>NW_004524612.1:566398-567796 GCF_000260255.1 Octodon degus | reverse complement strand
TAATTGTAGTATTTTACACAATGCTCAACTATTTTAATATATGTTAATATTATACTGGACACATGTACACATGTATAATACATAGCTGCCTGATAAATGATAGCTCTTTCTCCCTCTTCATTTAGAAGGTATTTTAATCTTTTCATGATACTTTTATTTTTAAGAAGTCTTCTGTCAGTTAATTTCCACTCATTTTGTCAGAATATTCATGTGGTTATAATTCTTTGGTGATATTCCGTGTCATTGGATATTTATACCTTTACAGTCTGATGGAGTTCAGTCTGAAATATATGGATACTGTATTATAAATTGTGACTATCATATCTTTCATTGGTTATGAAAAACCTAATTACTACCTCTTTGGAAGTAGCCTGCAACCTCTTTGTTTTTTCTATCTTTATAATTCCTACTGGGTGCATTGTGGTTTTTTAAATTTATATTTTATGGTTCTTAATCTTTTACATGTAGTGTATATTGTTATATTCTGTGCCAGATTCTGAGCAAATAATCATCAGGAACACCAATTCTCTTTTGAATTATAAACATTCTATTTTCACATCCAATTATCTTATCATTTCTATGGCTACTTTTAATATCAAATTATTTTATTTTTTCTTTCCAAATCTGGCATTTTAATATTATTTTGTTCTTTCTTTTTTCTGTTGATTTTATAATATTTTTAATCAATATAAATATGTTTATTTCAAGATTTTTCTCTCCTTTACCTTCTTGCAGTTCTGTGTTCTCTTTGACTCATAGCAGATGAAACCTGGACTCTCTAGGGTGATCTCACACAAGAGCCTGTGGAAAATATTAATTTTCTGATTTTGATTCCCATTATGGAAGTTCTGACAATCCATTATGCTCGTACTACAGAGAAGATATTTTGCTTTACCCTTTTAATGACCATCCTTTCTCATCATATAGTAAGAGGAAAATGATTCACAGTCTCATTTAAGCCTCCTAATGATGGGACCAACTCCCATAAACCCAAACAACACGTAGATAAGTTAAGTTACCCTCAAGATAATTCCCAACTCAAAATATAAAATTTATTTTTAGGAATGGTGCTATGAGGTAGAGTCTACATTGTTTAAGTTGGCCATTCTATAGAAACTGAAGTTAGTCATGCAAACATTCTGGAGGTCTTTTATTTTTAGGTTTTAATATACAGAATTTAATGCCTGTTACAAAGCATGGAATAGCAATGAACAAATGGCAAAGAAAGACAGATACTACAATATCTATTTAAATTTTACCTCATCGTTCTACTTTATTAGTTATATTGAAAATGACACAAATTATAGGACAAAATATTTATTATTTCAAAATACAGAGAATTACAACCACATGATGCCATGCTATCTTGTACCACAGTAATGCTATCCCTGAGAACTT
>NW_004524612.1:563645-565158 GCF_000260255.1 Octodon degus | reverse complement strand
CAATTTTATCAGGTAGAAAAACAAAGTCTGTTGATTTTCAAAATTCTTATTTCCAAAAACTAAACAAAAGCTTAGAAAACAATTAAGGAAGAAACTGTGGAGAAAAATATCCATTTCACTTTTTAAAATTTTCCTTAATATTCACATTTTACCCATTTAATTGTATTGTAATATGACCTCAATTGTATCTAATTGTGCTGTAATATGATCATGAACCTATAATTTAAAAATTGATTTAGACAATAATACAAAAGATCTCCTTAAAATATTGTACAAAGAGCAGAGTTCTCAAAAGCAAATGAAAATATTCTTTCTTGTCTTCTGATTTTTGCAATCGATTTTTACAACAAACCTAATGATAAAATAGATTGGTTTGAATTGCAGGT
Source organism: Octodon degus (assembly GCF_000260255.1). Lineage (NCBI taxonomy): Eukaryota > Metazoa > Chordata > Mammalia > Rodentia > Octodontidae > Octodon > Octodon degus. The sequence continues at coordinate 564,772 of NW_004524612.1, read as the reverse complement.
ATATAAATATACTAAGTAAAATTTAGTCATAGTGATTATTATGTATATCTGAAGAGAAATCCCAGCAATTGACTCATAACAAAAGTGGATGAATAGAATTGTGTTGTGTTCTGGGGAAAAAAAGTGAAGTCATCCTCATTTAATCCTGTTGTAGCTTTATTTTGACAAAGATGTGTTTTGTTTGTTTAAAATTAGGACATAGTGGAGAAAGTGTAATAATGCCTTTCAGATAAGTAAAACGAACGGTGCATTCTTGTGTTGCCATCTCTGTTTGGCATCAGTGAAGATACAGGCTCAGCAGAACAAAAGCAATTGTCACTTGAAGAGCTAAATCTTTTTGTGCGTAGCATTAGCAATAGCCCCGAGGCAACAATGAAGATGTTTTCACAGTATTGCTTGGGAATTTGTCAGTGATTCTCATTGACATTAATGGAGTTCTATAGGCAGCTTTCCTTTTTTCACTGAGAAATGTGTAAGTGAAGATTTCGGCAAAAGTGCTTTTTTCCAGGCTTTCTTCAGATTGCATGAAGCAATACTTTCAACTATGGACCTGTCTAAAATTGTTGAAATAACTGTTGGTCTGTTAAGCCAAATAGAATTTAGGTAACTGCATTAATCATTATGCTTATCTCAGGTTTTTAAATTGGGTACTTCATTCTTTTTTCCTTTATCTTTTTATCTTTTAAAAAGGGATGGGGGCCGGGGAGATGGCTCAGTGGAATAAGCGCTTCCCTGCAAGCACAAGGGCCTGAGTTCAATCCCCCATTTCTGAAAAAAAAAAAAGGAAAATATATTTGTACTCTGAGTGAATTAATAATATACTTATAAAAGAACTCATCTGGCAAGGTATTACATTGCATGCATATAATCCGAGGACTCTGTGAGACTAATATAAATGGATTGCATGTCTGAGCCCAGCCTGGACAACTCAACAATTTACTGAGACCATGTCTCAAAAAACAAAAACTAAAACAAAAACAACTTGCTAACCAAAAACTTCAATAAAGGGAGAGAGTTGTATCTCAATGCAAAAAAATATAGATTCAATACATAATACACACTTCTTCCCACAATTTTACTTTCATTATATTACTGGGAATAACATGTCAAATGTAATATCAAATATG
>NW_004524612.1:561262-563280 GCF_000260255.1 Octodon degus | reverse complement strand
GTGTGTGGCCAGCTCAGCCCACCAGGGGGCGGGGCTGGCTGGCATGTGGTGCTGGGGGATTGAACCGCGGTCCCTGTGCTTTGCGAAGCTTAGCTTGTTCTAAGTAGGTGCTTTAGACCACTGAGCCATCTCACCAGCCCCTGAATTGAATTTTAAAAGGTGAGTTGGTGTTAATATAATAAGGGAGAGATAAAGAAAATATTTTACAAAGAGGGGCTATCATGTGAAAAACAATTCTGTATTAGGAGAGCTTATTGGTTGAAGAAAGCTGTGTTGACTTTTACGACTTAGTCTCCGAAGTGGTACTGTGTCATCTATTTAATTCCTAGAAGTGATTGTCTAAGTTCAACTCATACTCAAGAAGAGAGAATCTAGGTTGTCCCACTGAAAAAGAAAAAGAAAATATGAAATTAATTAGAGGCATATTTGAAAATACCAGCACATATAGGTGGCAGTGTTTAAGGAGAATGATTGGTCAAGTTTGTATTTATGAAGGGCTAATCCTGCTTCTCTGTAGACAACTAATTAAAGGCAGACAAGTCGTGCAGTTAGTGATAAACTACTGAGATAATTCGTGTATAGATGAAACTGGTGAAAGATGATATGGAGATGCTTAGGAGGTAAACAAATCGATAAGATATTTTGATGACAGCTACTTGGGAGAAAAAAGAGGTATATACTGTGTGACTTCTAGGTTTATGACTCATACAAATTCAAATCTCTAATCTCATTATTTTATAGGAATTTCAGAAGTTAATCTTTGGGGACAGGGTGGAAGAACTAATGGGGTGGGAAGATCATGATTTCACTTTGCTGTGGTCTATTTCAGGTTCAATTAGGCAATTTGTTTTGTGAGTTGAAACTCACAGAAAGTATGGATAATGGAAATGTGCTTTAAAGTTGGGAATACAGACTTGTGAGTCACAGATGGCAATTAATGCTATTATTTTATAAGCAATTTTACATGCTTTCTTACTAAAACAATTTTAATTTTAGGAAACTTTAAAGAGCATCTCATGAGATCATCATGAACAACACAGAGTTATAATTTTTAGAATACAAAGCCATCAATTTATTCACTGTGTCTGTTATCAAACACTGGGCTAATATAATATATGCAGGCTTTTTACTTTATTGCCATATATCCTAATTTAATAAAAATTACAAGTAAAGTGTGAAATATAAGTGTTGTGTAAAATGTGAAAAAACAACACTAGAAGGTGTTATTTAAAGAAATAGATAAGAAATTCAATTACTTCTGAGATTTTATGAAATTCTGAAGAACATAAAGGTGACTTGGAGACATTGTGCTATGTAGAGCTACAGAGATAGAACTCATACTAGCTATTGTAATGGGAAATAGTCTGTTATTGAGGAGTCCTGTTTATTATTTTGGAAACTAGGAAATGGTCTTTTCCATATTTAGGGATAGTGAAAACTAACAGCCATTGATTCTTCTTCTGTAAATCACAGGAACACACTGAACTTTGGCTGTCAGATTGGAGTAACTTCCTGGACCTTCATTCTAGAAGTGGTGCTGCAGGGGAAGTGCTTCTGCAGAAGAAAAGAAGATAAAGTACAGGCTAGTTGCAGCTTATGACTCCCACTATGCGAGAGAGCAAAGCTTTGAGTAAGGGTAGAAATAAAAATGTCAAGGGAGGGAGGGATGGGAAGGGTGGGAGGAAATATTTGTGACTGGGTAAAGAAGAGAAAAGAACAGAAGAGGAGAGGAGAGGAGAGGAGGAAAAAAAGAGGGGAGGGAAAAGGAGGGAAGGCAGGGTAGCTGTGTGGGACAAAGTGGCCCTGGTTAGATAGTGAATATGAGTTTACATTATCAACCCAAATTACTAATAGATTGGGACATTACTGTGTTTCTAAGAAAAGATGATTGGTAATATGGAAAGAGATATTTTGGACCATTGGATATTGTTGGTGATGATAAAATGTCAAGTAGTAAAATGGCAGATACATGCGGGGGGGGGAGAGAGGCAGAGAGAGGCAGAGAAAAACAGAGAGAG
>NW_004524612.1:548057-561082 GCF_000260255.1 Octodon degus | reverse complement strand
GAGAGAGAGAGAGAGAGAGAGAGAGAGAGAGAGAGAGAGAGAGAGATTGAATTAAAGGAAAAGCACTAGTTTTTGTATTTAGTGCAGGGTTTCACCATGTAGGTCGGACTTGCAGTGACCCTCCTGTTTTCAGCTCCCAAGCACTGTGATTACAGGTGCATGCCACCATGCCCAGTCTCAATCGCTGTCTCAATGCTACTTGGGGGCGGGCTGGGGATCGAACCCCAGTCCCTGTGTGTACCTAAGCAACCACTTTAATCCGCTAAGCTATCTGGCTGGCCGAGAAAGAACATTAGTGATTTTGGAATAAGTATTTACCATTTAGGTTTACACTCAGAAAAAAAAAAAAATTGTTTTTTCAACAGTTGGCTGTAAATTCAAGGACAGAAGCAAGTCAGTGCTGCCAGATCACAACCTAAAGTGTGCATTATTTGATTCAGCAAAGACTTATTTAATTATGTATAAATACACATTCCTGCACTGTAATTCAGTACAGAAGACAATGGAAAATTCAAGAGTTCAGGATAGTGAAGTCAATAGGAAGGGGAGCATGCTTTGTTCTTACAAGGAAGAGAGAAACAGATTCCACTATGAGTAATTACAGGGAAGAAAAATATCTGCAAGCCAGGTCATTTGGTAGTTTTGTCAAAGGAACTGTTTGCCTCAACATACATGAGCAAATTTTGCATCCTGCATGTTTTTAGCCTAAAACAATCTTCCATATATGTCTGAGTGAAATGAGAACTCATTGGTTGGTGCTTTGCTTCTGTTTTATGTGCCTGGCTGGTAGCTATCTGTGTTATGGACTAACACTGTGAAATGAAATCCTGATTCTAATGTCCTCTACAGACATACTCTTCACGTTTGCTTTCTGTATTTGTCGGTTTCTTCTTCTAGATGCTATAGATGTCATCCTGAAACATCTTGCAAATCTTTCTTTTCTACAGCTACTGTGAATTTATCACAAAAATTCTATTAAACTTGTGAAATAAAACTGAACTTTCTTACAAAAAAAACTCAAATAAACTAGCAGCTTATAATATAAAATGCTTTCATACTCTCTCTGACATGACCACTTATTGGTTTCTCCAGCTATAAGTAAATAGTGTTTGATAATCCCTTCAGATATTTTGTTCATGAAATGTTTTTTTAAAAATGAATTATATGATTATTAAGTGAGGTGATGTTATCTCACAATATTGATAAGGCTCTATTGGGAGGTCATTTACTATGAGATGAAGAATATATATATATATATATATATATATATGAAATAATCCCTAGGAAGCTGAACTAACCAGGAAATTGAGAGAGACTGTGGGTTACCACTAAGTTCCACTTGATAATGGACATCATAAATCTTGTCTTTTTCTACTACCTGAATTCTCAAAATACTGTGATCAGGTGATCATTAAAGTATGAAAAACTTTAAAAATATACACGTGTTAAATTCCAGGACCTGCATGTGAGACCATCCACCCACTCACTGGATCCCCTTCCAGCCAGCGCCCCAGCCGGCATGTGTGGGGGCCCACTTACCGGCTCACTGGATCCTCTACCCGCCAGCACCCAAGCCGGCATGTGTGCGGGACCATCTGCTTGCTCTCCGGATCCACTTCCAGTCAGACCCCAGTCCTGGCCTCTGGGTAGAACCAGCTGTGCACTCGCCAGAACCTCCTCCATGAGACAGGCCTGGTGTGGCACTCCGCGACAGAACTCCCTGCAGAGAGCTTAGTGGACAGACCCACCCAGGTAATCCAGGAGGTGAACAACTTGCCAGAGGGGCACAGCAGATCCACTTCCATGGGATGCAACAGGAAGAAGCAGAGCAGAGCAGCCAGACCTAAGTCAGGCCACCTGAACGAGTTCAAACATGGTAGATCCGGACCCTGTAAACTGAGACACTTTGCTAGACACAAATATGTGAGAACTTCCTCTCTATTTCTCTCTTGATCAAGAGAGGGAACAACAAGTAACTGTGGTGAACTAGCCTGCCCAGAAGACCACATGTAATCAAGGGGAGGTGGTCAGACAAAACTTATGGGAATTAATTCAAATATCATTTCTCAATTTAATATCTGCTTAGCTATCACAGTCATAATTTTTGCTCTAATGGTCTAAAATATAATCCCATTTGTTACAAAAGTTTGTCAACTGCTAAATATCACTAGTCATTATACCCATTAGTGTTGCTAATTGTAGTTCTGTAAACACAAAACTGTAACTGCCTTAATCACATAATCTCTTTTGGGTAAGAATATTGGTAGGTGCTAAGGTAATAACTGCACCAAACCTCTATACCAAAGCTCAGAGGACAACGCAGTACAAAATGACAAGGAGAAGAAGCAAAATGCAATCTCAGGCCCTGAGCCCACCCAGACAAATGCAGGAGATTGGATAGAATAGAGGAAATTGGAAATCATACACATGAAATCTCTGAATTAATAGAGTCCGAAGTAAAGAAACAACAGCAGAAATATATAGAGGAAATCAGATCAGAAACAATCTCTGAAGAAAAAAAGAAATGATAAATATAATGAATGAATTACTAGGTGCTTCTAAAGAGACACTGATAAAAAATAGAAGAGAATAGAAATAGGAAGGAATCCTAAATGAGCAATATAGAAAGAAATAGAATGCAGAAAGCAGATTCAAAGTGCTATGCAGGAAATTAAAACCTGAATCACTAGCTGGCAAAACTGTTTGAATGAAAGTGAAGATAGAGTTTCAGATCTTGAAGACATCATTACAGTTAGTGAAAATGTAAGAAAAGATCTCTTAAAAACAACTAGGATGCAGGAAAAAATAATTTAAGATATGCAAGATGATGCAAAGATGAACGTTAGACTAATAGAGAAAGAAGGAGTCACTACAAATAATATAAAAAGAATATGGACAGAAGTAATAGCAGAAAACTCCCCAAACATGATGAAACAATCTGAAATTCAGGTAATGAAAGCATATAGAATGTCAAATAACATCAATCAAATTCAAACTACATTCAGACATATAATAATCAAGATCCCAGAAATTCAGCATAGGAACAATATAATAAAAGTCACTAGAAAAAAGAAACAGATCATATTTAAAGGAAAACCCATCAGAATAATGGCAGATTTTTCTTCACAAACCATCAAGTCAAGAAGAGCATGGAGCAAGGTACTACAAGTCTTGCAAGAAAACAAATTCCATCCCAGACTGATATATCTTGCAAAACTCTCTGTCAAGTTCAGTGGTGAAGTGAAATACTTCCATGTCAAAGAACGAATAGACTTAGTGGACATGTACACAGTGTTCCACCAACCACATCTGAATACACATTCTTTTCAGCTACACATGGGACATTTTCTAAAATGGACCACATAGGGGCCGGGGAGATGACTCAGTGGAATAAGCGCTTCCCTGGCAAGTGCAAGGGCCAGAGTTCAATCCCTGGTTCCACTGGAAAAAAAAAAAGGTAAAATGGACCACATAGTAATCATGCTTAAATATATGCAACAGTACAGAAATTATCCCATGCATATTATCTGACCACAGTGCAATGAAACTATAAATAAATGCCAAAGAAACCACAAAGTTCCATGAATACATGGAAATTAAACAGCACCCTGCTCAGAAAACAATGGGTTACAGAAGAAATTAAACAAGAGATTGAACAATATGTATGATTCAATGAAAATTCAAGCACAAATTACTGGAATTTATGGGATGGGCAATGAAAGCAGTTCTTGAAGGGAAATTTATAATGGTGAACTCATACATTAGGAAAAAAGAATGGAAAAAAAATATCCTAAATCTGTACTTGAAAGTCTGGAAAAAGAAGAGCACACCAAACTCAAAGCCCAAAGAAGGGAGGACATTTTTAAGATTAGAGAAGAAATTAATGCGATTGAGACAAAAAAAATACAAAGAATTAATGAATTGAAAAGCTGGTTCATAGAAAGATTAAATGAAGTTGATCACTTTGTCACTGATAAACCCCTAGATAACCTCATCAAAAAGAGGAAAGAAAAAACTCAGATTCAAGCAATAAGGGGAATGTAAAAGGCAAAATTACCACAGACCCTGTGGAAATTTAGAGGATCATCAATAGCTACTTGGAAAATCTTTATTCTTACAGTATCAAAACAGAGAGGAAATGGACAGATTCCTAGAAAGGTACAAATTACCAAAACTGAAATAAGAGGATACAAGAAAGAACTCTCATTAAATCAATAACAGCCAGTGAAATTCAAAATGTAATAAAAAAAACTTACTGACAAAGAAAAGTCCAGATCCTAATTGATTCACAGGTGAATTTGACAAGAAATTTACAGAAGATATAATCCCAATACTCCTCAAACTCTTCGATGCAATTGAAATGGAAAAAATACTCCCAGTAACATTTCTGGAGGCAAGTATTACACTGATACTAAAACCAGAGAAAATGCAACTAAAATAAGAGAACTACAGGCAGTCCCCCTTGTGAACATAGATACAAAACTCCTCAATAAAATTGTAGCAAATAGAATACAGCAAATCATCAAGAAGATTATACACCATGACCAGGTGGATTCATCCCAGGGATGCAAGGATGGTTTAACATACCCAAATCTATAAATGTAATGCACTATATCAATAGATCCAAATCCCAAAACCACATGATCATCTTAATTAATGCAGTAAAGGCTTTTGACAGAGTCCAACACTCATTCATGATCAAAGCCCTACAGAAAATTGTAAAAGATGAGTTCTACCTCAATTTGATAAAAGCCATCCATCACAATCCATTTTCTCAAATCCTATTCAATCTCTGAATAGCATGATTTTCACTGTATAAATCTTTTATGTCCTTTGTGAGATTGATTCCTACATATTTGTTTCTTTTTGTGAGGTATTAATATTATTATTATTATTATTATTATTAATTTATTTTTTGTGGAACCAGGGATTGAACTCAGACCCTTGCACTTGCCAGGGAAGTGCTTATTCACTGAGCCGTCTCCCTGGCCCCTTTTGTGGGGTATTATTGTGAAAGATGTGATTTCCCAATTTTTCTCAGTGTGTTCATTGTTTCATACAAGAATGGCATTTATTTTTCATGTTGAGTTTGTATTCTGCTACATTAATGAATTTGGTGATTAAATCTACAAGATTCTTGGTGGAGTATTTTTGCTCCTCTATGTAGAATATTATGTCATCTGTAAATAATGAAAATTTTACTTCTTGTCCAATCCTTATTCCTTTTATTTCTCTTTTTGTCTAATTTCTCTGGCTAATGTTTCCAGAACCATATTGAATAGGAGTGGAGACAGTGGACATCCTTATCTTGTCCCTAATTTTGAAGTGAAGGCCTTCAGTTTTTGCCCATTTAGTATGATGCTGGCTGTTGGTTTCTCATAGATGGCTATTATCAGTTTGAGATATAGACCATCTATTCTGATTCTTTGTAGGATTTTTATTATGAATGAGTGTTAGGCTTTGCCAAAAGCTTTTTCTTCATCTATTGAGATGATCTCGTGTTTTTTGTTCTCAGTTCTATAGATGTGGTGTATTGCATTTATGGCTTTGTGTATGTTGAACCATGCCACATTCCTGGAATAAACACACTTTTTCTTGATGTATAATCTTCTTGATGATTTTCTACATTCTGTTAGAAATGCAAATTAAAACAATACTGAGATTCTACCTCACCCCAGAAACCATGGCTAACATCAAAAAGTTAACCAATAACAAATACTGAAGGGGCCGTGGACAAAAAGGAACACTTCTCCACTATTATTGCAAATGTAGGCTGGTATAACCACTATGGAAATCAATGTGCAGATTCCTTAAAAACTAAAATTAGAGATCCCATTCAATCCATCTATTCCCCTCTTGGGTATTTTGCTAGAAGAACTGAAAACATCATACCACAATAATGTAAGTGCACCCATGTATGTAGTAGCACAATATATCATAGATAAATCCTGTAAACAACCCAGATGTCCATCAACTATAGAATGGATAAAGAAGATGCGGTGCTTTTACACAATGGAGTATTATTCAGCTATAAAACATGATAAATTTGAATCTTTTATCAGTAAATAGATGCAACTAGCCACCATACTTTTAAGTGAAATAAATCATATGCACATGTGCAAACATTGTATTATCTCCTTGGTGTAAGAACCTGAAAGAGAAAATGGAAAATAAAGAGTTACTAAGTCGAGGAGGACAATGGAAAGAGATTTATCTATAGCAGGATAGTTTGGATAGCTGTACGGTGCATTTCTGTTGGTCTATGGAAATGAGAAGATAATGCTTAGTTTGTTTTTCCTCCTTTTTTCCAATTGTTTGTACTTTTTCTCTTCTTAATTTCTCATACATTTCTTTCTTCTTCCAATTTTGCACAAATATGTCTGGTAATATGAATAACTGGTTGGAAGACAACACTATGAATTATAACAACTACTGTGAAATTCATATTGCTTTGTTAAGTGAACTTCTAACACTTGTAATTTTTGTTTTAATACAATTTTGTACTCTCTCTAGAAAGAAAGAGAAAGAAGAAAGAAGAACGTTTCTCCTATGTAGGCCGAAGAAGAAATACAAGACTCTTAACTACTTGACTTTACCATTTTCTAAACTACAGAAGTATAAGCTGATAAGTTTGCACTTTTTAAATTCATGAAAATTTAAAGAAAGGAAAAGTTTTGGCTCCTGATTCTTCAATCCAATGGGTTGAGGTTTGTATTTGAACTGAACCCTGCATGGCAAGTTCATATTCTGTTCTGGCTAATCGCTTCTTTCTCAAGTTAACTCTTAAAAGCATACACTTCCTTTGTTCTTTGTGCTCTGCTTTTTCCTTGGTGTTTCAGGGAATTGATTTCACATTTTTCATAGAGTTTTCAGTTGTTTTTGCTGAAAGCTTGAGCAATTCATATCTACTCAGAACCAGAATCTTCCATAGCTTTCAATTTAAAATGTTTTCTCTTTAATACTGAATCCAAACCTTATAATATATAAAGGCCTTAATCTTTTTCTTTGATAATTCACACAATCACTAATCATATTTAATGTAGCATGATCAAAACTTGGAGGAAATCATGATTTTTCAAACGAGATCTAGTCCAGGATTGAATTTTAGATTTTTCCAGACATTATTTTCTTCATATCTGAACATATAAAAAACTATTTTGTATATATTTCTGTGGACAAGCATTCTGTTTGTACCTAAGAAACTATTGTACTAAGAAACTTAAAAATTACTTTATATGTGATCAGACATTGCAAGAAGTGGTGTGAGTTAGCATTCCAGTATGGTTTAATCTTAGTAAACATAGTTATGGTAGACCACTCCAATGAAGAGTACTTTCTCCTCAAACTAAGTGAAATGCACTGTCTTTTAAAATTGCAGTTTCACCTTCCTAAGGATCTGAATATTTCAGGATTTTGTAATAATAATAGCAATATCATAATTATAATGGCTCCTATTGACAACACATGTATCGTACCAGAGACTGGGCACGATCACATTAGTATAACATTCCAGTTACTTGCTAAAACAATTGAGAAAATGATTTTGCTTTCTACTTTTAAGCTACATTATGTTATCTAATATTTTAGTAAAAGTTTCTTTAGGAAGAACATAGAAACATAACCGTGATGAACTACCCACTTACATTTCAATCAAAGTTGAATCATCTTTTAGGATAGAAATAGACTGTTCACAAATATGAAAGACATTTACAACATAATAATGGTTAACTGTTGCAACTATTTCATTCTGGCTCTGTGGACCAGGATTGGAAAATTTTGAAAAGCTCCAAAACTGCAAAATTAATTCCATCTCTTCTCATTTCAAATCTAGAGAGGTAGATTACACTGTATTTCCCTGCAAGCTAAGTATTTATATGAGTTTTTCTTTGTTGGCCAAGTGAGTATTTTCTTTGACAAAGAGAAACCCATGTGTCACTGGCTCTCTTTTCATTGAGTTCCAAAATTTGATCAGCCCCAGTTCAACAAAAGAAGAACAAGGCCTTGAATAAGCCATCTCACTCAGAGTAGCTCTTCAAAAAGAAAGAGGGAGAAAAAAAAATCCACTTGCTTTTGAAAAGAAAAAACCGTTATCTAATCCTGATCTGCCTGAGCCTGCAGAGGGAGACTTAAGCTGGGGCCTGACAGGTCTTTGATAGACTTCATATTATTAGATCGATAGTTTTTCCTCCCTTGTCACACTTGTATTCAGAAACTGTACTACATTTTGACTGATGATGCCCAAGATGAACAATGAGAAAAGGATAGAGAAAGAGATGAAAAGATGCTGTGCTGGAGGAGGGGTAGAATTCAGCCCTCCATCATCCTATCAGAGCTTCTGCGTTGTGGGCATTGATCACTGTCAATCATCAGGGAAGCAGGATGAGAGAGATACACAAAAACCTCATTAAAATGAAGTGTTCACAGCCTTACATGGATTCATAATCAGCAAAAAGTGAAGAGTTTTTCTGTCGCAGCTGCTAAAGTACTTGTCTGTCTGATTGATATAAGATTATGCTAGGTGATGTGTATGTACACCAATAAATTTCTTCTGTGCTTACCAAGTACATTAATGTGCCAGCACTCAACATACAGAACCTATTGCTCTTGATGAGACAAAGCCATTTGCCAGGCTGTTTTAACAAAACTAAGGTTGTTAAAAATTTTCCATTTCTGTGTATTTCCTAAACCTAAAGAAATAAGTAAAAAAATAAATGAATAAATAAACAAAGGATTGAAGTAGGCACTTTCAAAACAAAAAGGATATACAAGTAGCAAACACATGTATGAAAAGATACTCAGTATCACTAATTATCAGAGAAACTCAAATGGAAGCCACAGGGGATATCAACTGATACCTGTTAGGAAGGAAACCATTTCACACTGCTGGTGGGAATGTAAATTAATATAAGCTCTATGCAAAACAGTATAGAACATTCCTAGACAATTACAAACAGAACTAAAACTTGATCTAGAAATCTCATGGCTACATATCTAAAGGAACTGAAATTGGCATGTCAGGTACCTGCCCTCCCTTACTCATTGAAAGACTGTTGATAAAAGCAAAGACACAGAATACAGCTAAGTGTGCTACAATTGGTAAGTGTGCATCAAGAAAATATGGAATATATGTACAATGGATACTGATCAGACCTAAATAAAAATAAAGAAATCTTCTCATCTACAACAGCAAGAATAAACTCAGAGGACATTATATCAAATGAAGTAACTACCAGAATGACAAATACTTCATGAACTTGTATTTCGAGTCAAAGAAAAAGTCAACTCACAGAGGCAGTGATTACCAGTGACATGTAGGGACTAGGGAAATTTCACTCAAAAGATACAAAACTACAGTGAGGATGAAAAAGGTTAAGAAATGTATTGCACCTTGTGGCTTTAATGTTCTTGGAACCTGAAAAGAAATTATTTACTTGGGTGGCAGAGGAGACATGAGACCGTGTGTCCCAGGATCGTCGCGTTACTGCCGAAGTGTGCGTTTGGGGCAGCTGTGATCACAGCTAAAGCCTTTGCACCACTTAACTCAATAAAATGAAACAAACAAAAAAATAAATAAACACCAAGGCAAAATCTTTGCTTTTTCTCTTTCTCAACAGTAATTTAAAGTCAATAAAAATTACTGAATGCACATATTTAACTATGCATTGTTTCTTTTGTGTTTGAAAGTGGAAATAAGGACTAAAATGGATGATAGATAGCGGTAATTAAGAAGAAAACGATCAAATGGAAAGGGGTACAGCGAAGGGAGGAGAGGAATGGAAGGAAAAGAGAAGGAAATAAAAAGAGAAGAGAAAATAATGGAAGCAAAGCTGTTATAAATGGGGAATGGGGAAAAGGGCAGAATCAAGATGTCATGCACAAGTGCAAGCTCCTTAGATGAATGTGATCATTATGCATATTGAAAGGGTTCTGAAGAATTAATTTAAAAAATCGACTGAATGCAAGACTGGTCAAACTGTGGACGACATCAAAGCCGTTCTTTGTCTCAAGAAAGACACAACTGGTTTCACATAATTTGGAAAATTTTACTTCAAATTTAAATTCTTGAATTTTAATGATATTATTTTTTATTTTGAAAATACAGATGGAATTATATTGAATTTAAAGCAATTACTTTGGTGGTCATGGTGAAAACCTGAGTTATAGATTGCTTTTAAGAACTCTGATAACAACTAATTTGAAGGCAACAATTTGTAATATGACAACCTTTGTCGAATTCCTATTAACTTGCTTAGTGAAATTCTATATTGTTCCTGATTTTTATTATTTTTTATTCTCTTAAAATTGCTCTTTTATTTGATTTTTCTGTTCTACAAATCTGTGCTCTGTTCCATAAAGCTGCTACTGAAAAGGGATTTTGAGTTAGTATGGTTCCTAGAGCTGGAACACCCGTGTGTTCAACATTACGAATCCTTTCAGTAAAAATGTTAGCCAATCTTCAGCCTATTGTATGAACATGAATCAAAATTTCCACAGACTCTCAACTTCACTAAATTATGAGCTGTATGATATTTTTAATTCCTAATGCAAGAAAAGGTGATGCAGGGAAAGATTCTTGGAATATTCAATGTACATAATTACTAGTATATAATAAGTGTACAATTAGAGGACTTCCCTCCTCATTTAGCCTATTGTGAATTGTGGCTATTCTAAGAACTCAGTGATGAGAGCTGGTACAGACTCATCTCCCAGTTTCTCTGGACAGATTATGTCCCCTTTTACTGCAAGAAAAGAATGTATTTTTTCAATGTTATTTTAGAAGCTGCGTGGAAGAAGTTTATAATGCATTTTTCTGTGAATATATATATGACATATATATGTCTTAATAAAAAGTATTTTTTCTTATATGTTTGTGGACAGCTCATTTGATTGTCAGTTAATATTTATATTAAAAAGTTTTTACTTTTGCATTTGATTTTATAATGCACCTAGTTCTATGTACCCCTGCTTAGCGCTGATTCTAAAGATCTCAACTATCCTGAAATTCTTCAGAACTTGAAGGCAATATAAATCAAGCTCCAAAGTCTTTTGCCATTTTGTTATTTTTGAGATGAGCTCCAGTTTTTTTTTAGAAAACATATGTAATTTATTAGATAGACTTAAAAATTAATATAAATCTTTTTCAGGCATTTCTTGAATACAAACTATGAAAATTTTCTACCATGAATGGCATATCCAGTAGGCAATAACATAAAAATTTAGCTTTAGCTTTTAGAACAATATGAAAGAACTAGACAACTTTAAGAAATATTGCCTCAGAAATTCACGAATATCCGGTTACATTTCTGCCCATTCAAATCATACTGTAAGGTTAAATTGAAAAAGTCACATTTCAACATTCAAAGTGCTAAATCCTAGCTTTCCTTTACTATCGTGATCTTAAAATTATTATATATTCTTTAATATCGTTTTGCTTTTGTGTAAGTGGAGCTTTAAAATATTGTCTCAAATGTGTATCTGCACAGTCAATGCATGAAGTTAATTATTTTGATATATTTTAAACTCATTTCAATAAGCTTATTCTGTAAAAAATGTGGGCTTATTACTAATTTCTTTATACATGTAATGCTGATTTTTGTTTTTTCAGTAAATATGAGGGGAAAGATGGATTGTGACAGTGGAGATGAGCTCCAGGTTTGAGCAAAGAGCACACGGGGTAAAGACAAAGCAGCCTCCTGAGAAATCTCTGAAGACCACGCTAGCTTAAGCCAGCTCAAATCCAGTTTACTCACCTCAGTGTTCTCACAAGGCTCTTAGACAAAACTGATATTTCATGCATGGTCTTCTGTCATGATGAGGGCTAATGGTTAAATCTAGAAGAGAAAGTATTTTCCTTCAGAAAACAAGCTATGGTTGTGCTGTAAGTACCCCCAGTTACACCAAGCCCACACTTGGTTTTGTCCAGGCCCATGAAGATGTGATTGTAATCATTTGGTATTTCTGAAATTATATTTCATTTCTGTGTTCTACCTCAGTGTGACTGCAGGGCCACCAAAAAAGAGGAAAGCATGTAAATGATGCGAGTTTCAGTAATGAAATGGTAGTAGACTGCCATAGTGCTACGCTGTGTGTATAGAAGTCTATTATTTTAAGAAAATGGGAATGAAGAACTTGGGAATGCTCCCTTTATGAAAGGTTAATTTTCAGGGAAGGTAGGGGAATGAAATGAAAAAATGAGGAACACAAGGCAAACCACGAGCAAGATGGGGGTTCACATTTTTATCATTTACATCATTCCTTTAGATAGCAGACTAAGAAGAAGGAAAATAAGACAGATTTCAGTAAAGATGATAGAAATTTATCAATTACATTTTTTAAATATAGGATGTTGCTATGTAGTTAAGGTTGGCCTGCACTCACCATGTAGCCCCAGGATGGCCTCAAATTTATGGTAATCCTGCTGCCCCAGCCTCCTGGTGCTGAGGTACAGGCACGTGCCACCACACTGGGCACACAAGTATCTTTAAAGGAGACAAAATCCGTAATGCTACATGTAGAAGATAGGGGCAGAGATCAGTAATTGATAATCCTTAATGATCACTTGCTGCCAGACGCAATGGTGCACACCTGCAATCTCAGCAGAGCCGCCTTGGGTTACACTGTGAGACACTGTCCCAGGAAAATAATGAACTTGCTGTGTTGAAGGCTGGACCTTAGCACTAAGCTGAAGAGAATGGTGTGCTGTTCTTCTGTTCCAGCTTCTAGTCTCAGCTAGTCCATGGTTCTCTGCCAGCCTCCCTCACCAGCAGGGCCCTGCCAAATGCAGTGGTAAGCGGCTTGGAGCGGATTGATTTTCGGTGAATCCTGAAAGCATCATCCACAGCTCCTAAAGCAGAAATTGCAAAAATACAAGGATATGAATATCATTTTGAGAATTATATCATATCACAACATTTGCACTTGGAAGTTAAACCTAGGTGTCATTTATAAGTTGATAACAGTGATTAATATATAAATACATGAAAAAATAATGCTTTTCTCTCATTTCTAATCTTTTGGACAGGGAA
>NW_004524612.1:539074-547262 GCF_000260255.1 Octodon degus | reverse complement strand
CAATTTTTACAACTCCAACAATTACTCATAAAATGCCTGATACAGAACAGTGTTACCTTAGCTCACAAACTTCCTTCTTTCCATGATTCTGGTTGCAAACTGAGTTGGACAAGAACTGAATCAAATTCAATGGTTGTATTCAGAGTTAGCTTTATAAGGAAATCGGATTCTCTTTTCAACTCATTTTGCAGCCAAATCATGAAAAGAAGCAAGTGCGTGAACCGAGGTACCACTAAATCAGATCAGGCTATTGGCAACTCAAAACTTTGTCCTTGCCATCTTCAGTCACACAAAAATTGCCAGAAATATTGGCTTTAAAACTTCCCGGTGAAAAGTTTTCAAAAGCCTAAAGAAAGCCTGGATTGGTTTATATCAGAGGGCTCTGTAGGCAGGCAGCTACACTGGGTGGGTCTGGAGGCCAACAAGAAAAGTTAAGCGAAACACTGTGCTGATGATATAAATTAGGACTTCAGACAGCACAGTTATTTCCTTTTAATGAAGTAGTTTGTTAATTTATAACACTTTCAAATACATGAAAATATCTGGCCATTTTAAGCAACAATATTTGCATTTATAAAGAGCTTTGTTGAAGAAACAAAATTACAACCTTGTGGAAATCGCTTTCAGAAAAATTTGACAATACTGCCTATATGATTTGTCTACCGGTGTTTTGACAGACTGCAAACAAGGAAATTTGCAAAGAAAAACAGTAAAAGAACAGCAGCTCATTTACATTGAATCTTTGAATTGTTCGAGACAATTTTCTTTTGCCTTTTGGCAAATGTTTTTCATGAGCTTCAGATGTATAATGCATTTCTATTGGCTACAACAGCTCCCTAACAGCTGAGGATACAGCATGAGTCCAAAGACTGATAACAACTTTGAAATAAATCACATTTATTTGTGTAATAAGGCAAAGCCATTTTCCTAATGGATCGCAAAGAGGGTAAGAACGTGACATACTTGGTAGTCAAAACTGAATATAGTGAACATCGTTAGTTCTTTAGATTTCACTGGTAATGCCTACATAAGCTGGAGGACAGATTGAGAAATCACACTCTTCTTTTTTAATGTTCAAAATGGGCGTTTTTAATTGGCTTAATTTAA
Organism: Octodon degus; assembly: GCF_000260255.1. Lineage (NCBI taxonomy): Eukaryota > Metazoa > Chordata > Mammalia > Rodentia > Octodontidae > Octodon > Octodon degus. The sequence goes on along the minus strand of NW_004524612.1, from coordinate 546,155 downwards.
CTTCTAAAGCTCTTAAGTTTGCATTCACAAAGCTATAGTTCACATTTAAAGACACTTTGCTTCTAGTTCCTTGTCTTCTGTAATTTCAAAGAGTTTCTGAATAGATCTTTTTATCTGGAAATCACTATTGATTTTAAAAGCAAAGCTCAGAATGCGCGCACCCACACGCACGCGCGCACACACACACATACACACACACACACACACTTACCCTAAAATAAATCCAGACATGCGGACAATACTTGGGGTTGTATAAATGATATCCCTTGAAGTTGCTTATGTGCCCAGACACAAAAGTGCACTTAGCAGATGTAATTACAGCTTTTACCATAGTACAATTAAATAGTACATCCATCATTGCTGAGAATTACATAAATTTGAAGTGAAGTAAATGTGAGTCACTTCTTCCTCCTCACCTGCTGGTTCTGAGCAATAAGCAAGCAACAGTCAAAGAGAAAAGACATTCTTTCATATCAGATAGTGATAAACGTAACCATTTACTGCTCAGAATTTTTTGGCTCTGATGAAAAAAAATCAAAATGTGCATTGTAAATATTGGACATTATTTCTGTAGAACAGAAATTTATTCTGTGGTATGAATCAATACCGTTATTTTACCGCTGAAGAAAAAGAGTAAGATGATATTTTTTTCCAGGACAATAATGTAATGAGAATGTTGAAAGGCACCCATGACTGCCCCATTTAATTTCAAGTGATAACTTTCATCAAATTTGTAATGGGCTTTCTTCTCTGTGGCACGATTTTCCTCTAGATAAATGAAAGGAAAAGAGTATAATCCCTATATTTTAAAATGCATCTGGTCTCTACTTTGATTTTAGGTTTATATGAATTTTGGAATTTGAAAATAAATGCTTGTTTACATTATAAAAGGAAAATAACATTGATTAGAAAACTCTAATTAGTCTATGAAATCACCATAAAACTATAGTTCCACAGTCCCCATCAAGGTATTCTGTTGTCTAGACATTTGTTTACTTTTATAATTCCTGTTCCCAAATTCCTTTTAGTGATATCCTGATAGCCAGACAGCTCTTTGTAAAATTGTCTAGTCAAAATATATTAGTTATTATAATCCTAAATTTACCAATTAAATATCAAAATTTGCAAATTATTCTTAGAAATATACATGTCTGAGGTACTCAGTGTGCAATTCACTCCTTGAAACATTAGCCTAAAAATTTTGCCACCTTGGGGAATTCATCTCTGTGGAAAAAAAGTACAAACTTTGTCAAAAGACAACATTATTTGTCACAAGGATTAGAAAACAAATTGGCACAGAAAGAAAAAAAATATGAATCAAAATTTAGTCTGTACAGGTACAAATTCACTGTGATGAATGTGATCATTATGTATATCAACAATGTACTAATACAATCAATTAACATTGTATTATCTCCCTAGTATAAGAACCTGAAGGAGAAAAGAAAATCTGAAGGATACAATAGACGCTGTGAAAGGGAAAAAAAGACTGTTCAAAGAGAAGAAACAAATGGGATGAGGGAAAGAAGAAAGAAGGAAGGGAAAAAGATCTATCTATCTATCTATCTATCTATCTATCTATCTATCTATCTATCTATCTATCTTGTTTGATTGTACTGCTGAATTCTGCTGGTCTATTAAAAGGTGCAGCTAATGCTTCATTTTTTTTCTCTCTCCTTTTTAATTTTTTGTAACTTTTTGACCAATTTTGCATACTTACATCTGGTAATCTGAAAAATTAATCTGAAGACAACAATGCCTCATAACAACCTTTTTTGAATTCCTATCATTTTCTTTAGTGAAATTCTGTATCATTTCTAATTCTTTTAAGTATTTTTTTATTATTTTGAAAAACACTATAAAAATTCTCAAAACTAAGGAAGCAGCAACAAAAAATAAAGAGAATCAAGACGTGTCATATACAGGTAAAAATTCCCTATGATGAACGAGATCATTGTGTCTATCAAAAGAATACCAATAAAATGAATTAGAATATTAAAAAATCAATAGAACTGAAAAACTTTACAGCACAGCAAAAACAAAACAAAACAAAAACAAAAAAACCCAGAAAAACCCAGGTTCAGCTATGTGATGAAGAGAATGTAACCATGAGAATTCTAAGAGGACCATAGTTGCGTAACAGTTACATAGATACAGGAGGACTGCTACAATTTGGAGAGAATCTATGCATGACCATGAGCTCTTGCTGGTACTCCCAGAAACATCACTGAACTTATTATTTTTAAAGAATTTTGGCTTGCAGTACCTCTACAATTTCCTTCACTAACTCAAATCTATAGCAGTTAGCAATTTTTAAGCAAAAGAATATTATTGAGAGTTATAGTAAAAAAAATTAAAGATGCCACAATGACAACTAATATTAGTTGAACGGAATGAAAACTTAATGATAACTTAAAAAACAAGTACTTTGTACACTATACAGATGTTAAAAATGAGGGTTTATGGTTTTAAAACTGAGAGGAATATAAGTGTTTGAATTATATATTCAAATTATATTTATATTCAATAGATATTTAATATATATTTCTGTTTTAAAACATGTTTGCATGTGACTTGAAGCAATAATCATCTTCAAATGGAAATTGTGCAATATTAAATCTGAATATATTGTAATAAAATGACCCATATTAAAGTTATAGAAAAACTATTTAAATATCAAAATAGTTATAACTAAATATCCAAATGAGAAATTAATGTTAAATATTAAAAAGGCAAATTAAGGAAGATGGACTAACATCAGAAGCGAAAAAATTTTAAAATAGGAAAATAATATCTCTGATCTCAAATACCTATATAGTTATTTTAGACTTTAAATGGAGGAGCATGAAAAGACATAAATTTAAAGACCAGGAAACTAAGAAAATTCTAAACATTATTTATTAAACTTAACACCCAACAATCTAATATTTTTAGTGTCTTGCTTCTATGTTTTTATTGCCAGATGCACAAAGAGATGCGGAGACTGTGTGTGGTGGTATGCACCTATAATCCCAGCTCTTGGGAGGCTGAAAACAGGACGATCACTATGAGTCTGATCTATGTAGTGGGACCCTGCAGACCTGTAGACCCTGCACTAAATATAAAAAACAAAGTGCAAAAGATGCCCCTGTCCTGTGGCTGATCTTACTCATGAAAGGTGGATGCACTTCAAAGGCAAAAAGACTACTTGAAGGGGCCGGGGAGATGGCTCAGTAGAATAAGTGCTTCCCTGGCAAGTGCAAGGGCCTGAGTTCAATTCCCAGTTCCACAAAAAGAGGGAGAGAGAGAGAGAGAGAGAGAGAGAGAGAGAGAGAGAGAGAGAGAGAGAGAGAGAGAGACATAGGCCCACAGGGTCAAAAGTTTCTTATTTCATATGAGGTAGCTCATTCTTATAGCAATAACAAAACCTTATAGGGTTGTTCTGGAAAGCACAAATGTGAGGTATGGTCAAACACTATGGTAAATGCCTGAATTAAAAGAAAGTATTACAGTCTATTGTCATTAATCGCCCTAAAACAATACTATTAGATTTGAAAACACTTGTCCTATCACACTCAATACTTTCTCATGCAGTTCTGGGATTTTCATGTTTTTGTCTTCATTTGTACTGTAGTATCTGTGTGGTTTTCCTGAATTAGCTCAAAACATTTATTTTTTAGGGTTATTTTGACTTTGGGGAAAAGTTGAAAGTCTCAGGATGCCAGATCTGGTGAACTGGGTGGAGTTCAGGAAACACCTGATTTGCCCTCTCGAGAATATTCATGGTAGCTTGTGATCATTCATCCAAAAGACACTTTTGGGAAAGAGGACATGCAGAAGTGCTTCAGAGAGCGGCAAGAATGATGGGCTAAGTATATTCAAAACAACCAGGAGCAATTTGAAGGAGACAACCGGTAACATGTTTTTATTATAATAAATGCTGTCAAAGTTAAACATTCACCATCCGTGTTGATCAACTCTTGCAAATATCAAATCTGACCATGGTCATGAATCAAAATTCTGGTCTTGGGACACATACAACAACTACAAGTAAGAAGACAAAGGGAGACTATTTCTAAAGCAAAGAAAGATAATAAGGTGATAGGTAGATGCTGTTCAATCAAGCAGCCTGAGCCTTGGGAGTTGTAGATGTTTCACTTTCTCTGATGCAAACTGCTGCTTCATTGTATTTCCCTGAGTAGAAATTAGGTTGACCATGTAAAGGTTGTCTTTCCAGTTTATAGCGCACTTAAAAATAAAATCAAGAGGCCGGCCAAATAGCTCAGAGGATTAAAGCACCTGCCAGCAGGCTCAGGGTCTGGGGGTTGTCCACGGGGCGTGCTGTGATGGCAGTCGCGCCTGTAATCCCAGCTCTTGGGAGGCTGTCAACAGGCGGATCACTTACACGTCCTATCTAGTAATGAGATCTTGAATACCCGGTAGACCCTTCCCTAAAAAGAATACAAAATAATAATAATAATAATAATAATAATAATAATAATCATCATCATCATCATCATCATATTAAAATAAAATAAAATCAAGCTTGGCTTTCAGCATGCTATCCATTTCACTTACGCCTTCTCTATTTAGTAGTTTGTTCTGTAAAAGCATCATAGAAGATTAAACAGAAAGAGATAGAGCATTTAGTACTCCCAACCTTGAATCCAGGCCTCTGCTAATTTTACCTCATAATCACCTTTGATTCCCAATGAATTTTAAAGCCGACATATATTACTCTGGCTTAAAAAGTCTGCAAACTTATGCTGTGAATGTTTCACCAAAGTACATTAAACATTAGTCATTATTTAAATTAAATGATGTCAGGGCCGGCCAAATAGCTCAGCTGATTAAAGCACCTGCTCAGGCAGACACAACAGCTAGGGTTCAGTCCCGGTCTTGCTGCGCCAGCCCTGTCCCCAGGACGCTCTGAGGTGGTGATTGAGACTGGACATGGTGGCTTAAGCCTGTAATCGTAGCACTTGGGAGGCTGACAACAGGTGGATCACTATGAGTCCGATCTATGTAGTAAGACCCTGTAGACCCTGTACTAAATACAAATAAATAATTAATTAACATCAAGTTGAGCTCATGTTTGCAGTTTTATGTTAAGGGAATTTTATTCTAATGCTGATGAGTCTGTGTCTGATCTGAGTTTTCAACACAAATCCACAAAGACTAAGGTATAAAAAAAAATCATCAGTGGTGATAGATAAAAATAATTAATCAATGGGCTGGCCTGATAGCTCAGCATACTAAAGCTCTGCTTAGGCAAAGCACAGTGGCTGGGATTGGATGCTAGAGGGCCCTGTCAGCCCCGCCTCTGCCCCCTGGGCGCTCTGAGATGGCTATTCAGACTGGGCGTGATGGTGTGAGTTTGTAATCCCAATGCTTGGGAAGCTGAAAACAGGAGAATTACTATAAGTCTTCTATGTAGTGAGACCCTGTAGAGCCTGTACTAAATATGTAATAATAATAATAATAATAATAATAATAATAATAATAATCCATCAATAACATAAATAACAATGTCCTTTTACTTCTTAGTGGTAAAATTATTTATATTTTAAATATGTCCCATATTATACTATATTCTTTCCTTTTACTTTGAGCTTATAAATGGCTTTCAGAAGAAATGCATTTGCTTTTAATAAATATCAAATATTCCTCAAAGTGATGATATCCATCCTCATGCAATAATAAAATATTAAAACATTCATAAGCCAGAAAATATCTATTATTTTGCAAGTGCACCTTTAATTTTTCACTAGTGTCTTCAAATTATGATTTTATTTCATTAAGACCACATGTAGAGAATCCACTAAGGGGAAAGCTCAAAGGCAATTTAAGGAGGTTTAAAAGAAATGGAAGTTATGGTGGTAAAATTTAAGCAGCTTAAAAAACAGTATTATAGTAGAAAAATAAGAATCTTTTTGCTTTAGTAAAATCACTTAAGTACACTAGAAATAAGTTACATAAGTCATAGTCTTATTTTATATTCATTTATAAATATTTAGTATAGCATATGCTATTGTTTGAGACATTAATGAATACAACATAAACTTTAGACCAATGGCATTTATATTTTGAAGAGAGTGATAGGTATTTTAATTAACCATTGAACCATATTATGTCAATAATGCTATTCAGGATATCCACAAGATAGTATGAGGTTACAGAAAAGCAAAAATAGTTGATCACTATATTGCGTAATTTTCATGGACAGGGAAAATAGCACGTTTTCAAAAACCTCAAGGAGTTACTTTCTCTCTTTGAAAGGATATGGTAGAAATGCATTTGCCAAAGACTAGTCTGCTAAAATAGAATTAAAAAAAGCCCTCTTAGAAAGTTTAATGTCTCTTGGAGGAAACTGAAACATGGCAAGAAATTGATAATAATATAAGCAAGGACAGATGTGGTGAAAAAATAACTACGTGTGTACATACGTATCAGGGACAAAGAAATGCTTGAGTGTGTGGAACAGGCTGAGTACTGACAAGGCAGAGTTGACAATTTTTGTGGGGCCCTTCAGAGGCTTTGGATTTTGCAGGTGTGCAATGAAGAAGCACAGAAATCTTTGAGCTGGGAGGTTGACATTTGGGGGAATTTCTCATCGAAGGCAGGAGGATTTTCATGGGGCTTATCCTGAAAGTCAGCAATAACTTGCAATAGTAATGTTCTACTTCACCTACAGTTGTCTTTCTCCCAGTAGAATTAATGACTGAGAGAAAGACGAGTGAAGGATAATTTCTAAAGTGTTGGTTTTGTAAGTTGATTGTGATATTTAGCTCTGCATATAATTTATCATTGACTCCCAAAGACCTAAAGATAGACACATTGGAAAGAAATTCTGCAATGCTATAGAAGTGTGTGGTACATACCAGCATATCCTAATAATGGATTTATTTCAGAGAACAAATGTTCATGCACAGTATCAAATGTATGAATTAAGAATTAATAGTTATGCAAAGATCAACCAAAAATACTGGATCTGGGTTTAATAAGAATATTGAAAATGTCTTTCAATGAACTAATAGAGATTAGTAGCATAATTCTCTTAGCTATCTTCTGTATGTATATGCGCATATATTTTTTCTTTCCT
>NW_004524612.1:537026-537879 GCF_000260255.1 Octodon degus | reverse complement strand
GATGTACAATGTCACCTCTTCCAACTTCCATCATCTGTTCTTCCCAAGATTTTATTTCATTATAATAACGAACTCTATCATCGTGGGTAAGCTGTTCATATACTTGCTTCTGAGAACTAGACATATTTTTCCAGTTCTCTTATGCAGACTTCCATTTATCCTGTATCGTAGCACCTTCAGAGGACTGAATGTATTCAGACAGAAAAATGTTATAAGCTGGGTGAGCTTTTTTTGGTTTTTCCAAGCATTGCTGACTCTTTCTTATTACTTCTTTCCTTTTTAAACGTTTTTGTGTTTTATTTTCTGCCATAGAAGCTCTCTGAGTTGGAGTTAGTGCTTCATGAATTCTCTTCATCTCTTCTTGGTATGCCTTCAACTTTACCTTGTAAGCATCTTCATATGCTTTTTTCTCTGCATTAGGAAGTTCCTTCCATTGCTCTGCAATTCTTTTCCTTACTTCTGTAACTTTTATATCTGGGTTCTGAGCTTTAGTTATGCTTACCTTTTCTTTAGCAAAGCGAACGTATGAATTCAAAGGTTTCTTCGGATATCCATTTATGGTGGATGCAAACCATTTTGGAACATACATAAAACTGAAGGGTGAGTACAGTCTACCTCCACAGCTCTGCCCTGGACCTCCCCAGGGCGCTCAGCACGCCCCATGCACCCCTGAGGAGCGCCATCGCCCCGGTGGACCACGCAGGGGCAGGACTCAAGCGAGGCAAGGGCCACCCGCCCATCCAGTTTACATACATACACGTACCTCTTTCCTTCACTATCTCTCCTGTCTTTTTCAATTCAGTAAATTCTTCCTTTTGAACAGGTTTATTTCCTTTTCCCAGTATCTAGTGTA
>NW_004524612.1:534404-535376 GCF_000260255.1 Octodon degus | reverse complement strand
CAACATAGTGTTAAATTGCCAAATAATGTGTTTGAGTTGATAATAATTAGACTTCCACTTCTATTGATTGATTCCCAAGAGTAAATTGACTCATAATAATTAAGTCTTTAGTTAGAATATAATATGTGTGGTATAGGAACCAGAAAGTGTCTCTTCAAATGAAGGAATAATCATTATTGTCATTGAACAAGATGGATGAGCTTACACCTATTTGGATGCTTGGTTGGACATAATTTCACTCCATAGCTTTCCTCCTATTGAAAAGCAATCAAAAAACCACAAGATAATTGGAGGCATTAATATGCCATCCATATATCACAAGTCACTTAACTTCTTGGAGAAATTTGGAATGCAGTGTTCCCTGTCACTGTTACTGAGAATATAAAACGAAGATAGAAAAAGTCAATGGTTCACAATTCTTTGTGCTCTGCACTTACATACATCTCTTTTATTTTTATACAAAATAACATTAAATTGTGCTTCAGTTGGTTCATACGCTTTTGTTAAGCTGCATTGGGGTAAGCTCCCTGGAGAGCTTCTAACTCTCCATCCTTCTATTAATATGCTCTATTTAATTCAGACATCACATGCAACATGGAAGCTACTCACGCACGGCTCTTATCCTGACCTTCATTTAGGAGAGTTCTGCTGTCCAAGTAGACTAACCTCCTTCCATGACAAGCGAAGAAATGAATGAGCCCTAAATCACAGATTTTTTTAGAAGTTTGAAACAGAACCATTTGTGTAGCTAAAACCACCATGCCAAAATCTTGATGCATGTTGTCAGCATATTAAGACTTCTAAGTGGTGTACAATTGTTTTACATTATCAAGGAGCAAGGAAATAATTTTTTATTCGTCATTAACTGTCCCATAAAGGAACTTGTAAATGAATGAGTTTAATTTTCTTTAGTTAATCTTTATCTAATTTCCTGAAATGATTTTCCAATGACCAAAATGTTTTTCAGTAATA
>NW_004524612.1:532031-533109 GCF_000260255.1 Octodon degus | reverse complement strand
TTTTTTTGGCAGAACCAGGGATTGAACTCAGGTCCTTGCGCTTGCCAGGCAATCCCTTATTCTACTGAGCTATCTCCCTGGCCCCAGTTTATTTCTTTCCTTTATGCTCTTGAGAAATATACTGCATTAAAAATATGCACTCAGCTTTGCTGGTGATTTTTATGCCAGGCTGTGAACCTGTAGTTAACTGTTGTAGAATAGCGTCTGGAAGGAGTTTTCTTTCCTTCTGTTCTATAAAAATCTCCTCGCATCTCTTCCGCTTCTCCTTCAGTAGCACCTTGTTCCTATGCAGTCTCATGAACTCGCTTCTCTTCTCTTGCCTCTGCTACAAAGACAGCAATACGCAATGCATTAATTATTGTAACTGTCCTACTATCCTGGTTTGAAACTGTCTCATTGCTACTTCTTTCTCAGTAAAATTAATATAAAAAGATACACTCAAGAGATTCTACTTAATTAACCATTCCATGCAATACCAAATGACCATGAAATATAATATAGGAATTAAAGAGAATAAAATGTGATGTTAAAAAAATAGTGAGAACAGCAAAGGTTTTCTTCAAAGAACTAATAAGAAATAGGGCAAAAATAGAGTAAGAAATAAATGTGGCTGTACCTGATTTGAGACAAGTTAACAGTATAACATGTAAATGCTGTAGGATAGGAAAGGGGAATAATACACATTTGAATTTAGTGGAAAATAAGTTAGAATAGCAACATAGATAAGTCAAAGAATAACCTAGTATCTGTACTTGTTAAATAAAAACCTGTCTAACAGTCATAATAAAACAGATAAAGTAAATGTGAGTAGAAAGAGATAAGGTGTGAGAAATAGAAACCAGAGCAGAAAAAAATTTAGTAAAGTAAATGATACTTAATTAGATGAAAATAAAGGCTTAAGTACACCAGTGATAGGTGTATGCTAATAATTATTAAAGATTATTTTTAATACTAAGAGTACATCTAAAAGTAATACAATAAAAGGGTACTTTTTGCAGGTTTCAGGTGGCTGACAAGAATATTGAAACTTACATTTTTAGCTATTTTGAATAGTATGGTAATCTTTATTAATGACAGT
>NW_004524612.1:529589-531646 GCF_000260255.1 Octodon degus | reverse complement strand
TATATGTCATATATTTTTTATTCATTCACTTGTTGATAAATACGTAAGTTGATACCTGAATCTTCTGGGCCAGTACAAGTGATGTAGCTGGATTTTATGGTAATTCTATGTGAAGTTTCATGAGGACACTTTGAAGTCATTCTCATAATTTTCTTATAATTTATAGCTTCACTAGCTTTGTACAAATGTTCTTTTCACATCTTTTACAACATTTATTGTCTTCCATGTTTTTGAAAAAGAAATTATTCTGACAGTTGTGAGGTGTTATGTCATTGGGATTTTAAATTATTTGTATTTTTGCAAAGATTAAAAATATTTATTTAATTATTTATTTATTTTTCTACTTTTATGTATTTGGTGCAGGGTCTACAGGGTCTCACTACACAGATTAGACTCATAGTGATTCTCCTGTTTTCAGCCTCCCAAGCTTTGGGATTATAGGTGCATGCCACCACAGCCAATCTCAGTGGTTGTCTCAGTGCACCTTGCGGGCTGGGCCAGCATTGCGCACCAGTAATTGAACCCCAACAGTATTTATTAAGAAAATTTCTGACCATTTTACTTTTTTCCCTAGGTATGTATTGACCTTTTTATGTCCTCTGTTGAGAAATGTCTATCGATAAATTTGTGTATTTTTAAATTAGGCATTGAGTTTCCTTACTTTTTTTATTATTTTTTTTGAGAAACAAATAGTAATGAAACAGTTTCAAAAATGAATAGTAGGACAGTTTCAATAGTTAATACATTGCATATGAGGCAGAGATGATATCCTGTCCAAACACTATTAGTACAAATCCTTCTCAGGGTAAATTCTGAGGGGATTTGACTGACCTTGTCAAATATGAAAGTTGCATTTCTTGTTATATAAGTCTTGCTTTATCTTGGTTTTAACCATCCAGCAGAAAAGTATGAAAATGAAGTATAAACAGTAAAGCCATATTAAAATACTGAGCTCTAAAAGGCTCAAGCCAACAACTTCTGACATTGCCAGTCCTATGGATAACCCACCACTATTATGGACTACTGGAATATATTAGATTATTTTGCTGAATTCACACACCTACAATATTTAAATGGGAATGCAATACCCATCTCTGACAAAACTAAACAAAAAAGGGAATATAAATGAAGAACCATTCTATATGTGTATATACAAAATAGGGCAGATATATAGCTGGTTTCTCTTAATTCGATTAGTTTCCTGAGTGTTTAAATTTCTTATATATTCTGGTTCTATTCTCTTATCGGATGTTCTGTTTTTCTATCTAAAATTTTCTCTTCATGCTGTTACCTGTTTCTGTGAAGCAGAAGCTTTTTCATTTTATGGAATCACTTTCTGCATGCTTGCTTTTGCTGCCCTTGCTTTGCTCTAGATATTGCACCAATATTAATTTAGCTAGCCCTAGGTATGTGGTATCTCTCCATTTCTTTGAGTCTATTCAGTTTCTTTCAATACTTCACAGTTTTCAGGGTACAGGCCTCACTCCCTTGGATAAATGTTTTCCCTTTTTGGATAGCTTTTCATAAACAGTATTTTAATACTTTCCAAATATTTGTTTTTAATGTGTAGAAACACTCCTGATTGTTAACAGTGACTATATCATTTTTTTCCTTTGCATTTGGATGTCTTTTTTTTTTCTACTTTCTATTTCCTCTGTAAAGTCCTCAAATAATATGTTGAATATAGATGGAGAGCACAACAGTCCTTGTATGGTTCAGACCTAAGAGGAAACACTTCTTTCCATATCTGAATTTACTTATTCTGTGGGTGTCTCTTGAATGGCTTTGCTGTGAAGAGATTCATTCTGTTTCTAATTCAGAATCACTTTTTGTCACATGAGGTTGACTTTGGTCAAATATTTTTCTGTATGTAATGCAATGATCAAGGCTATACTTTCAGGGATCATTTCTATAGAAAGTAACACAATGATCATTTAGTTTTGAAAACAGAAATAAATTTTTCTTAGAAAAAGATTAATATTTTCACTAGCTATTGATCCAAACATTTAAATGCAAATTTTGGATGAAAAATACACAAATTTAATATTTTTGCATTT
>NW_004524612.1:527434-528819 GCF_000260255.1 Octodon degus | reverse complement strand
CAATGGTCAACTTTTCATGAGCAACTCTCCTCAGAAGCAGTGGGTTGAGCCCAGGGCCCAGGATCTTTACACAGGCCAATATGGCCAGCGTTTTTGTTTGTTTGCTTGCTTTTTTTATTGAGGCTGGACTTTGCTGAGTCTTTAAGTCACCCATTTGCCCTGAACTTGTGACCCTCCTAACTCAGCCTCCTATGTGCTGGAATTACAGGTGTGTGCTGCTACTCTAGGCTTAGCAGTGAATATTTTTATCCTTATCAGAACTTTAGGAGAACAGTGTTAGAGAAATTTATGGTGGGCAGATTTTAATGAAGTAGAAGGAAGGGTGGAATGCTCTTTTTTTTAAAAAAAATACCCAAGTAAAGTTTTGTCAAATGGATGTGTTTGGTTGCTAATGCTGAGAGATACTAGGCAAAAATTCTTGTAAGTTCAGACATTTATGTAGAATATGTTAACATCACACTCTGCTTGTTTAAATATTGTAGGCTCTGATTTAAATGTTGAACTTGGCAAAATGATTTTTGTTGATCCATGTTTATTAAGTTTTAAGAAATAAAAAAGACAAAATTACAGACCTCTGAGAAAAGGAGAAAATACTGGCAGAAATATAAGAAATATATATAGATATAGATATAGATATAGATACAGATACAGATATACATATACATATACATATACATATACATATAGATAGATATAGATATAGATAGATAAGTCTACAAAGTACATATATTTAGACCAAAAAATCATCAGGTACAATTATTGAATTTTATAACTAAGCTATTTTAGGAACAAAATTATTAGTAACAATGCTAAAATCAATAGATCTAAATAACAAAAATATTAAATTTGAATGATGACCAAACAAATTAGGGAATTTAAATATATACACTTCTTAGTATGGTTGCACTGCCTAGATTAAACACCATTTCTGCCAATTTTATTTCCAGCATCATCTCCTAGAGATGGTAATGTGGGTCAGTCCATGCGAGACATGACTGAACACTCTACTAATTGTAGTTACACTGGTAGGTTTTAAAAAACGTTATGGTACAATTATGAATGCTTCCATTTTATTGTAGCTGTCATTAAAAGAGTTTATGAAATTGAAGAAAAACAGTATCTTTATTTTCATGCATGTGTAAAAGTTAATTTTGTTGTCTTTATTGAAATTCTGCTTAATGGAATATACTATTTTATATTGTAAGGATAACATACTTTTATAAATCAGAATTTTGGAAACCTTGGTAGGATTTTAAAGTATCAACAAATTCTGGTAGATGAAAGTATTACAGATCTTTGGAGTGATCTTATAAAAGTGTACTTTTGAGGAAATCAAGACATTGAAAACAGACTAGAAATAGAGAAAAGCTTAATTTTCATGATTA
>NW_004524612.1:514138-527041 GCF_000260255.1 Octodon degus | reverse complement strand
TTATTTTACTGAGCCATCTCCCTGGTCCCCTTACTTTTATTTATTTATTTATTTATTTATTTATTTATTTATTTGTTATCTGATATCAAACTCAGCACCTATCATTTGCCAGGCAGGTGCTTATGCCACTGAGCTATCTTCCCACTTTTACTTGTATGAAATGATTTTAAAGACACTTTAACACATTTCTTATATTCTGATGGTGTTGAAATTATGAGTATTTTATTTTATTGTTTAATTAGTACATGTTTACAGTACAAGAGGTATATGTTCCTTCATCTAGCAGAGTAGGTACATAAATTTAACACACTTGCTTCATTTTTTAAGTCCTATTCCCCTTTCCACCCATGTCCCTCCCTCCACCTTTAAGTCCTCTTTCCCCCTTCACATTCTGTTTGGCATTATTATTCTCAGCTCATAATTATGGCATAGGATTTTTTTTTTTTTTTGGTGGAACCAGGGATTGAACTCAGGTCCTTGTGCTTGCCAGGGAAGCACTTATTCCAGTAAGCCATCTCCCCTGCCCCCATGGCATAGGATCTTTACACTTGTTAAGGTTATTAGCCTCTTATGCATGGCTTGTATTCACTCTTCCTTTGTCCCCTTCCCTGCCCTATCTCCCTCTTTCTCCTGTACTTTGCATTATCAAGACAGCCATCCCCTTGCTTCCTTCTCTCCCTCCTTTATTATGCTCTTTGTTTGTAATTTGCCTTACTCAAGTTAGATACAGCATGGTAGTCAAGCTTGTGTGTCTGATTTATCTCATTCAATGCTGAATTTTCCAAGTGCATCCACTCCTTACATGTGTCTCAAATTTATTCCTCTGTGTAAGTGAATACTACTCCATTATGTGTAGAGGCTGCATTCCTTTTCTATTTGTCTATTGGTGGGCATACAGCCCTAACTTTAGTCTTGGGGCCTACAACCTAGAGACAAAAGTGTTACTAGCTCTAAAGAAATTAATGCTTAAAATGATTTTACATTTCATTTTAGTGAGGTTTGGGTTACTGTATTCCACTGATCAGTAAAGAGCACCCTCCCCCCAAGATCTAACCACATTTCAGAAGCCTCATCATGAATACATGGGGGATATTACAGATCTAAAATAGTAACACTCATATCTCCGTGTCAGATGTCTTTCACCACCAAATGATGTTCTACATTTATATCCACTTTGATACAAATTCCAGGATTTAATTATTCTTTTTTTTTTTTTTTTTTCAGTTCTCACTGTTACTGTTAGGAACTATGGCAACCTTGTACTGACTTTCTGAATTATTATTTTTTTTTTTTTGCAGAACCGGGGATTGAACTCAGGCACTTGTGCTTGCCAGGGAAGCACTTATTCCACTGAGCCATCTCCCCGGCCCCGATTTAATTATTCTTTATGGCTAACATTACACAAAAACCTGCCAAAAATTGTATACACACTTCAGGAAAAGAAAAAAATTGGTACAAATGTTTTAACACTAAATTTATTGAGACATCATGAGATTAATACCTTTGACCTCTACAATTGCAAGACGTGCTCAAAGTGGTTCCCATTGGGCTTAAGACATTTATTAATGTATGAAACTGCTGCTTAGGTAACCTCAGTCACTGTGTTGGCTGCACATGCATTTTCTATTTGTTCTCTGAGGGCCAGCTGCGTAGTAGTGTTTCTGTGACATAGAGCACCTTCTAGAGTATTCCACTGAAGGTAATGCCATCTGTTGAAATAACATCATACTACTTTTTTTTCTTGAAGAATGTACAAATATTTTTTGTCTCTGTCTCTGTCTCTCTCTTTTTCTCTCTGTCTTTGTCTCCTTCCATTCTTCTGGTGATAGGCACTTAGGCTGATTCTGCATCATATATACTGTGCACACTGCCACAAACAACAAATAGGCACACCAATTTCATTTAGTTTGAACAAGTGTCCAAAAGCAAATGACCTAAGTCATAGCATAGAACAATTTTTAGAAAATATTCATTAGCAAATGGGTGGCGGGATGGGAAGTCCCAATCTGGCTGTTGCTAATCTGACCCGATGAATAAATAAAATCCAAGGTTTAGATGCAAGCTAGTTTAATGGAACATTTAGGAAAACAACAATTTCTCAATTTCACCATTTTAATTTTTTCTCAAAATTGGGCAATATTTTGAGAATCCTTTTTCGTATAGGCCATAATGATAGGAGATGAATATTTAAATTCATTGGAGGACCTTAATTCTATTAGAATTAATTTCTAAAATATTATGTTTAGTTTTCAGGAATAATAAGAAATCAAGGAGAGTAGAGAATTGGTTGGTTTCCTGAGACCACCTTCTAGCTTTAGGACACTGAACAATTTGTTTTTTCTACTAGATGGGAGTATTTGTTGGAGTGAGTCCATATGTTATAGCATAGAAAACTTTATAACTTATACTTCAGTACTGCATGTTCTTTCAATCACAGAGAAAAGTGAAATATTCACTAAACTAATCTCAGCAGGATTTCTAGCCTAAAAAAGAGCCTTTCAAGCAAAACTTTATAAAGGAAAGTATTGTCTTAACACAATGAAGTTGACTTAAATTAAGTGAATTAAATTAATGCTGTAGTTTTAAATAAAAGTAATCATTAAAAGAATAAATGCTTAAACAGATGAAACATTTTATGTTTATATCAATAAAATTATAATTTTATATTTCACACTCAAATTATCTTTCCACAAGTGATTCTACCAGGGAAAGAAGAAAGAAGATCCATGTAATAAACAACTGACTAAAGCTCCATTACTTCCAGGCCATGATAAGATTTGATCTAGTGAAATTTTTCTTAGTATTTTTCCGTAGTACCTTTTGTGACACTCTGGTGGTTGTATATTAACTGCTTATAATTTCCTTTTTTGTCTTACTGTTTATAACACATTTGGACTACTGAATAGCTACAACGATAAGACAGAGAATTTCTTTGTAGTCACACTGAGCTTCCCTAAGTGTTAGCTTTTATATATTAGATATTACTTATATGTAACAATAGTTGAACTTGTCAACTTAGAAACCTCTTAGAGGGTTAGTACAGCACACTGGATGGATCATAGAGATGGATTTTGGGTTATATGCCTGGTTTCTCTCTGGTACTGTTCCATGCTTGTCTTTCCAGAAACCCCGAAGTCAGCCACTGTGCCTCCCTAGGCCCATCCACATAAACTCCCAGCACTGTAGCCAGCTGGCCATACACTGATCCGTCTGCAGCCACAAGTTAAATAAAACAATCCAGTCTTGCTTTAAGTTATAGATATCAGATGTTTGTCCACAGGAAAGCTGAGCATGTGAGTGTATTTGTCACAACTAATAAATTACCATTGTGCGGTAACATTAAATACGCTGAAGGCTTATTTGGATATCATCAGCTTCTCCATTAGTACCTTCTTTTCAAGTGTCAGATCCAATTCATTAGTCACCATGTGACTTAGTCTCACTAAAATCATTATGGTTGGTACCTCTTTCTTTGGATCAGATCTTAGGTTTGAAGAGCACTTCTGACCAGATATTTTAGAGACTGTTCCTCACTTCCAGGTTCTCTGCTAACTGCTCTCAATTAGACTGTATTGTGAGTGTATTAGTTACTTTTCACTTTTTGCTGGGACAAAATACTCAACATCTCAAATTAAGGCAATAAAGGTTTATTTGCTGACAGTTTCTGGAAGTTTCAGTCCATACTTGGCCGGCTCCAAGGCAGAGCGGCACATGGTGGAGGGCAGCAGTTCATGGCAGCAGAAAACAGCAAGGAGCAAAGGTAGGAGCAGCAGCTATGGCAGCTAGTGAGTTTCTCTCCCTTCCTTATATTGTATGCAGATTGGCCATCCCAGTGCAGGTATAGCATTCACACCCATAATTTCTGCTTTGGATCAGGAATTAATCACAAACTCTAGAAGCCTGCCCAATGACTTCATGAGGCTTTAAAGGGACAACTAGACACAAACTGTAACAATGGGTTTAAGGGAAGAATAACCTGAAGACAAAAGGCCCTTGCCATTTTATCATATAAAGGGTACTTGTTATTACTACATATCACTGATGATGCTACATTGACCATTCGTTGTCTTGGTTAATTTGTTCTGATATAATACAATGCATGAGGCTGGGAAATTTAAAAAGAGTAGAAATCAATTTTGGGATATTAATGGTGGCTGAGAAGTCTGAGATTCAAAGGACAAGTTCTACATTGGGGGCAGGCTCCTGACCATAGATAATGTTACCTAAAAGTTCTGCCTTAGTAATGGATGGAGAGCAACCTGGGGAGGTATGGTGTTCTCACATGGTGAAAGAGCTGGGCAGGCTGGAACTAGTTGCAAAATGCCACTTAATAAAAATGAATCCATTTATGAAGACAGAACCTTTAAATTTTAATTTCTTTGCCTTTAATAAAACAATGAAAGGATCAAAATTCAACATGAATTTTGAAAGGAACATTTATTCAAACCATTATATATAGGTTCAGGTTTCTCCACTTTGAAATTCCTATGCTACTGTTTTCATATTCTATTTGTTACATATGAATCAAGAAATTATCCCACTCTCAAAAAGAGGGAAGTGGAACTTTATTCCTGGACTTGGAAATGTCTGCATAGTTCTGAATTCTTCTGTAATAAGCAATTCTCTCTTTTCATTTATTTATTCAATGATTCTTTAAAATTCTTTAGGACACAGATCCATAAGTCTTATCCTTGTATATTTTTCTTTTTTTCTTAAATTGTTACTGTTTAGGCTATTTAATTCTATATTTTTACTATTTAAATTCTATATTTACAAATTGAACTGTGTATTTTTTTCCTGTGTTTCTTAGAGAATCTTCTTATTGGTTAGTACTAAAATAGTGTTCCAGGGTCTCTCTTTTTTCCTTTTCTTTTTCTTTCTTTCTTTCTAAACTGTACTACAGATAGAACCAAGACCCAGGTCCTTCGCAATAAGCTACATACTCAATCTCTTTATTAATTTTTAAATTTTATTTTGAAAGAGGGCCTCATTCTGTTGTTAAATTGCCCATTCTGGGATTGAATTTGCAATCCTTTTTGCCTTACTCTGCAGATTTTTTGGATTACACGTGCATGGCACCAATTTCCAATCAGTCCTTTTTCCAAGAATTCTGGGTGCCTTAGTGGAGAATAATGGTCATCCATCAAGTGTTGGACTACCACTGTGTCACTGTTTCTGTGTTTTCATAACTAACATTTACAATATATATGTTCACAAATCCTAGAATACTCATATATACAGGTATGATATGATGGTATCTATCTAAATACAATTCATTTACTCATTCACTATTGGCTTCCTTCCTCCTTTGCTTTCTCTACCTTGGAACTCTCTATCTCGCTTTTATGACCCTGTGCATACATTTAAGGATTCTCATCTCAAAATTTGTAATTCAATCTGATCTACAAAAGTCCCTGTTGCCATATATAGTAATATTTATGGGTTCCATAAATGAAGATATAAGCATATTTAAGGAAAGGAAAGAGAATATTTATTCAACTATTACATATCTTTTATTCCTCCAGCAAATACCTAAGATTATATTTATTCATGGAAGTATACAACCTGGACTTAACTGAAGGATTACTTATTTGAATAATTAAAAATGATTATGAGATATACTATATATTATATTAAGTGTCTAAAGTAGAATACTATATTTAGAAACTGGAATACATTGCTATTAACTTTTTTTTTTTTTTGCGGAACTGGGGATTGAACTCAGGCCCTTGTGCTTGCCAGGGAAGTGCTTATTCTACTGAGCTATCTCCCCAGTCCCGTTGCTATTAACTTTGTTATAAGAGATGTCCATAGTATGTCACATAATAAAAATATAACTTAATAAAGTTAATTGATTAAGATATACTTTTCTTGAAAAATGTATACATTATTTATACATAGCTAAAAAAACTGAATTAGTAGACATGATACTTATTAAGAGCAATTAAGAGTTTCCACATTTTCAGTTTTTTAATTACTTGACTTTAAAGACTGTTGTTCAATGCAATAGTACTGTTTTCTGCCTTCTATAGAAAGTACTCACATAGAACAGTGAAATCCAGTGTTCATTAAACAATATTCATATCTAATACATTTCTTCCAATTGTCATTTGGCTGAGATTACATTGAGTTGTCAAACCAAGATTCTGAATTACTTCCTGCTTCCATATATGTACATTTAAAATCTATTTAAAAAATCCTTCAAAATGTGCATGTTAAAAAGCAAACTTGTAGTCTTGCTAAAATTGTTGCTCTTGCAGTAAGTACTTCTAGTATTGCTTAATAGTAACAAGATTGATCAAGTTTTACACATGAGAAACATAATAGTCACCTATGATAAAATCTCTCTTTCTAGGCCCTGTATGCTTTTAAAATTTAATTTAACTCAATTATATATATTTAGTACAGATACTACAGGGTCTCACTGCACAGATCAGACTCATAGGATCCTCCTGGTTTCAGCCTCCTAAGCTCTGGAATTATAGGCAAGCACCACCACACCCAGTCTCAAACACCATCTTAACATACTCCAGGGGACAGGGCCAACATGGTACTCCAGGGATCAAGCCCCAGCACCTGTGCCTGCCTAAGCAGGCACTTTAGTCCACCAAGTTATTTGGCCAGCCCTATATACATTTTTAAATTACCTGCATTCCTTTCTGTGTCTGCTGACTCATGCTGGCACAAGCTAACACAGTTTTTTTTAATTTAATAAAATATAATCCTAATGCATTCCCTATATATTTATATGCTTTGCAGTGTTATCTATTTCCTCTCTGTAATGGAACATGTATGATATTTTTAATACAAACATGTAGTAATTTTATTTGTCTACTGATTATTTTTCTACTCTGTCCTTGATTTCTCTTCTTTTTCCTCTTGGAAAGCTCCAGGTACCACAAGGTCCGAAAGTTTAATGTGTCTATTTGAAACTATGCACACACATGCACATGTGCACACACACACACACACAAAGAGTATTTTTATTTTCTCCAATTTAAAATCAATGAACAAGGAGCTTTGGTCCCTCTAAGAAAATTACTCAATAAATGCTGAAGTGAATAAATGAAGCAGCAACATAGAACAATATCATTAGCTCATATTGATTGTTCATGTCACTATAATGTCAAGAGTTCATTTCCCAACACCATATCCTTCTGCAGGATTTGTTTTCATCTTGACCTACATAGATCTGCCCATCTTTTCTGGGTCTGCAGCAAATCTTGTCAAGACAACAGGTATCAATGCCTTTCCCCACTCATCAAAATGCAATATTAACATCAATTTCAGACAAGTAAGAAAACACAGTCATCTACATAAAGAAAGGCTCATAGAACACCCAAGTAGTCTTTTTATCTGTGTTAAGAGCCGAGGTGCTGGTATAGGTAACTATAAACTCTTCCTTAATATGTTGGATTGATTGCATTTTGTTTTCATATTAATCTTTATATATTGTGCATAGTGAACACACATACACATTAGCTGACATAATATATACACATACATATTCTAAGTTGTCTTCTTTTCTTTTTGCTTTCCTCCCAATTCTTCATCCCTCATGCTACACATGACAGTTGATTTTATAACCACAAACTCACATGAATAGGTATTTATACATTTTGATAAAAAGGATTTTTAGTCATTCTTTCCAGAATTTCATTCTATGTGTCTTTTAATTTTAGAAGACTTTTAGATTACATAATGTATGCTTTTTCATACTGTACACACAAAGTATATCTACATAGTTTATGTGTGTGTGTAATCAACTGTTTCATAGATGCAACTTATTTGAGACATGCTGGTCTAGTATATACTTTTTAATGTCTTTCTGATATTCCTGTTGTGCATTTGACTTTATTTAGACATTTTTCATGTGGACATTTCCTAAGCCTCTTTTTTGCCACTATATGAATTTTTGCAATAAACATGATCTTATAACTGTTGTACTGTTGTTTCTGAGAGAAAGATTCCCAAGAGGAAATTTGCTGAGTCAAAGAGTGTATGCATTTTTAACATTGATAGATACTGCCACATTGTTTGTTAAGAAGCTACACCCACCAATAATTTGTGAGAATACTTCCTTCTATATCCACAACAATGAATCTAGATTCAACTATTACCTACATAATGGTAAATGTGCTACCTAGCAGGACAAATGCACCTATTACTATTTAATTTGACATTTTCTGTACTATCTTACAGCGATGTTTACAGAAGTATGAAGAAAAATATTATGACCCTTTAGAATTGGGCAGTTCATGGGATAATTTGAGAAAAATGAATATATGTATCATAAAATATTCCTAATCAAGTATTCATCATTTTTTGTCAGCATTTTATTTAATGGAATTTGATGGGATTGCACTGCTTTTTCTGTATGTCCAATTCTTTTCCTATGACAATTATTTGTAAGCACTTTATTGTTACTGTGTGTTAAGAAAGGACTTGTTTCCTAATTTTATTTCCAAGTAATTCTTGATATTTTGGAGATACACTATTGATTTGTGTGTTTATAGCTTTATCAAATTCCAGCTTAGCAAAACAGCACCAGAAAATGCTATTAAACAAGCTCAACTTATTTTGTTAAGTTTGGCGAGATAGTAAAGAAAAATATATTCATTGATTCTTAAGAGAACGTCAAAAAGTAAAGGTAGAGTGTGGCAGAGTTTCAGCATCAAGACTGGATAATCTGTTCAGAAAAGATGGGAACTCCTTTCGAAGGGGTAGTGTATGTGAGCGGCTAACTTTTGATTGATGGAAGAAGTGAGACAAAATCCAAAGCAAGCTTTGGTCAACAGGCTTTCAGTCTTTGAAATTCAGGCAATTTAGTTGATTTGTGTTTCTTTTTCAGAGCACAAATTCCCATAGAATTCTAAACTAGCTTTTTAGCTACTTCTAAAATAGCTTTTCTTTCTCAAATAGCTTTCTGTTTTCTCACACTTAATTCAGTGACAAGAAAATATCCTGGTAAAGTACCCATTTTTAATCACGGAGGGAAAATTGCCTCAGTACTGAGTTGTCAGCGATTTTCCCCCTTTAGTCACTTCTCAGGCAAAGATGCCAGTGACATCATCACTCATGAGCATAATCAGCGGCAATCTGCTGAAATCTGCTTTCTGCTACGTGGTGGGTATGTGAAATGATGCCTGGTAGTTTTTCCAGCATTTATTGGTATCAGAAAATGATTTTCTTATTGAAGATCGTTTGGTGGCTCTTTTGACATAATAGTGTCTATCTATCAATGCTACAGACTCAGGTACACACTCCCGAGCACTATAGCCAGAAAGATACCAAGATGGATATTATCAGACTTGTACTCCGATGGTAAACAGGAGCTATGGGTACGAAAGCTCTATTTCTGTGCAAGGTTAGTTACAAAGCCTAACTTCTAGCACATTTTGTTGAGTGTTATTACTGTTAAACTAGATGCCCATATCTAGCCATGCTTTGTTAGATGTTTTTATATTTTGACTATCTGACTTACTGCTCCATTTACCATCTAAAATGTCATTTAGTGCTTTAGTCCTTTCATATAGAAAATCATCTGTCATATTATACCACATCGGTATCATCGGATGGAGCTGGCTGTCATCCAAAGAAAAGAACGTGCACAGAAAGTAGTTATATATTATGAATATTTTAATCAAAAGGCAAGAATTGGACACACATAAAGGGTTTACTAAAGTTGCAGTAGCAGAATTAGGGACACTTGAGATGATTGGTTAGAGGCTCTTCTGATAGTTTAGGTTTAATATTAAACATGAAAAAAGTAAGAAAAAAAAAGAGAAAACAGTGTTAGCCGATCAAAATTTGGCAAACTATGCTTTTAATTTGGAGCTTTCTGGTGCTGTGTACTATTTTTTTTTTCTTCAGGTACCATTCTGACGAATAGAGTTGGTAAATAGCTGTAACCTTTCAGAAATTTCACTTGAAGTTATATAAAGCCCTGTCCCAGATCACAGGTAAAAATAACTTTTCATGATTTGAATGTGAAATATCCTTATTTGGGGGAAAGAAATTTAAGTCTCATCAAGTTGAAGTTCTACTATTTATCTGTTTAAACTTGCAGAAATCTTATTTTATTGAAGCTGACATGGAAATGCTCTCTGGTTTAATCCACAAAATGAAATGTCCTTATCCTAAATTAGAATTATAAAAGTGGAATCACCTTTTAAAATAAGACACAGAATTAATTTGTAGTGATCTATATCCACAGGTAAATACTACTATATAGAGAGAAGTTAATTAAAATTTTCAGAATTCTTGACTTAAATCAAAAAGTACATCATGACTGTCTTTGACATGAGATTTGGAATTTGGATCTTTTGTTAGAAATATTCTTTAACTACTCTTTGACTACAAAAACAAATATATCAAAGAGATTCTCATAATCATTGTAGTATATTAGTGTTCTTATATTCATATACTTTTTTGGCTTTAAACAATTTATTTAACTGAAATGGACTTATATTTGTTTCTGAAGTGACTTACATTTATTTTGATACATATTTTCCCCATGATGACTTATAGAATTTTAAATCCAATATAAATATTTTATAAATATTTGAATATTTGGGTATATATGTGTACAATACCTCGGCAGTATCTTTCAGCAAGAAAGACACTGAAGAATAAAGACTAGACACAATTACTACTTACAGTGAAAATCTGCTGCAAATGTTTCTGAGATAAGAAGGCACAACATACCTGTTCTACTAAGAAAATCACCCTTCCAACACAGGATGATTTTATTTTTACATAGGACCTAGAACTCTTAAGCTGCCAATTAGGTGCTGAATGGCAGAGCAACATCCCCAATTTATGCCATGAATTCACAGGGAATAGGTTCCAGCAACTCAAGTTTCCTTCCCATTGGTCCACACAAAGTGTGCTTCTCTGGGAGGGGCAGGCTGATGCTGCAGTTGAACCCAGGTGCCTTTCTCTTTGGCTTCTTTCCTTTTCTGATTATTTTTCTTTGACATGTTTCAGGAAGATATCATGACTTTTTCATTGCTTAACATGCTCAATTTGCACATTAATCCTATTGGCAAGTATCTTGCCTTTAACTTGCTTGTTTACAGCAATGCCAACAGCATGCTGGGTAATGTTGTGGACTCTTCCCGTTTTGCCATGGTAACATTTGTGAGGCATTCCCTCTTGCACAGTACCCAATCCCTTGATGTCTATGATATCACCCTTTTGTAGATTCACATATTATATGTGGCCAAAGGAACAACCCCTTGTTTTCTAAAAAGTCTGGAGAACATATACCGGGTTCCCTTCTCTTGCCCTCTGTGTTAGTCATTTTGGCAAACTACTGGAACATGATGGTTGCAGCCATAAAGATATATAAATATACTCACAACAACTGAATTTATGTTTTAATTTTTCATAAGGATCTAACACTCTTGATAACGTCATTTTTCCTCTCAGCCCAGACTTTGCTTTAGAAATTAAGGTTCACA
Source organism: Octodon degus (assembly GCF_000260255.1). NCBI lineage: Eukaryota > Metazoa > Chordata > Mammalia > Rodentia > Octodontidae > Octodon > Octodon degus. The sequence continues at coordinate 515,576 of NW_004524612.1, read as the reverse complement.
CATCCAAATACCTACCTGACATTATCATTTTTGTCCCACATGGACATGTGTTAATTTACTACAAGCTGAGCTTTCTATCTTCCACCACAAGCCTGCTCACCTTACATCTTGTGTTTGTATCTTATCTGGGATATTTTAACCCTATTGTGGCTTAGAACCAAGTCTACATAGGATTTTGAGAAAGAGTGGTTAGGCAGAAATTATTTGCATGCCAAATAGCTAATGAAAAGAATACATTTGACATATACAAAAATTTAAAATTCAATGCCTTTAAAAAATGAAGATAAAGGATTGCTAAATAAGTGTATAAAAGATGCTCAATTTTATTAAGCCTTTATAGAGCTAAAATTAACACAAAAAGAATCAGTACATTCAGTAAAATTATTGATTTTTATCATATAAAACAAAAAACACAAAAATATCAAATATTGCTTCAATATATTGGGGTAGGTATTTTTATTACTAATAAAACTGTGAATAGTTATATTTGCTATGGAAGATATTTCTAGAATTTCTTGTAATATGGATGAAATGGTTCCCATAGAATTACTAACCGTAGGCATATATTTTTATCTAAACAAGTTGAAAACTCACTGTGGATATAAAATGTGAAATACAATTATTAATAAAGGAGGTGATATATTAATAATATATGTATATTCATATTTGTCAAAATTTGGAAATATGACATATGATTGAAATATATGTCAAGTGTCATGGAAAGCAGTCACTGCAGTGATGCTGAAAAACAGTTACTGCAAGAGGAAACAGTTATTGTAACAGTGTTTGCAGGCAAAAATAGCTACAAATGGATGGTAATGTATTTGGTATACATTTTTTCTTCAGGCCACAAAATAAAAATTTTGATAGGATTTTACTTTGGGGACCAGAATTGTAAAGTGAGCAAAGTAACTAAATGGCCAGGATGGCTATGTATAAGCAAGGCGAGAAAGATGGAGTAGACCCTGTCCTGCTGTGCTGTCTATTGATTACCCATATAAACAACTAAGGTAGACAATCACAGCTTAATGTAGGAAACAAATTCTATGTAATTGAAAATGGTTAAAAACAACATGATGTATATTAAGTTCATATTTCTACTTTAATTCAATTGAAAATGTTTAACATGTAATAAGAAAAAGCTTTGAATTTTTCACTCAGTGGGCTATGCCTGCAGAGCAAATATATTTGATAAGGTTAATGAATGGTACAGTAATAAATAACTACACAAAATTATTAGATATTCAGTTTAGTGCATTTTTAGTAATAGGAGCTGTTCTTCTGCACTTGAAATTTTCTTTATTTTTAACTTTGAGATGACCAGAGCCATTTTTAATATTGATATAAAATCTTTACATTTTACAGTATCAAGAAATGTGTTCTGCCATTTGTATATTAAGAACACGCATGGAAGTGTGCTAATCATAGTTAACGGCAA
>NW_004524612.1:494097-499610 GCF_000260255.1 Octodon degus | reverse complement strand
TCTCTAGAACACCTTTCAGTAGCCTGTGTAGGGTTGCTTTTGTCATCATGAAATTCTTTAGCTGTTCTTTGTCATGAAAGTATTTCACTTCTCCATCAAACTTGAGAGTTTTGCAGGGTAAAGTATTCTTGGCTGGAGTTTGTTTTCATAGAGGACCTGAAGTACTCTGCTCCATCCTCTTCTTGCCTTCATGGTTTGTGAAGAGAAGTTGGCTGTATGTCTTATGGATTTTCCTTTGAATGTGATCTGCTTCTTTTCTCTAGCTGCTTTCATTATATTATTCCTGTGTTGAATTTCTGGGATCTTGACTATTATGTGTCTCAGTGTGTTTTTCATTGGGTTGAGGTTGCTTGGTGTTCTGTATGCTTCGATTATCTGAATGTTAGATTGTTTCCTCATATTTGGGAAGTTTTCTGCTATTACTTCTGCCCATATTTTTTTAATGTGCTTTGTATTGACTCCTTCTTTCTCATTGATGCTTATTAGTCTCACATTGTTCATCTTTGCATCATCTTGCAGTGGATGGATTAGATTTTCCTGCATCCTAGTTGTTTGTAAGAGATCCTTTCTTACCTTTTCCCTAGCTGCACCAGCGTTTTCAAGATCTGGAACTCTGTCTTCACTTTCACTTTAACGGCTTTGCAAGCTTTTGATTCAGATTTTAATTTCCTCTATATCTCTTTGAATCTGCTTCATGGGATCAATTTCTTTCCTGTATTGCTCATTCAAGGAATTCGTCATTTTTCTAATCTCCTCTATTTTTTTTTATCAATGTTTTCTTTAGAAGCAGTTATAAATTCTTTTATGGCAGTGTTTTGTTCAGATTGGTTTCCCTCCCTGTGTTTCTGTAGTTGATTCTTTACTTCAGATGGTATGAATTCTGAGAATTCTCTTTGCATTTCAAAAAGAATTCCACTCTGAGTTCCTCTATAACTTTCTGCTGTTGTTTATATACTATCAATGCTATTAATTCGTGCATTTGAGCTGTGCTATTTGAAAAGAATTCTGCTCTGAGTTCCTGTATGACTTTCTGTTGTTGCTTGTTTACTATTGATCCTATTGATTCATACATTTGAGCTGAGCTAGTGTCCTCTGCACTTGTTCTCGGTGGGCATTGGATTTCCTCCATATGTTTCTGCATTTGATTCTTTATTGCAGATGTTATTATTTCATGGATTTCTTTTTTATTTCCAATCTGAGTTCCTCTATACCTTTCTGCATGTGTTGCTTTATTTCAGAAGCTGTTGATTCATTGCTTTCAGCTGTGTGATTCCCAATTTATTGTGTGTTAGTGTTCTCTGCACTAGTTATACGTGGGCTTGGGTTCTGAGATTGTATTTTGCTCCTTCTCATTGTCATTTTTAGTAGCACTGTCTTCTGACATTTGTTGCAGTTAAAGCCTTAGCACCTACTGAAGTTCAGATGTAGATCTAGAAAGGTTTTGTTTGTTCAATTGTGCCTGTCTTGGGTCTGACTGCTGTGCTCAGTTCTTTCCTGTTGCTTCCCTTCGGGGTGAACCTGTTGTGCTCCTCTGGCACAATGTTCTGCTTCTGGACTCGCCTGGTGGTTCTCTCCCCTACGCTCTCTGCAGGGATTGCAGCTGCAGGGTTGTACCCCAGGCCTGTATGCCAGGCCTGAGCTGAGTCTGGAGGGGACAAGGTGGAGTAGGGGTGAGAGGCAGCTCTCCCACACACTCACCGGGGCTGGACTAAGACTGGATCTGGGGGTTACCGAATGCAACAGAAATTCCTACTGTGTGGGTGGGACTTGGGGGGTACTATGGAGTGATGGGGGCTTCCCAAGAGGGTGAAAGAGGGTGGCAACCATGCTGCCCCTGGGCTGGGACCAGTAGGTCATGCCAGCACAGGGTAGCCTGAATCTCTCCCACACACTCACAGGCCCTGGGTTAGGACTGGGTCAGGGGGTTCTGGGAACGCAGAAGAAATTCCTATTGGGTGGGCGGGGTGGGGGATGCGCTGTGGAGTGGTGGGGGGCGTCCCAAGGGGGTAGAAGAGGGTCTCATCCATGCTGTGCCTAGGCTGGGACCAGTAGGTCATGCTGGCGCAGGGTAGCCTGAAGTTCTCCTACAAACTCACTGGGCTTGGGCTAGGACTGGGTGTGGGGGTTCCCAGAATGCGGCAGAAGTTAATCTTCATTTTTATACCCAAAGTGAGAGAAGACGTCTGAGATCTTTCCCGGTGAACATTTAGCAAGCGGGCTTCATCCGGGCTTAATCACTCTCCTGCCTCTCACTTTCCAGGCCCCTACCACCACAGCCCTTGCTTGTGATTTCTCTGGAGGTTCAAGAAGTCTGATCCACTAAGGAGTCTGAAAGTCAGTTCTATCATTTTGTCCAACTTCCTCTTCCATTTTTCAGGGCCTCTGTCCTACCACTAACTAGATTATTTTGGGTGGAGAGGAGGGTAAGTTTTATATGGGACACTGATATGTTGATGGAATAACTTTCATTTTTTTAATGTGCTCTCTAGAATCCAGCTCATTTATATTCTTCACAAAAGTTAATAATGTTCCTTTATAAATTCCATGATATATAAGGTGGAAATATCAAGTGCAATTGAAATACAGCCAACTAAAAAAGGAAGCTAATCAAGATTTACAGAAAATAATAATTGTTTCTTAGTCTTTTATTCATCAATTATTGCATTAAATTATTTAATAGATTGCTATTTAGAAAGCAAATCTAAAGCTTTGCTTAATCAGAATATTAACCTGGAAATGAAGGGTAAGAAAGATATATATTGAATCTAGAATTATCATTTATTAGAATATAGGCCCTTACAGATTAAAGCAACTGCGAGCATGTGCAGGGTCTAGGGGTTTGATCCCCTGGCCTGCCATGCCTGTCCTGCCCCCAGGGTGTGCTGAGACAGCAATTGAGACTGGGTGTGGTGGCGCATGCCTGTAATCCCAGCACTTGGGAGGCTGTAAACAGGCGGATCATTATGAGTCCCGTCTAGTAGTGAGACCCTGAGCACCCTGTAGATCCTTCCCTAAAATACAAAAAAAAAAAAAGAAAGAAAGAAAGAAAGAAAGAAAGAAAGAGAGAAAGAAAAGGTACAGAGTATTATTAAATATTTTTGGGAACTCATTTAACTTTCTGAATTAATACATTTATAATTTTATAATGGCTAACAATATGTTTGTCAATGTATGACAACATTAATTATTAGTGAAATACAATTTATATACTATTCTTCTAGTAATGCAATTATATTTTTAATTGTCATAAAACATAGTTATAGGGTGCTGTACAAAATACTGATATGTGTATATTCACGTAATGGTGAAATCAGGATGATGGGCATATTGATCATGTTAGATATTTATCATCTTTTTGGATTAAAAATCTACAAAACTCTCTCTCAGTTTTTCAAATGATTCATGACTGTCAACCCTATTCATCCTACCATGTTAAAGAATCTAGTGAGATTTTTCCTTTGTAGGCACAAGTGCCCTATTGACCTTGCTGAATTTTGTTGTTGTTGTTGTTTTGTTTTGTTTTTCAGAACTCTGGCTTGAACTCAGGCCCTTGCACTTGCCAGGCAAGTGTTTATTCTGCTGCCTTGCTGTTATTATAATATCCCGTGCTACCAGAAAGGTATGAAAATCTTTATAATGAATTTTTAATTAATTAAAAGCTTAAAGTCAATAGAAATTTTAATAAAAATTGGACTCTTTTTTTTTCAGTGCCAATGTGCAGACAGATTTTACATTTAGAACTGTCAGGAATCTCATGCCAAAAGCCCAGATTTTGGGAGATCTCATAGGTGGTGTTTTAATTGTTTTAATGTGCACACGAGGAGAGGAGCCGATCAGTGTTTTTTCTGTAGCTATGGCAGCAAAGGAGTATTGGAGAACTTTATTGCCATTAACATTTCTGAATATGCTAATTTTATGATAGGCAACTGGCTAGCAGATGGATAGCAGAGAGACAAATGTTTAAAATTATATATAAATATTGTTATAAAATAAGGGAGGGTAAAGTAAAAAATAGAGATAAGGAATGCAAAGAGACCCTAGAGATAAGTTAATTTATATGTCCTACAAATATTCTTCAGGGTTTTTTATTTTAAAAATTTGTCTTCTTCATTTGTCACTTCTGAGCCAAAAGTCAAATAATTTCAAAGAGCATACTATTATCCATGTGACTATAACAGAGAATATGTTCTACTACAATAAAAAAGAAGTGGATTTCCAATTACAGTCTTCTGTTTAAAACCAAACAAAATTCTCAGCTTTTGCCTGCATATCAGAGGAAGCTTTTTACATTCCTTTGTCTTTTTTCCTAAACTTCAGGAACAAAACTTTTTTTTTTCTACATTTAAAAATACTATTTCATGTGTATTTACCTTAATTTAAAAAGTCATGGAAGTTCAGATTCACAAGACGGTGTAGTTGCGTAGCCTTCTTGTCAGCCTTTGACATTAATGAGTAACAGGTAGCCTATGAGCTGGGTGGAGATTACTTTTAAATTCAATGGAACCAACTGAAGTACCAACAACATGCAGGCATTGTGTGTATGCCTGGCGATTGTCATCCTACACTGCCTGACATTAAAGTATTTTACACTAAAAATGCTTAGAGCACAGGAGAAAATGTTTTTTTACGATACTCACCAAATGGCTAAATAAGTCAATCCATTTGTAAGTACAGATGCTCTTTGAGTGGTGATGAGGTTATGTTCTGATAAATCCATTTGAGCAGGAAATGCTGTAGGTTAAAATGTAATTATTACATTCCACTTATGGAACATCAACGCTTAGAAACATGATACCTCTAAAACAAGTAATTTATCCTCCTTTTTCTAAAAATTTATCCTCTTGACCAAGGGACTTAGACATAATTGCACTCACTGCTGCTACTGCTGCTCAACATTATGAGCAATTATGGTGCTGCACATGAAGGAAATGTATGCTTCTTTCTCACTAGCAAGTAGAAAAGCTCATCAGACTACCCAGTGTAAATTAAGAACCTTGGTACTGAACGTAAAAATCCACTTATTATGAGGAATACAAGATAAATCTGTACTTTCACCTACGCTATTTTTAAATGGAAAATTAAATTTTCCACAAAAATTGGAGAAAGAGAATGACCTGAAAAGTTTATAATTTTCTTAAGTAACAATTCATAAGCGAAGAATTTTAAGTAGTTAGACTAAGTATTATAAAAATAAATTGTGTTCTATCCCTGGCATGCTGTGCTGGTCCCACCCCCAGGGGTGCGCTGAGACAGCGATTGAGACTGGGTGTGGTGGCACATGCCTGTAATCCCAGCCCTTGGGAGACTGAGAAACAAGAGGATCACTACAAGCCTTATGTATGTAGTGAGACCTTGTAGACCCTGTACTAAATATATTAAACTGAGGAAGAAAGGAAGAAGAAGAAGAGGAAGAGGAAGAGGAAGAGGAAGAAGAAGAAGAAAGAAGAAGAAGAAGAAGAAGAAGAAGAAGAAGAAGAAGAAGAAGAAGAAGAAGAAGAAGAAGAAGAAACAAA
>NW_004524612.1:485383-493997 GCF_000260255.1 Octodon degus | reverse complement strand
GAAGAAGAAGAAGAAGAAGAAGAAGAAGAAGAAGAAGAAGAAGAAGAAGAAGAAGAAGAAGAAACAAAAGAAATTGTGAGCTTAGAGTGTTGCATCCAGAGGTGAAGGAGGGTCTGTGAGCAAGCCTCTGTCTCTTTCAGGTCTTCGGTCTCATTTTAGCCAAGACTGAAGAAGTGGGGCTCTAAGCGCAAAGTACGAGGCTCAAAGCTGGGAGAGTGCGAAGCCAAAGATCTCAGTGTGGCAAATGCAGGCAAAATGGAAGGAAAAGTGAATAGGTAGCAGAGCAGAGCCACTTGGCAGGAGGCCTCCCTCTTGGGATAGTTTATGAAGTCAGACTGTCATAATAGACATGATGCTGAGGTGCTTAAAGCAAATATTTTCTCAAGCATTTCTCCTGGGGAAAATAGTTTCTCTCTCTGTCCTCACCTGCATAAATCTCCTTTTAACCCTCCAGCCTTAGATCATCATTATCTGTATTTATCTGACATTTTAACAAAATTTGAGTGAGTCAGTTTTAAAAGAACCCACCTTTGATATCTGAACCACTTCAATGTCTGATTAAATGTCTCATCCCTCACAGTCTTCCAGGTGATGTACAATCATCTTTTCTACTCGGTAGGAATCCTATTAAGGCGGTTTTGGCAGATCCTCCTGTGCTGTAGTAGGTATCTATCTTACATGCATGTAATTACTGGAACATTCTAACCTAACAACCCATCCTACCTAAACCAAAATGAATTTCTTTCTGTACTTTGAAAAAAGTAAAACTCCTTATTGCTTTAAAATACTTTTGGAGAAAAAAGCAAGGAAATATTCCCAACACCTATTTAACATTTTCTGCGTTCTCACTCTGTGGATACTTAAAACGGAGTATCTTATTACTTGAAGATGGTCAAATTGTGTACCTCACAAGCATAAGTCTCACCAAAAGAAGCCAGACAATAACCCATATGGTATACTTGGATTTATATAAAGTTCATGTACAATTATATTGTTTTCAGTGTATACAAAGTCAGGATTTTGGCAATCTTACTGAGGGACAGTGATTGGGAGACAGTATTGATTAAATTTTTGACAATATTTTTCTTGATTTGGGTGCTGGAGGATGGACTACATATTTTATGAAGGCTTCATGATAAACAAATTGATATTGATCCATTTTTCTATTTAGATGTTCCTTTTATAATTATAAACATATATTTAAATAATTATCTTTTTATTATCATAGGCTAAATAGTCCTGTATTTGAGCAAAGATACACTAATATGAAATAAAATAATTTCATTAGAAAATTTTTCAAACACTATTAATTTCCTAATCATATGGCAAAGAAACTTAGAGCTATGCAGATATAGTGCAGTGTTAGTGATTGCATACCAAAAGAAGTGTTTCATATAAAATGCTCAATTCTGTTCTTTCAGATACTACAACAATGTAAATTTTCTAAGCATGAGTCAAGTGAAAATAGATGTGATTTTAATGAAGTAACACATTTAAAAACACTAATATTTATTCCTCTAGGAGCATTCCAATAACACTTCTTAATTGCAACATTGAATAATAACAGCATATAAAAGCCATAGGGTGGTTAAAGGTCTTAGACCAAAGTAGGTTACATAAATAAAACTTAGTAACAGAGACATTTATTTTTCTTAGCAGTAGAATGTTATTTTATTGGTCTATGCCACTTCAGAAGACTATTGTTTGGAAGGCCTTGTTAAGGAACAGCTCTGAATTGTCTTCCTGTGAGGCCATGGATATTTTGTCTCCAAGATAACTAGTTGCTAAGCCGCATTTATTTGTCATGTAGTTCATAACATTTCCTTTACATATTTAGCTTTCAAGGTTCCTTGAATGATTTGTTCAGATAAACACTTAAATTTTACTTCTTATGTGACTTTTTTTCTGGGAGAACAGGAGAGGGTAAAGTTGAATCTAACTAGAAACAAAAGTTCATTTAAGGCTTTAAAATTATTATAAAAATGTTACTGTAAAAGTTAAAAAAGAAGCACCAGTACACGTCATTTCTGCTTGTATTCACCAATCTGAAATCACATAAACATTTCATGTGATTTTTTTCACATGATTTTTATGTGATTTTTTTATTTTAGTGAGATTTTTATTTGACCAGTATTACTATTTTTATTCATTATGAAGTAAAGAAGCTATGCATAGTGTCATAAGTACTTATATTATGAAAAGAAAATTATTTTCTTTTTTATGTATTTAGTACAGGGTCTACAGAGTCTCACTACACAGATTGGACTCGTAGTAATTCTCCTGTTTTCAGCCTCCCAAACACTGAGGTTACAGGTGCACGAGCCACCATGCCCAATCTCAATCGCCCTCTCAACAGGCCCGAGGGGCAGAGCCATGACGACATGCCAGAGATTGAATCCTGGCTACTGTGCTCTGCCTAAGCAGGTGCTTGAGTCTGCTGGGCTATCTGGACAGCTCTAAAAATTAGTTTCTGGGCTTTTGTTTTGTTAGAAAATGAGTTGAGATCACTTGGGCAGGGCTTAGCTGGAAGGACCCCCTACCAGCCCAGCAGCTAGACCCAAGCCAGGCCAAGACAGTTGAGATTGAGTTCAGTAGAATTAGATCCAGCAAGTTGAGGCATACTGATAGGCCCAGCAGGGCCCATGCTCAGTTGCAGACCTATGGTGAGCATCCTTGTGGCATGGAGGTGGCAGGGGGTAACAGGCAAACTAGTCTGCCTGGAAGAATTCAGGAATATCAAGAGGGTGTGGCCAGACATAATGCAGGGAAACTAATTTAAATAAAAATTTCTATTTTATGATCTACTTTGTTATGTCACTACAATGTTTGCTCCTATGGTCTAAAGTACAACCCTTTAGTTACAAAAGTTTGTCAACTCCTAAATTTCACTAGATGTTGTTAGTATTGCTAATTGTATTACTGTAAGTAGATAGCGTATCTGCCTTAACCATGTTTTTCTTCAGGTAATAATATTGGGAGATGTTTGGGCAATAATCTCACCAAATCCCTATACTGAAGAATGGATGACAGTGCCAAATGGAAACCAATATTTCACTCTCAATAAATAGAGAAGGTAAAATCATGGGACACACACAAACAAGAATCTTTGAAACAAGAGAGATACTTTCTGAACAGACCTTACAGAGAGGTTCTGATCACAGTGATAAATCTACCTCCTATTAAACATTCACAAAAAGTATCAAAGAAATAGAAATAAAGAGTTTTCTCTGAGACAGAAAATTAAAAAAAGAAAAGAAAATGTAATCTCAAGCCCCGAGGCCACCCAGAAGAAACCCAGGAAATATCACCATACAAAAAATTGAAAGTCACACACCTGAAATCTCTGAAATAATAGCAACTGAAGTAAGGAAACAACTGCAGAAGGGTACAGAGGAAATAATCAGAAATAATATCCCAGCTTAAAAAAAAAGAAATGATAACAATAATGAAATAATTATTAAGCATTTCTAAAAAAGACAGTGATCAGAAAATAGAGGAGAGTAGAGAAATGATGGACAACTTGAATTAGCAATATAGGAAAGAAATAGAATGAATGGAACACATTCAAAGAGCTATGCAGGAAGTTCAAAACTCCATTAAAAGTTGGAAAAGACATTTGAATGAAAGTGAAGATAGATTTCCAGACCTTGAAGACAGCATTACAGCAAGTGACCAGGAAAGGAAAAATCTGTTAAATACAAAAAAATGATCCAGGAAATAACAATCCAACAGGTTCAAGATGATACAAAGATGAACAACATAAGAGAAATAGGCATCAGTGAGAAATAAGGAGCCAACACAAATGACATAAAAAATGAGTAGAATTAATAGCAGCAAAATTCCCAAATATGGGGAAAAATCTGACAGTCAGATAACTGAGGCAAATAGAACTCCAAATACTATCAATTCAATTAAAACTACACCTAGAGCTATGATAATCAAGATTCTAGAAATTCATCACAAGAACAACATACTAAAAGCCAATGGAGAAAACAAATGGATCATAATTACTGTACACCTATCAGAATAACAGCAGATTTCTCAGCACAAATGATCAATCAAGAAGAGCATGGAGTGAGTATTCTAAGTCCTATAAGAACAAAAATTCAAACCCAGGCTGATATACCTTGCAAAACTCTCTTTCAAGTTTAATGGAGAAATAAAATGCTTTTACAACAAAGAACAACTAAAGCTATTTGTAATGACCAAACCTAACCCTACACAGTGTACTAAAAGACATTCTAGAAATGGACCAAAATGATCACATTTCAAAGAAGCACAGCATAAAGAACCCACCAAGAAGGTTAAATAATTAAACACAGGAGAAAAGTAGGGAATCAGCAACAGGAAAATGACATGACAAACATAATCCAATGCATATCAATTATAACCACCAACATAAATGGACTGAATTCATCAATTAAAATAAATAGATTAGCAGAGAAGATTAAGAAAGAAAATCCAACAATATGCTGTATACAAGAAGCATATTTAATCCATAAGAAAATTCATAGGCTGTAAGTCAAAAGATTGTATTTTCAATCAAAAGATGGAAAATACTACTACATGCTCCAGGAAGTCAGAGAAAAGCAGGAGTAGCTGTCCTGTTTTCAGACAATCTGAACTTCAAACCAAGAATGATGAAATGAGATAAAAAAGGACACTACATACTGATCAGAGGGAAAATTCAAGAGGAAGAGATAACAGTCTTAAATATGTATGCACCAAATATGAGAGCACCCAACTACATAAGACAAACTTTAGAGGACATAAAAAATCTAATAAGCAATATCACAATCTGAACAGGGAACTTTAACACCCCTTTATCTCAAAAAGATGAATCAGGCAGACAAAAAATAAGGAAAAATGGAGTAGAACTGAACCAAACCTTTGAACAAACGGACTTAGTGGACATATACAGAGTGATCCACCCAGCAACATTCTTTTCAGATACATATGGGATATTCTCTAAATTAGACAGTATACTAGTCCATAGATGCTTAAGTAAATGCAAGAAAATAAAAATTATCCCATGCATATTGTCTGATCACAGTGCAACGAAATTGGAAATCAATGACAAAAGAAACAATAAAATCTCATGAACATATGGTAATTAAATAATACCATCCTAAGCCATCAATGAAATCAAATAAGAAATTAAACAATATCTATAATCAACAATATTTCAAACAAAACAAAATTTGTGGACAGAATGAAAGCAGTTCTGAGAGGGAAATTATAGCAGTGAACTCACACATTAGGAAAACAAATAAGGAGCACAATAAATACATTAATAATTCACCTCAAGCTTTTAAAGAAAGAAGAGAAAACCAAGACCAAAGAGTAGAGATGGGAGGAAGTTATAAATATTAGATCAAAAATTAATGCACTTGATGCAAAGGAAACAATGAAGACGCTGTTTCTTTGAAAGATTGAATAAAATAGATAAATCCATAGCTAACCTCATTAGAAAGAGGTTAATCCCCCAAATCCAAGAAATAAGCAATGAAAAGGGCAAAATTACTACAGATCCTGTGGAAATTTAAAAGATTAACAATAGATATTTTGAAAATCTTTACTTTTACAGAATCAAAGACATAGAAGAAATGGATAGATTTCTAGATATGTACAAATTACCAAAACTAAATCCAGAAAATATAAAAATATGAAAAATCCAATATCAGTCAAGGAAAGTGAAAATGTAATAAAAAGCTGACCAACAAAGAAAATCCCAGATCTTGATGGACATTCACAAATGGATTCTATAAAAAATTTAGACAAAATTTAATTCTAGTACTCATCACACTCTTTAATAAATTTGCAAAAGAACAATACTCCCAAAATCACTCCTGGATGCAAATGTTATATGGATACTAACAGGAAAGAATGATTCAACCCAAAGAGAATTATGGACCAATTTCTATCATGAACATAGATACAAAAATGCTCAATAAATTACTAGTAAATAGAATACAGGAAATCATCCAGATTATAAACAATAACCAGGTAGGATTCATACCAGGGATGAAAGAATGGTCAACACATGCAAATCTATAAAAGTAATAAGCTGTGACAATAGAGCCAAAATAAAAAATCACATGGTCATCTAAATAAATACATAAATGGCTTTAGACAGAGTCCAACACTCATTCATGATCAGAGCCCTTCAGAAAATTGGAATAATCTCTACCTTCCATCAGATAAAAGCTATCAATGGCACACCAACAACCAGCATAATTATAAATGGAGAAAAATTGAAAACTATTCCTCTTAAATCAAGCACAAAACAAGAATGTCCTCTATCACCACTCTTACTCAATATAGTTCTGGAATCATTAGCTAGAGCCGTTAGATGAGAGAGAGAACTACAAAGAATAAGAATAGGTAAAGAAAAAATTAGACTATCATTATTTGCCGATCACACAATACTTTGCTTGGAAGACCAAAAAACTCCACCAGGATGCTCCTACATTAAACAAACAAACAAACAAACAAACAAAAACATATTCAGTAGCATAGTAGGATACAAAGTCAATACCGAAAAATCAAAAGCATTCCTCTATACAGATAATAAACTCACTGAGTGAGACATCAGAGAATAAACACTCTTTTTAATAATATCAAAAAAAAGAAAAGAAATACTTAGGAATTAGTTTAGCAAAGGGGGCAAGTGCCAGGCCCTGAGTTCAATCCCTGGTAACACACATACACACACACACACACACACACAAAAAAAAAAAAAAAAAACCAAAAAAAACAAAGGAAGTACAAGATCTCTACAATGAAAATGACAATACCCTGCATAAAGAGATCAAAGAGGATTTCAGAAAATGCAACGATATTCCTTATTCCTGAATAGGAAGAACCAACATTATAAAAATGCCCATATTCCCAAAATCGTTATACATATTTAATGTAAATCCTATCAAAATACCATCGATGTAACTCACAAATCTAGAGAAAATATTCTTAAAATTTATTCGGAACCAGAATATTCCTATTTGGAATAGAATAGCAAAAGCAATCCTGGGCAACAAAGGCAAAGCAGGAGGCATTACTGTCCCTGACTAAAAATTATACTACAAAGTTACTGTGATAAAATCAGAATGATACAAGCAAAACAACAACAACAACAAAACAGATCTGAGGAGCAATAGAACAGATTAGATACAACTACAAAGACACTCAGCCACCTTATCTCTGACAAGGGGGCCAATCATGCTCACTGGAAAAGGATAACCTCTTTACTAAATGTGCTGGAAAAACTGGCTCTCCATATGCCACAAACTAAAACTAGACATGGGCCTATCGCCAGACACTAAACTGAAGTGAAAAATAGGTTAAAGATCCAAACATTAAAATAAAAACACTAAATTTAGTGAAAGAGAAAATAGGTGGAAATCTTGAGCACATACGGGAGGCAGAGTTTATGAACAAAAACTAAACTTCGAGGGAAATAATTCAGAAAAATCTATGCCTTGGATCTCATCTTATTGAGAAATTTCTGCATGTAAAAGAAATCACCAGCTGAGTGAAAAAGCAACACACAAAATGGAAAAAAAATCTTAAGAGACAATCACTGAGACAAAGGTTTTCTATCTAGAATATATAAAGAACTAAAAAACAGTCAGGCCTCCAAAATTTAAAGACCCAATCCAAAAATGGGCATCTGAGATGAATCCAGACTTCTCAGAGAAAGAAATACAAGTGGCAAATAAATACATGAAAAAAATGTTGCACAGCAATGGCCATTCATGAAATGATAATTAAAATGACACGAGATACCATGCCACCTCAGATAGAATGGCTATCATAAAGAAATCAAGTAATAGCAAATGTTGGAATGACTGTCTGGGAAAAGGAACACTTCTTCAGGGTTAGTGGGAATGTAGACTGGTACAACCACTATGAAAATCAGTGTGAAGACTTCAAAAAACTAGGATTGAAGATCCCATTCCATCCAGCTATTCCCCTTCTGGGTATTTCCCCAAAAGAACTGAAAATATCATACCATAGTGATATATGTGTGTCTATGTATAGCAGCACAACTTGTCATAGCCAAATCTTGGAAACAACCAAAATGCCTGTCACCTGAGGAATGGAAGAAAAAGATATGGTGTTTTTATACAATGGAATATTACTTAGCTATAAATATAAAAAAGACAAATGTGAAGCCTTTATATGTAAGTGGATGCAACTAGAGGCTATATTTATAAGTGAAATAATTCTGACCCATGTATTAATATCTCATTGTCTCCCTGGTGTAAGAATCTGAAAGAATAAAAGCCTGAAATGTACAGTAGATGTAGTAAAGTGGAAAGAAACAGAATGTAAGGATTAAGCAATGAGGATAAGGGAAAAGAGAAAGGGTAGTATGAAAGGAAGAGGGAAGAATCATGTAACTAAGTATACAGTATGGAGGAGAAATTGCACTAATATTTTCCATCAGTTTTTTGAAAATGGAAGTAAATGTTTAGAATTTCCACTTTGACTAACTCTGTATGTCAATATCCACGATCTAAGCAACTACATCAAGGACAGCTATGGGTGATATAAGAAGCATGCTTGAATACTTGTCATCTTGGTCTTCTAAATGTGCACTGTTTCTAATGTT
>NW_004524612.1:454874-485219 GCF_000260255.1 Octodon degus | reverse complement strand
ATTTGACAATAAAATATGTAATATAACAATCATTGTTTATTTGCTATTCTCATTTTGAAAATATGTAATATATGTATTGTATGTTACCCTGTTTCTGTCCTTCTTTATGTCATTTTTTTAAATTTTATTTTATTTTGAAGGGTAAAAACAAATAGAAAAAATGACAGAAAAAGGGTAACATAAAACTGTGCATCTGTTTCAGATTTTCAAAGCAAGAATAGTTAATTAACAATGGTTGTTACATTACTTTGCTTTTGGTTTTACTCTTTATAAAATGCACAAAATTTCAAAAAAATTAGTTGAGAGTAGTATCTTGTTTAATTACATTAAATGCCAAGGACCCAAATAGATGTAAATATTTTATTTTTTTCTTTCTTTTTTTCTTTTCTTTTCTTTCTTTTTTTTTTCCACTAAGCCATCTCCCTGGCCCCAAGATATAATATAAAAATGCATAAAAAATGCTCCAAAAACTTCTGCAAAATCCTTTTTTAAGAAATTCATGTAAGCACAAAGATCTATATTAAAAATAACTCATTCGATTTAGTAGTAATCATAACTTTGGAAATTAGAAACTATAAATATATAAGATGATAAAGTAAAAAACTTAGAAGACCTAAATTTTCCACTAAAGTTTACACTGAGTGTATAAAAATCTTTCTCTTCAAGATTAAAGCTTGTTGCAGTAATTGCAGACTAAGGAAACTAGATACACTGATGCACTTGATTTCTGTTAAGACAAGGAAATGATGAAGTAGGTTAGAGAGATGGCTTGGTGGTCTATGCCCCTGCTAGGCAAGTACAAGGTACCATCCTTGGTCCGGCATGCCAGTTGGATCCCAATCTCCAAATACACTGTACTGGCCACAGAAACTAGGCACAGGGGTGCATGCCTGTATTCCCAGTGCTTGAGAGGCTGAGACAGGAGGATTACTACAAGACTGAGCTGCATAGCGAGAGGCTGTACCAAATAAATAAAGGATTAAAACATTCCAAAAAAATATGACAAAGTAGAACTCATATATATATATATATATATATATATATATATATATATATTCCTTTTATTCATTCATCTGAGGATATACATGTACACAGCTTGCAAGATCTAGATGTCATAAATTGTGGTGTTACAAATATGGGTATCCCCATAGCATATCCCTAAAATACTATGATTTTGTGTATTTTGGGAAAATACCTAGAAATGAGAGAGATGGGTCAACAGAAATTTCTATTTTTAAATTTTGAAGCATCTCCCCACTGATTTCTGTAGTGGTTGCATAGTTCCTATCAATAACAGAAGCTCTTTTTACCTGAGATACTTTAAAGCATTTCTTATTCATTGATTTTGTGATGATGGGCATTCTTTCTAGAGCAAGATGGAACTTGAAGTTACTTTTAATTTGTATTTCGTTAATGGCCAGTGATATTTATCTTTAAAAAATATGTTTATCGGCAATTTGTACTTGTTCTGAGTAGTGTATGGCCACTTCCATTATTTCTGTTCTGTGATGCTGTGCCCGGGCTGTGTAAAGACAGAGCACTCTGAAGACAAGATGACACTTGAGGCAGTCAAGGGTGTGGACTCTCATGGCCTGCTCCAGAGCAATAATCTGCCACCTTATAGATGAGGCAGTTCTCCTAATTGGTAAAATTTACTGCCGAATAAGGAATTGTTCTATCAAAGCCTGACTCCATCTCCCACCTTTACCTCAGTTTTTTACTTCACTTTCCCTAATGCTCCCCTGAACTTGTTTGAAATCCAATAAACATGGACCATCTGGAAAATTTTTGTCTTAGCTCCAAGACCTTCCTGAATTCCACAAAACTGCATTACTTGTTTGATTTATTGAAGCCTTCACTGGACATTCATCATAGGAGATCAGGCATTGGGCCAAGCTCCCAATATGTCATTTTTAAAATTGGTTTTTATTTTAAGTGGTCTCATTTTAAAAATTCTTTGTAAAGTCTAGTACTCTCTCTGAGGATTGGGTGACAAAATTTGTTTCCCATTCCAAGGTTGTATCCTCACTTTGATGTTTGTTTCCTTTGCTGTGTGGCAACATTTTACTTTGAACTGATCTCATTTGTTTGTTCTCTGCATTGTTTCTTGTGCCCTTGTAATTTCATTGTTAAAGTCCTAGCTTAAACCTATTTCTTCAAGGGTTGTACCTATTTTATCTTCCAGAAGAGTAAGTGCTTATTTTAGATCTTTGATGCACTTTGATTTTAGTTTAGTACATGCTGTAATGTATGAATCTAGACTCCACATTCTGCATATGGATATCCAATTTTCATAATACAATTTATTAAAGAGGTTATCATTCCTCCAGTGTCTTTTTCCAATTGCTCAAAAAATCAAATAGAGGGGGCTGGGGAGATAGCTCAATTCAATAAACGATTGCCTGGCAAGTTTAATCCTCAGTTCTGCACACACACACACACACACACACACACACACACACACACACACAAATCAAATAGATGAATGTACCTGGGATTGTCTCTTCTTCTATTCTGTTCCACTGATCCACAAATTTGTTTTGATGCCAGTACCACTCTATTTTAAACAGAATAATCCAAGATTGTAATGCCTCCTGCTATGCATTTGTTACTCAGGTTTACTTTTGTTAGTCTGGGTCTCTTCCTGTTCTGTATGAGGCACCTGTATGCAAATGAATGCATGTAGGAACACAATGATAAATGAAACGAGTCAGCACCACAAGGCTCAGTATCACATGATCTCCATTATATGAGACAAAATTATATCCATGTGAAAATAATCTCCCAAATTATCTATCCTGGTTTTTCAAAGTATTTTAAGAAAAATGCTAATTTGTTTTACTTGTCCTTTTAGTTGTTTGCTTCTTTGTAAAAGAGAACCTCATTTTTTGTTTATAATTTATACAAATTTTGACCAGTCTTTTAAGATAAGGCATTGTTATTCTCAATTTTGTTATGAAATTTTGTTTGATTTTTTTATACAAGTTGAATGATTTTTCTTAAATTTTCTTTATTAATATTTGCTTGTTTTATAGTAAGAAGAAGTAAATGGTAAAGCTGTGTCAAAATTTGATTCATTGGCAATTGGAAATGTACCACACTGCCATGGGACCTGGGCTAAGAAGAGACTGTACTTTTGTGTGTGGTGAGATAGGCAATGTAGGGCAACACTGTTCTGTTACTTAGGTTTTTTTCTGTGAAAATACCTCTAACTTTTTCTATTTATAAGAAACAATAACAATAATTGTAACAACAAGTGTGGTTTTGAAATTCATCTTCTTAAGTACAACAGTAGGACAAGAACAAGTAAAATGTTTGGCTTTGAAATTGTGATCTTCATGCATTTCTTGTACTCTATTTGCTTTTCTGTTAAAAAAAGTACTTTTACACATTTTATATTTATGAGCATTTGAAGACAGGCAAGTATTTTTCCCTGGCTTTATTACTATGTACATCCCCTTTTATTGTCATGTGAGTAATATTTATCCAACAATATTAATTTAGCATTTAATACAGTGGGAATTGCTAATGATCTGATCCAATTTGAATGGCGAATTGGCCTGGAGAAAAGGGGCAAACTGACATTTGGACCTGCAAAGGCCTTGACCTTTAGAATTTATTGCACTTAGCTGACTCTAATTTACGAGAAGGTAACCACTATTAGTAAAGTCTGCCTTGCTTCTCTAAATCTGTTTTCTTAACTAAAAGAGTACTGGTATTTTGGTTTTGCTACACAAAGAAACTCACTTTACTCATGTCCAAAAATTTCAATATCCATTCATATCTCACCAATTCAATGAACCAGAAAAAGATATCACCCAAGAAATGCATTCTTAATTTTTTATTTTGTTTAAAATGATGTCGACGACAGTTAAGTGTTTTGGATTCTGTCAGATAACATTCAGAGAATTATTTTTCTCCAGAGACTATTTCTGCAACAGTGTTTACAAACCAATGCTAAAAATAAAACTAACTAGCAAAACTGACAGTTCTATCCCTGAAGAGTTAGAGGGTTTCACTGGCTGCTTCCTGCCTGGTTAAATATTTAAAATGTTGTTTTGATAATAAATTCTTCAAATCAAAGGAAGCAGTGGGTACCAGCTCCTGTGTTATTTGGGGCATTACATTATTAAAGAATAGCAGTGTGAATGGGGATCGGGCAGGCTTGTAATAGGAAGGGCTTTGCTTAAGTTTTGTGGTATGATCATTTAATAAACTGAATATCCAGCCAGATCCCACTGCCTCAATTATGCAAAAGCTTATGTGCACTATATGAAACCTCACAAAAAGAAAACAATGTTTAAATTTTCAGGTATAAGCAAATATCTTAAATGGAAGACAAAATACAATTAGCTGTAGTCAATGCAGAAAGAATATATTTCTATTTCAATTACTACTGTCCAGATCTTTATCAGAGATGGGAAAATCAATGTTCACTCAAGATTTCTTTGCATTCAACTTCTTTATATCAGGTTACGTTAGACTCTCCATCAGAACAAGAGTGTAAATCATTAAAACATTTGCTATCAATAGGAAATATAATGCAATTTGTTAAATGGTCAAGTTCTTTGGAGGATTTTTTCTTCTGCATCAAAACTTGTGAGCATTGAACTAGGTTTCTGTGTGTAATTACAATTAGTATATTCACAGGCAAGGGATTCATTACAATGGAATAAAGTTAAACTTGCGTGAATAGAAAATTATGAGGTTATATATGAACAAACGAACAGAATTGTCATTAATTTTGTTCGGGTCAGGGCCGTGTGTTATCCAACTTAGATGTGCTGTATAATACCTGAGTGCATGTTTAATGCAATCACAAAAGAGATGATGGAGAGGTGTCTTCAGTCAAGTCCTCAATTTGTTAAAATTGTGTGATATTAACTTGTTTCATGGCATAATGCTCAATGCTCTAAAATCATTTGAGGCAGGGAAATAGTAATTTAACTTACAAGCGTAGCTAGATTTGGTCAGTGGTTCTCCAACTTAAACTCCCAGGGTAATTGGGCAGTTTGCTTCTCCCATCAGCTGTAGAAAAGGTTTTAACGTGTTCTTATGTTTCTTTTCACAGGTGTCAGTAAAGAAAGTATTGGTTAATATCTCTATGTGTATCTACTGTTATCTACCTAAATCCCATTTCACGACATTTTCAGGCATATTATTATTATTCCTGGGAGCTAACACTGCTTGAGAACCTAATTCTGTGCTTATTGTCATCATAATGCCATTAAACATTTAGTGCCCTCTCAATGAGACTGACGGTGTAACCTGGCACTTTCTTCATCGGCATCATTTCTATTCATTTAAAAATAACTTCATTTATAGTTTTATCTTTCAATTTTATTAAAGAATTAGTGCAGGAACCATTCTAATTTGGGAAAATGCTGTGAAGTAAGACAGTTGCTAAATTTATTCCAAAACTACGCAGGGTTACAATCAATGCTGAGCGCTGAGATGCACAAGCTGTGAGGTGCCTATGAAATCTTCAGCTATGTCAAGGAAGGTGTACAGATCCAAGTACTTTTAAAAGCTAAAAAACAACTTCAATGTATTATGTGTTAGCTTGACATATTGTGTCTAGCATACTCGAACATAATTTATTGAAGACTTCTAGCTATGTGAGAAGAAAAAGCACCTTGCTACAAACACTGATTTTGTGAGAATCAAGAACTTTACATCATGTCTTTCTGTTTTATGCTCCTCTGTCAATAATTATGAGTGGCAGATACCAAGGGATAGAAAGACAAAAGAAAACTAGTGACTTCTGCCTTACCTGTAGAAAGGATTAGACTAATTAAAAAAGGAGAAAGGACTTTACCTGATCCAACTAACATGTAAATTGTTAACCTTGGCCATACCTCAGCCTTGGTCCTCATAGCAGAGGTAGGAAACTTGGAGATACAAAACAAGAGTTAATTTAACTATTAAAGACTTTCATATGCAGGGCCAGCAAAATAGCTCAGGGGTTAAAGCACCTGCAAGCAAGCACAGGGGCTGGGGGTGTTTGATTCCCAAGACTGCTGTGCTGGCCCTGCCCCCGGGATGTGCTGAGTTGGCAGTTGAGACTGGTTGTGGTGGCACACGCTTGTAATCTTGGCTCTTGGGAGGCTGTAAACAGGAGAATCACTACCAGTCCGATTTAGCTGGTAACGAGACCCTGAACACCCCGTAGACCCTTCCCTAAAATACAAAAAAAAAAAAAAAAAAAAGAAAGAAACTTAGATGCCTTGATACTTAAATAATATTTTTGAGATATAATCCTTTATATTATTTTCTAAAGAAGAATGAACAGGTTTTCCTAGTGCTAACCTAAGAAGCATTCATTGATTTTTCAATAATTGCAAACCGTTTATTTAGTTTTCTTTTAGGAAACTCCAAAGTAACTTATGGGAAAATGTTCTGTAAAGGAATTTAAAACAATAGCAACATGTATTTATTGTCCTTGAAAATAGCATAGTATACCTCACAGGTACCATTTTCTCAAAAAAAAAAAAAAAAGAGGAATATGTGACACATAGATATAGGTGTATAGTGAGATGATAGGTAGATAGATAGATGATAGAATTCTAGAATAATTTTATAACAGTTCCAAACAATACAAAAGATTAATCATATGTATTATTAGGAAAAACTTATGTTTAAGATCTTTTTATTCCCTAATAATGGGAATTGAACTGGTGTACCTTCATTTTCCCTGATTCTTTATAACTTTTTTTAAAATTTTCAGACAAAAATTTTGCCAAGCCTTTGAATCATTCAAGTTGTACTTTACCTTGTGACACTTCTGCTTGGCCTTGAAGAGAGCTGGAATGATAAGCCTGTATTCAACATGTCTGGATATTAATAATCTTGAATCCAGATCAAGGGAAACTACTTTTTAAAGTATCATGAGAAAAGTAGCCAAATTTTAACAAATTTTAAAAAGACGAAAGATAATTCTGTAGATGGTTTCTATTGAATTAGAATATTTTAATGTTAGAAATAATGATTTGAAGACCTTGTCAGATATAGAAGTTACAATTCTTGTTATATAGGTCTTGCTTTATCTTGGTGTTAACCATCCAGCAGAAAAGCATAAAAATAAAGCCATATTAATATCCTGAGCTGTAATAGGCACAAGTCATCAACTTCTGACATCGCTAGTCCTACGGGTAAACCACTACTATTTTGAACTACTGGACTATGTTGTTTTATTTTGCTGAATTCATGCCCCTACAATATTTAAATTGCAATAGAATACCCATCTTTGACAAAAGTAAAGAAAAAAGGGGATACAAATGAAGGACCATTTTGTATCTGTATATATAAAATAAGCTAGATATACAGCTACTTTGTCTTAATTCAATGAGAAGAAAGATTTGTACTAATAGTGTTTGGACAGGATATCATGTCTGCATCTTATACTATGAATAACTACTATGAAGACAACATTATGCAATGTACTAATTATTGTAACTGTCCTACTAACCTGTTTTGAAACTTTCTCATTGCTATTTGTTTCTCAGTAAAATTAATAAAAAACGTTCCTACCTGCATTTGACTTTTCAATCCATTATACTCTAGGCCCAGAGCAACCAAACATGAGCCTTTAAGCTTCTCACCTAGTTTTTGTATTATTATATTGGAAGGGGGAAATATTCGTTTACTTGAACACTGTCCATAGTTGCTTTTCACTAAAACTGTTGAATAGTAGTAAACCGACCCTACACAAACATACCACTCCACAACTAAACTTGCATCTTCTTTCTGTTAAATATGTGGGATAATCCTAATTCTGCATAACATGAACTCAGTGGGATTAATTACCTTTTGGCATCATAAAAATTATTCTTTGTGCTGATTTCTGCTCTCTCTTGAATCATTCTCTTTTCATTTAAAGAATCTTTGTTTTCCATCCCCCTCCCTAAAAAAAAAAAAACCTGTTGGGCACATACGTTCAAAAAATCTTCCATTCATGATAATTAACTCTAAATATATTTATTTTGGGAATATTCAAAACTACTTTCAGGCTCAATAATTCTCTTGAAGGATTGTTAGGAGTCAGGAAAAGTTGGACACCCAATGAACGGATACATATAGGAATCAGTAAGTGTAAATACATGGAAGGAGAATCCTGGTATAGACCACAGCCTTCTATGTATCCCGTCTTCCTGGGCTTGTGGAGGGATTTACTTATCTTTCCAGTGAAGATATGGGAATTTGTGGGAACACATGTGGCATGTCAAACAGGGAATTTCACCTGAACATTGGTCTCCAGGGCTTTTCAATTATTTTAGACTGTCACAGAGGCATATGGTGCTTGCTCACGCTCCAGAGTTTCATTGGTTTTCATCAGTAACAAAGACAATGATGTCACACAACTGATCCCACTTACTAAGTCCATGCGAAAAGAAAAATCAGAGCTTCACTGTGAATCATGATCAGAGTAGTAGTGCAGGACTTAAAGCCCTCATCTAACACAGCACTGACATCATCCAGAATATTCCAGCTGCTCAGGGGTGATTTCCCAGCTGCTGGCCGTCACCAGCCCTGCAGATCCTATGTGAGGAGTAGTTCAAACAACCAGGTCTGCGGAGCTAACTCCTTTCTGGCACTAATGTTATAGAATCCTGCACAAATATTACCTTCCACTTACAATCAACTCCCTCTTCAAATTATTCATGGCATAAGTAGCAAAGCATGTTCGGATATTGAATTAGTGTCATGATGCCACTTAACAAAAAAATAACATGAGATATACACACGGCAATATGTGAAACTCAGATCCAGTTTTGTCTAGTCTCAAAAGTAAATAAAATTTGAAGCGTATAAGTAGAATTGTTTGCTATATACCTTTCAACTTTTGTGTAAAGGATAAAGACAAACCAGAGAAAGAAAAATGAAAGTGTCATGTGAGCTAGCAGTCAAGGGAGAGGTTTTGAAATCAGGTTCTACACCTCTTTATCCATGGGCTGGTGTGCTTTGGATGATCTAACTTTATACTTGTTTTTCAAGTACAATTATTACACACATTACCCTCTTTTATGTTTAAAAACTTCCTGGTGCATTTGATGAATTATATGACTACTTTAATTCCTCACAAGTGAGGAATTTAGTCCCTGGGAGATGAAGTGCTCTATTAGAGACAGCAACAGAGAAACAGACTCATTTCTTTACCTTAGGCACCCAGAGAAGACTGCCAAAATGAGCTGGAGTAGAAGAATCCATTCTTCCTAACTACTACAAATGGTATGGTTGCAGCAAAAGAAGAATTAATCAAGTGACAATCTGCAGAGGTGCTTAGGGAGCAGGGACAGAAGAAACCAGCCAAGCAGATCAGTTCCAAGCTCTTAGATCCTTTGTATCTATGTGCTCCACCCCTCCAGTCTTCTGCACTCCAGCTGGAGGTTTGAGAAGGTGACTGGATTATGACAGCCTGTAGCTGGCTTTCTGCTAAGAGAACAGGCCTGTTCAGAATAGTGGTGCTTAGGGGGCGTGGCGTGGGAGGGTGTTCCTCCATCCCAGCATCACCCTCCTCTTTCTGCTTCCTGTCTGCCAATGACTGAGCAGCGCCCCTTGGTGAGGTGCCTTTGCCAAGCCATCTTGCTTTAGATGCAGCCAACTATAGACTGCAACTGCTCCAGATTGTGCATCAAAATAAACCTGTCCTCCTTCAAGTTGTGTCAGGTATTTCATCCCAGGGACAAAAATAGCAACTAAAGCAGCCTTGAAATATCCTCAACTGACTCAGACTGTAATGTGAGAATAAAAGAGTAGCCAACTATAAAATCATAAAAATTAAAATAAATCCTTTCCCACAAAATATGCCTGAAAATCGAAGTACTGTAAGAACTGAATCAATATAATGCTAAACAATATAGAACTCTGACAAATATGAATCTATCATGCTGTTCAATAGTGCATCATCTGCTTGTGGGATAAAACGTATAATTGGAGCAGCAGCGTCTTCGATTGCTCTTTCCATTTCTTTTCATCTCTTCTGTGCCAATTGATCTTGTTAACTTGACTGGATGAAGCCTATAGGATGTGTGGCTGGATCAGGTGGGCATTATACTCAATGGTGGATTGTCCACTGATGCTCACAGCTGAATGTGGTATTAGCAGGGGGAATGAAGCTGGAGGTGGCTTGTGATGGTACGCCCATCACTGGGGGATCTTCCCCTGTGCTTTGCCGCCCCCCATCCCTGTAATGAGCAGCACTGTCCTGCCACTGTGTTTCTACCTTGGAGCTGACTGATGGTGGACCACAGCCTCTGAAATCATTTCCTGCTCTAATCTGGAGGCAATACACTTTGTCCTGGGTAAGCTGATCAACATCTTTCTAGCATTCTAGTTGTCATCTAATATTGTGCTTGCCAAGAAATCAGAGCAATGTTTTTTTTTTTATTAGTGCATGTTTGCAGTGCATGTAATTTACCTTCATCTTTTAGAGTGGGGACATGGACATTACATAGCTTGATTCTTTCTCAGTCTCCACATACCTGTCAATTCTTTCCAGCATTCTTAAAGTCCCTTTTCACCATTTGCAAGTTTTGAGGTTGTTGACATTATTAATTTTACCTCATGTTCTTTACATAAAATCTTCACACTCACTGAGGCTATTGGCTTCTGCACATGCATATCTTTATTCTGTTTATTGATCTGCTCTACTATATCTCAGGCTCCAGGACCTCTACGTATATACAGGAGATCTATCTGCTCATCTTCTGCTATCCATCCTTTTTTGTGTTCTCTTTTTTGGTATATTTCTTCAAAATTTCTCTAATTTTCTTTGTTTTACAGATTGGATACTTTCTATTGATCAATTTTGCTATTTCTTCTTTCATATTTAATTTGAATATTTTATTTATTTATTTATTTATTTATTTGATTTTTTTCCACCAAACTGGGGATTGAAATCAGACCCTTGCACTTGCCAGGGAAGTGCTTTTACCACTGAGTCATCTCCCCGGCCAGAATATTACTTTTAGTACAGAATTATTATATTGTTTTGAATCTATGGTTGGCTTTTTTGTAGCTTATTTCTCTACTGAGATTTCTTTTTTATACATAACAAAGATTAAATATGTTATTCTACACATCCTTGGCCATAGGCAGTAAATGTTCATTAAATTCAAAAAATCGTGACTAGGAGTCTGTTTCCATTTTTTAATGTTATGTGTCATTTATATTTTTTGTTATTTTTTCCAGTATTGGGGATTGAACCTAGAACCTTCAAACTAGCTATCCCATACCATATATATATATATAAAAGATCTCACAGAGTTGTTAAATTGCCCAGCCTGGAATCTAACTTGCAGTTCTCTTACTATGAGATGTAAAGAGTACTTGGCAAGCCTGAGCTAACATGCCTAGCTTTTCTGCTACTCCTTATGACTACAATTTTGCAATACATTCTGAATGTTATATCTACTACACTATTGTAGGGGCTCTGGATCCCATCATGTTCTTCTGATAATTTTAAAAAGTATGCTGTGTTTTGTTTTGTTTTTTGTTTTACCAGTCAGTTAAGTTAGTTTATCTCAAATTACAAACTTTTTTTGCAAAGCTGTGTATGGCAAGGGGATTTCTGTTTCAATTATATTGGCCTTATTTAGGATGATTTGGACAAATTCCAGTACTTCCAGAGAGTCAATTGCTTGTATTTTTGTTTCTGTCTCACAGCATCTATCTGTGAAAGGTTAATATTATTATATTATTATACTCACTTAATATTATTATTGTTACGAAAAGGAAAACATCTCTGATTTTTTTTTTCAGAACAGGATTGAATTTAGGCCCTTGCACTTGCCAGGGAAGCACTTATTCTATTGAGCCATCTCCCCAGCTCCTTCTGATGTTTTTTAAAGGTCTTGTTTTTGCTCACCTGGGGATTGATCTCAGAACTCCACACTTGCCAGGCAAGCACTTATTCTACTGAGCTATCTTCCTGGGTCTTAAAAGTTATTTTGATGCATTCTAGTTTCAAACTGATTTCAAAGCTGAGTGTGTAGTCCCAGCACTTGGGAGCATGAATCAGAACAATTGCTATAAATTCAAGGCCATCCTTGGCTTAATAGAGAAACTCTACTCAAAACAAAGAAACAAAAAGTCAAGCAGTCTTGCAAATAGTACAGAGAAGTAATAATGATGGTGGATTCTTTCCTTTGCATACCATTTCTTAATGCTGCATAAAACTTTAAAATTTAGCATTTTATTTGAACTTAACTTCATTCTACAATGATGCTATTGATGATGCTCTATACCCAGTCTTAGGACATACAGTAAATTTTTAGTGTTCATGAAGGATTTTTTTGAGTGAGCCCATTTTTTAACATCTTATTTATTCTACAGCCTATCAAATATTGAAACTCTAAGTTTATATTTTAACACTTAATATCAATGTCAACACTTTAGGCCTCTGGTTAGAAATCTAAATATGGTATTATCAATTGTTGGAAATATTAGTCTGCATTAACTGTAGTTTACCCAATTGTTATGTGTGTTTTTTTATAGTAAAGTTTACTGAATGTTTTTCATTTTTTTAATATTGTTTTTAATTTTTCATACATTCAATATCTAGTGAGTAAGATTCAGTAACACCTCATATTCTTTTATGTATGAAGAGAAACAGAAAAATCACCATGGCAACATAGATGATGGTCTCTGAGTACTAAGAAATATTAAATTTGAAGAAACCCTCGAGGTCTTTGGGAATCCACCATTCTCTCAGGAAAGACAGAATAAGATACTGGGCAAAGTGATCTTTCTTTATTATGGAACGGACAAACTATCAGAGTACAAGAACTTCAAATACATATGAATAAAATAGTTTAGATAAAAATAATTTAGAGGTAAATTTCTTAAATATCAATATCAGAATTGTAGGAAAAGACTTGTGTTAAGGTAAAAATTCACACCTAAGGGTATTTTTTAATCAATCCCTTGTGAAGCTATAAGATCAAAGCTTTCTTAACCTCAGTACTGTAGCTTAAAGCTAAAAGTCGGTTCAGGGACTCAGACCTATAATCCCAGCACTGCAAACGCTGAGGCAGAGGGGTACTGCAAGTGTTGAGACCCTGTATCAAAATTCACCCAGTGAAAAAGTAGCTTAAATCTAAATTTTATAAAAAGAAAAAGGTGCCTGAATAAAAAATTTGTATTTCAGGAGTTTGAGCTGCATTTGTAACTCAGCATACACTGCCTTTTTAAAACAAATTACTGAAGCTGTTCTGGAGAAACAAAATTGGTAGTAGTGAAGGTTCATAGGATTTGCAGTGACAGTACTAGCCCAGCAAGGTGATGAAAAACATAAACTAACATAAATAAAAACCATAAAAGTTTTATAAAGTAGCTCAAAGAAGATGCAGGTAAATTTATTTATTTATTTTAAGAGTAGGAAAACTTATTTTCCTACTTTTAAAATAGGAAGAATAGGAATAGGGCATGGGGAGTAGGGACAGCTTCTGAGAGACAGAGTGGTTCCAAATGAGTTGTCTGGAAATTTTTAAATGAAACTCATGTGTTTTTTTCTATATACTTTCCTGTCATTACTCCTAAGTAATGATTGAGATTTATTCATATATTTAGGATGGAGAATAATTTATCTTTGATGATATTCACATTCCAATCCCTTACATCTGTGAAAGTTTTACCCTTCCTACCAAAGGGAATTATTTCATTTTGAGGATTAAAATTGAAGTTAACATTTAGATGAGGTGACTGTCTGAATTACTCAGGTGTACCTGTTGTCACAAGATTCTTAAAATGAAGAGAGAAAGAACTCACTTTCTTCCTTCCTTTCTTTTTCTTTTTCTTTTTTCTTTTTTTTTATTTTTTATTTTTTTTATTTTTAGGGAAGGATCTACCAGGTGTTCAGGGTCTCACTGCTAGATCGAACTCGGAGTGGTATGCCTGTTTACAGCCTCCCAAGAGCTGGAATTACAGGCGTGCACCACCATACCCAGTCTCATTTGCTGTTTCAGTGTGCCCAAGGGGCGGGGCCAGGACCGTAGGCCCAGGGATCGAACCCCTGGTCCCTGCGTAGGCTTGCGGGTGCTTTAATCTGCTGAACTATTTGGCCGGCCCTAAGAACTCACTTTCAACTCACTATTGTTTTCTTGAATTTGGAGGAAAGAGGTAGTGAGATGGTCAATCTCTTTAGCATGGATAAAAGGTCAAAAGTAAAGAAACAGATTCTATCTTAATGTGAATGAGTGAGCGAGGCATGGACACCATGACCTCCTTAATTTCAGCCCAGTCAGATTTTTGACCTATGTAACTTGGTCCAGCTACTGTGTGATAATTTGTTATAATAGCAGCGATAACAATATGATTATATCACAGAAAATTCCATATGTAGTAAAACTTATTTCAGAAATAATCTATATCCTAGAAGAAAAGCCAAGTTTTTCTGGAAGTTATCAGAGGCTTCATGAAAATTTGCAATCTCTGTTAAAAAATCACTTTAGAGCTAAAATATTTAACACTGCTGACCTAGTCTACCCTTGAGCCTATGTCACATTACCATAATTGTTGCAGGTACAAAACTACAGAAGTAAAATAATTCTTTCAACTTTAAAATATTTTTTTCTAGGGCTGGACAAATAGCTCAATGGATTAAAGCACCTGCAAGCAGGGACAGGGGCCAAGGGTTCAATCCCCAGGCCTGATGTGCCAGCCCCACTCCCAGGGCACGCTGAGATGGCAATTGAGACTGGGCGTGGTGACATGTGCCTGTAATCCCAGCTCTTGGGAGGCTGTAAACAGGAGAATCACTTTGAGTCTGACCTAGTAGTGAGACCTTGAATACCTTGTAGACCTTTCCCAAAAATCCAAATATATACATGCTATTTATAATACATGAAGTGTGTTTTACAATCAGTAAGGAATATCCAAGAAAACTTTAAAGTAGGGCAAAATGTAGTCACAAATCTTAGCTATTCTTTGGCCTTTCACATTTCATATAAATTTCACAATTTGCATGCCATTTAAAAAATTGTCTCTGAATTTGAGGTTGAAGTAGGTTGCTTTTCAGCCTTCTTATATTTCCTTTGTATCTTTTGCTTAAAGAATTTGACTGTAATTAGCATAAAGTATAGAGAGACATTCATGATTCCTCTTTACCTGGATCTGAGAGTCCTATTAACATTATTTTTAAACATCATCATAGAGAAAATCTTTGAATAAAGGTATGGACTCTAAATAAGATATTAGTCATGTAATTTCACAAAAGTCATTATGTATCTATGGCTAAGAATCATAATCAAATGAAAAGATAAGTAGTACACAATAACTTAATGATCACATGTAGGAAATATAACATATGCAAATTACTATGAATCTAACCTAAAACATCTATATTGTATGAAGTTTGTTATAAAATCACTAAGAAATATCCAAAAAAAATTTTAAGTAGGGCAAAATGTAGTCACAAAGATAAATAAAATTAATAATATAACTCTCAGAACAAATCATTGACAACTTAAAGCAAAGTAAGTTATTAATATACTGGATGATGATGAAACCAGTATATTAATATATACTGAGAATATTCAGCTTGAGAATATTCAGCACTCAAGAACAAGAAAGGAAGTAACTCTACTAATAAGCTAGTTGTAAACATTGGACTTCACAAATATTAAATAAAATTCAGTACCATGGTCCACACCTATAATCCCAGCACTGGAAAGGCTGAGGCAGAAGGACACTGCAAGTGTTGAAACCTGTCTCAAAATTCAAAGGTACAATTTGATCTCTTTTGAATTTCAAATGTTTGTAAGGTAAAAAAATTGACTACTAAGGATTCATTTTGTATATATTTTCATAAATGCAGAAATAAAAGTGTTTTATACAGTAGCATTGATTATAACAGAGAAAATCAAATAATAGCCCTCATGTCCATCAATAAAGAAATATGTTTTTTTGTTTTGTTGTTGACAGAACCGGGGATTGAACTCAGGTCCTTGCACTTGCCAGGGAAGTGCTTATTCTACTGAGCCATCTCCCTGGCCCCAATAAAGAAATATGTTGATGTTTATACACTATGTATCCAATTTCATGGAAACTCTCTAAAACCAGAGTGTCCTGTCCCTCTGCTGCCGTTTTCTTAGCTGTGAGCATGGAGTAGTGCACATACACTGAATAAATGAGTTAAGCAATGAGGAAGGTACAAATACCCACACCGTCATAAACTATTATGTAGCCATTTAAAGAAGGTGACCATAACAGGATGACATAACATTTTCAACTAGAAAAAGAAAATTGTGGGTTCCTTACTAAATCAAAGTGACAAACATATATTAATTCATGTATTCAAAATGTTATTATTCATTGGTACCTACAATGTTTGAAAGAAAATGGAATACCAATCTCTGACAAAACTTAACAAAAAAGGGGATACAAAAAAGGTGAAACATAAAAAGAGGATACAAATATATGAATGATATTTTGTATATCAGTATATACAAAATAGCTGGGAGAGATAGATACTTTGTCTTAATTCAATGAGAAGAAAGATTGTACTAATAGTGTTTGGACAGAATATCATGTCTGCATCTTGTACTATGAATAACCACTATGAAGACAACAATATGCAATGCATTAATTATTGAAACTGTCCTACTTATTGGTTCTTAAACTGCCTCATTGCTATTTTTTTCTCAATAAAACTAATAATATAAAAGAACATTTTCTAATAGTGGATAACATTAGAGGTGGTTGAAGGGGTATAATGAGGTTCCTTTTTAGCATATATTTCTATGTGGTTGAAAGATTTGCACACTAAGTACTACTACTTGCAGTAATGATTCTGTAAGACAGCTGGGATGATCCCTTCTAACATGCCAAATTCTGCCTTCACGGATTAAAGAATATCTCCATAGACAGGGCACAGTGTCTTTGATCACAAACTAATACCTATCAACTCTGTTTTCTAGATTAATAAAACATCATTTTGAAGACTTAATCACTTCAACCAGAATTTTTTAGAATGTTTAATCACTTCAACCAGAATATTCCATCAATACAAGGGAGAGGCAGTTACAGAGTAGAATACCCACAGTTCCCTAAGACATGGCTACAAAGATCATTTTCTCGCTTCTCTATCACTTACCAGAATAAGCCAAACACAGGCAAATTAGAACATTTCCAATTTGCGACATTATCAAGGAAAGCTAAATAATTGGGTACACAAACATTCTGTAGCCTTTCAAACTTACAAAACCAGGACTGTGGAGCACATCTTTAGGAACTTTGATGGAAGAAATACCAAGGACACAATTGGGCACACTGAAGTTGCACTCAAAATTGCTCTCTTTTTAAGCAGTAACAGCTGCGTCAAAATCAGCAGGACATTATATCACAGTACTAAGTGGAGGACAGATCTAGCCAGGTATTCAAGTACAATGAAGAGGAAAGTATTTGTTGACACAGTAAGGTTTGATTCCTGAAAGCAAAAACTAGCAAACTGAGCTTTGTTTAATGTGTCCAGGCACTGCTTCTTTTTTTAAGAATAAAAGCTTACAAGGACAATGTGTCCTTTAACAATAGAGCAAAATGAAGGATTGATAGTAGAAAACAGGGAGATAGATCATTTGCAAAAGGAAAAGAGAGCAAAAGATGGAGGGAGGGAGGAAGTATGGGAGGGAAGAAAAGAGGAAGGTGAGGAGGGAGGGCATGAAAAGGGACTGGACGTATTATGTCTAGGGAACAACTTTCCTCGAGGATGTGATCATTATGTACAGCAGACATATACTAATGCAAAATGTAAAATGAGAAAATGAAGGAAAAAGATACAAAAGTTTCACTGAAATGAATCATGACTTTGAATAAAATTTTTTCAAAATACACAAAAACGATACTATGAAATGATTAATAAAAGTATTATCAAGAGCCTCCTGCTAATTGTCTTCAAATTTTCATTACTACTAAGCACAGAAACTTTGTGAGTATATGCAGGACATTTTAAAGCTCATATGTAAAGTCATTTTGTCTCAATTTAGGGTATTTAATATCCAGAATAGTTTTAATAGCCCCCGTGAATGGGAATTTTACCATAATTATGTAATACAATAACTGTTATGCTTAATAAATATTTGCTAAGTGAACAAACTATTATATATGACTTAAGTGCTTTCATCATATTTTATATAGATTGAATACTGTTCTCTTTTTCCAAAGTACTTCTTAAAATGAAGAAAGCACAGCACAGCTGCCGTGGTGTATGTGCTACATATACCTACATGCTTGTACACATTCCGTCCTTAAATTTGGAGCAGCCGTGGGCCATGGATGGAGCTCCAATTAACCAACTCGCAGATTCTGCCGGTATCTGATACGTGTCATTGTCCATGTTTAGTGTTCTTGCTTTAATGTAAGAGAAGCCTGAAAACTCTCCGAACATCTGACACTTCAGTGTTTAAATACATCACAAGTAAGCTTCTTCTCCTTTCCAGTCCTATTTCCATCATTCTCTCATAACTTCTCCTTCCAAAATCACATCCAATTTAAAACACGGCACACATTTCTTTTTCCACATAAAACTTGTTTCCTGATAAATCAAAATTAAAAGGTTTGGCTGAATGTACTCTGTGAATGCATACTCAAAAATAAGAGTTGGAAGTGGATCACCCTCCTGTCTCCTGACAAAGAGGAATCACTAACTTGCGCCAGGAGGAATGTGACAACCCAGTGTTGAATTGGTGAAAAATTTCTCTGGCAGATATAGCTCAGGTGTTTGATTTTGAGAAAGTCATTATTATAAGCAAAGAATAGCTAGGACTATAAGGAATAAGACAGCTATTGCTGGATGTAGTTATTGCCTTATAGAAAAATCAGGAAAATATTTTGGCAACACATAGAATGAAAACAATTTCTTATATCCAGGGAGGAAAAATTGAAAATCCTCCTGAAACTTTTCACGAGAAGGAAAGACCGCAAACCTGAAAACTGTACTATGCCAAGAGTAGGCTCTTATGAAAAGGTGTAATACCAAAAACTTTTTATTGGAATATGTGAATTAATGAACTTAAAAATCGTGCATGTCCTGATGTTGCAGCAGTGTCTCACCCAATGAATTCCACTGAAGTCCAAAACTATTCTGCCTTACAGAACAACTCATGGTCGCTGCCACAAGAACTCACTTGATTTACTGTCCTGCATACCAGATCAATGTGTACTTTTCATTTATAACACAGCTATTCTCTTAGAACTGATAAAGAATAGGTCCTAAGACATTTTATCACATTAGCATCTAGCCAACATGAACTTGAATGAGTGAAGACATCAGTACATCTAGACTAGATCCTGAGATCAAAGTTGATCAAAGTTGAGGGCCTGAAAGTACAAGAAAGGGAGCTGATGCACATGGAGGTGTTATCCTATCAGACTTAGCGTTTTAGAATGCACAATGGAGTGCACATTTGGTGCTAATATGAGGCTACAGTGACTCTAAGCATTTAAAAGAAAGCAATGACCTCCCCAGTAAATAATGTAAAAATGACTCAACTTTCATGAAAAAAGGTATCAAAAGATTCATACTAGTGGGCATGCAAAATTAGATGTATTATGTATATAGACTGTGTTTGTAGTGGCTACTTACATATGGAAGACAATATCCTACCTTTAGAGTATACATATGTAAATATACTACTGGATTGAAGAACACACCAGTTCACTGTGTTCCATAGAAATCTGGGGAACTTGTAGCTCATCAAATATAAGCTGAATGCATTGAAGGGAGGGATACCAACATTGAAAAGTTTGTTGGCTGTTGCCTTGTTCATAACTGTGATAACATTATGCATCTGAGCTACACTACAGTAATGTGAATAATAGGCTTGCAAATGAAATGTCACTTAGCCTTCTGAATTAAATTTGGGAACAGTTAATGATCAGTAGGATTTTAGTAAAATTGAGAGACCTTAGCACAGGGATCCATGAAGTTACTTAACAGAACATGGCATTAATAGCAACATGAAGAGAAGGCAGAGACAAGGGTATTGATCAATCTGTGTGATAAAAATTAAACCAAGATGAATGATCATCAAGCCAAGGGTTATGCTCCAGTGCTTAGCTTCTAAGTTTTAGCTAGTTCTCAGACTCAGAACTCAGCTACTAAAGATTGTGCTACCAGGAAGAAAGCTCTTGCAACACGACAGCAAATGTCTACTGCAGTGATGGTTACAGGCTTTACCAAAGAATCTGATAGTCATTTTTGCACAAGGAGAACAGTGCAGTTACTATGGGAGCAGCTACAAACAAAGTCTGGAGCTACCACCAACTTCCAGAGATATTGTGTATTATCATCCCCCTGTATTAGGGAGATATTTAAGAAGTCCAGGTAATAGGTAGAATTCTGGGCCCAGGTACATCTGATAAATCTATTGATGCATTCAAGACATATCTCCAGGTTAATTTAATTGTGCAATTAAAATGAGATATGCTATATCTGTCACTGGTTCTATGGCTTGTGGAGAAAAAGCCACTATGGTCAAACAGGATAAACAAAAGTGTTTAAACTTCCACACAGTCAAAAGAACAAAACAAAATACAGTTGTATCTAAATGAGAATATAGATATGTTGGATAACCTGTAATCTTCCTGAATCTCAAAACTCAGGGATTTCTACAGTGACTCCATCACACATATATGATAGATTATTCACTTCACATCTAGCCCATCTTCCCTCTCTGTCAAATGGAGATTGGAGAGAAGTTCAAACCTCTAATGTGCCTGGGTTATCTGATCTTCAGGCCTCATCCAGGAATCCACCTACTATCCCATCATCAGAAGGAAAGATCCTCCTATTCCATAGGGAATTACCAATATTTTAGGCACTGCCTCAGGAACCAGGACAGAAATTAGATATCATTACAAATTATATATCTAGCCCTCCTATGACAAAGCATTAGGATCTCTGTGTCATAATAGAAGGACCATATCCAGCCACATGCCACAAGGTGACGATATTGTTCATGACAGACTGCAAACGCAGCAGTACTCCCATAAACTGATGCTACCTAGTGACAACAGATCTTATCCGGTATGAGTATACTCTATAATTGCAGAATATAAATATGCATTTCATAACAGATATCTCTATTTTTAAGTGGTACATGATTTATTTTCAATATTTAACATTCATACATTTGCACTCATGCAGTATGCATTTGTAGTGGTTATTTTCACTTAACAAAAGGCCCTTAAGCTGTCTCCATGTCCCTTCACAGCATTGTACCTCATGTTTATATTGTTCAGTAATTTCTGTTGTATGGATGCAACTGTATCCATCACTTATTGAATGACCTCTGGATGGTGGAGATACCATTTTATGCTTTCTGAAGCAGAGTGAGATTTCCTGTTGCGGTCTACTTTTACTAACCTTTTGTGCTACCATAGTTTTCTCCTATCCTATCACATACATTCACATGATCACCTTAGAGTTTGCAATATACACTTATGACCAATCCAAGTCCATTTGCAAACTAAATAAACAAGTCATTTGTAGGAAAA
Source organism: Octodon degus (assembly GCF_000260255.1). Classification (NCBI taxonomy): domain Eukaryota; kingdom Metazoa; phylum Chordata; class Mammalia; order Rodentia; family Octodontidae; genus Octodon; species Octodon degus. Next base: position 463,727 of record NW_004524612.1, on the reverse strand, counting down.
TGGATGCATCCTGAGACCATAATATTAACTGAAATAAATATAACACACAAAGGTAAGCATTGTGTGGTTTCTCTTGTATGAGAAACACAAAATAGGCATGAATTACACATCAAAATAAAAATAATAATAAGCAAGTAGGTAGATCTTTTAGATAAGGAAGTTGTATCAGTCAGTGCTCACTAGAGAAACAGATTTAATACAAGATACAGAAATACAGGTCTGGCAAAATAACTCAGTGGACTAAGTGCCTGCTTAGGCAAGAGTAGGGACAAGAGTTCAATCTTCAGCGCTGACCATGCCCTCCCTGCCCTGGGGCTCGCTGAGTCAGTCACCAAGTCTGGGTATGGTGGTGCACCCCTGTAATTCCAGTGTTGGGGAGGCTGAAAACAGGAGGATCACTTCAAGTCTGAGCTGCATAGTGAGACTCTGTACCAAATACATTAAAAAACAAAATGACACACAAATACAGAAGAATGTACAAGATGCTTTGCACTGACCACTCACAGTCAGGTGTGTTAGACAGTGAAAAGGCTCCCTATGCACTGCAGATATGAAAGGTCCAGCCAAGGGCCTGGAGCTCAGTGTATTGTCCTACACAAGCCTGTATCATGAGGCTCAAGAGTCTGCAATGGAGGGCTCAAGGGTCTGTGCCTGAAGGCCCAAGATTCAGTGCTGGAAGCCACGAGACAGTGTCCAAGGTGATGGCGAAGATTGGAGCTTCTCTGAAACAAGAGCAAGAGCCTTCCTTCTTTTTTTCCCCTTTATGCAGTCAGGCAACAAGCCACCCTAGGATGGGCTTTCTATCTTCAGTAAATAATAATACTACCATTCTAGCAAATTACACCACAGCAAGTCCTGCACTTCCAAACATTGGCATTCCCAACTTTCCCAGGCGTACTCTAAATAAGACTCATTTTGCTAGCTTAAGAATGAATCTAACTTACAAAGAATTCTGGAATGGAAATTATCCATTCATAAATAGGGTACTTACTGATTTTGGAAAATAATGTCCAAAATAAAATCATTATGAGGTTTTTTGCTATTAAATTCATCTCGTTTGGGACATTGTACTTGTATGTGTTCACATACATATGCCCTTACATGCTTATCCACATCCTCTGATGTTTGTTTATTTTGTGACATATGAGCTATAGAGAGAAGTTTTGCTCTAATGCCTCATATTTTTCTTTTCCTTAGAAAAGGAAAGCTAAGTACTTTTACTAAGTATCCATTTACAGAACTTTAGTTTCAATCAAAGGAAAGAAAAAAAAAGAGATATAAAGTGTTGCAACAAGTGAGTCTTCATTTTCTTTACCTCAGATTCTCAAACAGGTTGGCAAAGATGAAAACAATTTTCCTGCTGGGGCTATTATCTATGATAGCAATCCCTTTCCTTCTCACAATGGGACAGAGACAGCCTGAGAGGACAATCTGTTCTGTGGTGGCAGAAGCAATAAGAAATGGCAAGCAAAAACTTTCAGCGTAAGAAGAAGGAAAAATATAGATGGGCTGAACAATCATAACAAAAGGACCCAAACGTCTAAAATTTGTTGTTTGTGTTTGTTCAAAATTTGCCAGCTTTTCTCTGTTTTCTTAGAGTTCCCATAGAGAGGAGAAATTCACACAAAAATGATCCTTTTCAAAGTTGCATAGAAACAAAACAGATATGAAACAAAGAGACGGGAATAATAGAGAATTTAATTTAAACTTGTGACGATGAGGTGCCAAGAAAAATTTCTTTTCTTTTGCCTTTAGAATTATTTGGAATGACAATAATTTTGCTAAACTAAACGGTCTTCTATATAGTGCTCTACTCTAAGTTTTAAAGAACAAAATTTTAGAAGCAAACAAGCAAAAATCAAGGGAGAGCTCAGTAGTACTGTTTTATATTGAAAAATATGAATTTTCATTGAGAAATCTTTAATTTTTAATTAATTTTAATGAGAAAGAAATCATAATGAGACAGTTTTGAAACAGGTTACTAGGACAGATACAATAATTATTTCATTGCTTATTGTTGTCTTCATAGTATCTATTCAGAGTATGAGATATGGATATATCTTGTGTAAACATTATTAGCACAAATCTTTCTTCTCATTGAACTAAGAAAAGGTAGCTGTGTATCTATCTTAACAATTTTGTATATAAAGGTGTATATATACATATATATTTTCATTACAAAATGGTCCTTCATTTATGTCCTCCTTTTTTATTTTGTTTTGTCAGAGATGGGTGTTCCATTGCCATTCAAATATTGTAGGTGCTTGAATTCAGCAAAATAACCCAATAGGGTCCAATAGTCCATAACAGTAGTGGATTGTCAGAAGAACTGTCAATGTCAGAAGTTGTTGATTTGAGCCTTTTACAGGTCAGCATATTAATATGGCTTTACTTTTTATACTTCATGGTTATAATCTTTAAAAATATATTTAAATATGTTAGAAATTGAATTTACTGCAAGGTACAAGACAAATTTTTGACATTTTCCCTGATTTCACCAGCTACAGAAAAGCAACTCAATATATTGTCTCTGATAGGTGTAAAAATTCTCATATTTGTATACATGCATGTGCATGTGTGTGTGTGTGGTGTGTGTGTGTGTGTGTGTGTGTGTGTGTGTGTAGAGAGAGAGAGAGTCAGAGAGGGGGAGAGAGAGAGACAGAGACAGGGACAGAGATAGACAGTCAGAGAGAGACTGGGAGACAGAGAGACAGAAAAGACACACACACACACACACACACACACACACACACACACACACAGAGAAAACATGGTTTTCTCCATATAAGGCATTCTGTTATATCAAGGAGTTTTTGCAAGAATTCATGTTGATTTTTAAAAAATTACTTAAAATTGTTGTGCATGTGTAATTTAAAAAGCAAATCTAATAGCATACGCTCAGTGTCTGTTCCTGAAACATTCCAACAATTAGACTTGTTTGCATGGATAGATCTAAGTAAACATATGATATGTGATACCGACAATCAAAGGAGATAATTATGCAGTTCACTTCAGCCTGTACTGAAGAAAATGATGGGACAGATTTATCAAGTATGATCGGTAGACAAACTAGAGATTCCTAACCATTCAAATATGAGATTTTAATATTTTCATATATTTTTATCAATTAGTAAAAATAATGTTAGAGTAGCTAATCTCATTAGGGGTCCCAGTAAAATGTAAAAACATAATAACAAAGAGAAATAAGAAAGTATTAAGCAAAATGGTGTTTCTTTTTTATTTCTTCTTAATGTAGAGGGAGAACATACAGCTTCACTAAGGCACTTGAATAAGTGACTGAATTGAATGCATCACCCTAAACCTCAAAATAGACATAATTATTTAAAATATTCCTATATTTAATATGATTTATCCCCTTTATCTTCTGTTAGATAAAACTTGCTTTTAAAACTTTCTTCTATTTTCCTAAGAATCTCTATTCTACTTCTGAAGGATTAAAACTTGGAATTTTGGCCACCACTAGAAATACTTTCAATTGTATCTTAAGCATTTATCTCTGCTCTAAACCTATCCTCCAGATGGCTGAATTCTGTAAACAAGTGATTAATCACCGAATGTATTCTTATGTGGAACAACATCTTCCATCGATGTATGCTTGTCACCAGTCTGCCTTACACCTGATAAACAGCAGTAGAAGATGCCCATGGCTTTATCAGACAAGGCTCACTTTGAACATTTACACTCTCCTTTAATTTATTCTATATTCTTTGACTCACTACTTGTTAGTGGGCTTGAATTTTCACATTTAATGAAATATAGACAGTTACCCTTGGAGACATACACGCATCATATACCTAACATATGAGGCATTGATTACTAAATATGATTTCCCTAATAGTGTTTTATGAATTTCATCCTATAAGCCTGCTCTGATTGTATTATGTTGGGCAATATAGTTGAGACATTTGAGACTCACAAGTAAAATGACTTACTTAAATAGAGTTGGGAGAGAAAGGCACACACAGGCTCAAGTATACAACCCCAGATTCTATTTTTTTTCTCTATAGCTTATTGTAACAGATTACTTAGGAAATCATAATTTGTTTACAGTGATGATAAATTGAGGAATTGTATATGAAATTACTATGTTGAAGACATGCTGGGAGTGAAGTTTCCTCGTGGTTGATCACAGATGCCATCATGCCAGGCTGCAGGCTTGAGATGTGAAGGGCCTCCTGGAGCAGAGAATTTTACCAAAACCATCACGCAGAACCATTTTAAATGGTTATATTTCTCCTTTCATGTTGTCCCATTTTCCAATTAGTTTCACTGGATACTTGCCCCTCTCCCCTCTGTAACAATCTGTCCCTGGCCAGATTCTGGGTAAGGAAAAGATAGCAACAGAAGCTAATTCTAATTTAGCTGGCAAATCCTTGTTTCTAAACCCCTACTTTCACTTTTGAATTTGTGGCATTGAGTAAATGTAAGTTTGATAAATGTTTCTGAACAACATCAAATCATTGGTGCATTTTGTTTGTGACAAATCTGAATTCTTAAAAGATCAAAGAAACATGAGGCTAGTATGGAAGCTCAAGTAGCATGAGACATGACAGCTGGCTCAGTGTAAAGCAAAATCAGGGTCACATTTTAAAACTATTGCCTTTATCTACTGCTTTCTCAACTACGTTATAGAAATAAACGGAAAATGTTGCAGACATTTGATACTGAGCACTTAGGAACTAGGTAGAGAGATCACCAAATCAAGAAATGTTTGCTTTGGTGCCATGTATATAATGTTTCTATTTTATAAATATTTCAAAATTGCTTTTCAAGTAAAGTGTTATCCAAAGTCTCCATAATAAAGGAGAGAGAGAAGGAGGGAGGAAACTCTATCTTCTGTCTATCTGTCTATCTATCTATCTATCTATCTATCTATCTATCTATCTATCTATCTTTGAAATTGCTTTGATTTACTAAAACAATCCACGAGGTCATCATTTTGAAAAAGTCTGAAGTGGCCCTTTTATAGAAGTCAAGTATTTAAGTAAGGCATTTTCAATAGTTATTTCAGAGAAATTAAATTTAAGGCATTTGCTTTTATTGTTACTGCGGAGAATCTAAACATTACCTTGTATAAGAACAGTGAACAGTGGATCAGGAATTAGTGAAACAGATTTCTCACCTAAAATTTCTTGATCTTGCAATCTGAAAGTGGAAATTACAACACTTTCATATACAGACTATTTTTGAGTCTACAAGTACATAGGAGTCATTGATCTGAATGTATTCTCCATGTCCCATTATGGTGTCATCTATCTTTGTGTTTACTTTACTGGGGTTGAGCCCAAAATTTTACATATACTAAAGAAAGCTTTTCCCCTGAGGTGTATCCCCTCAGTTTCCTCTTTGAGTAACTTTAATTATAACTTTTTTCTGTATTCTCCACTCTCTTGCTCTAAATTCTCTGTAATTATATATATATATATATATATATAACCAAAGCCATATTTAAATTTAACCCCAAAGAGATAAAGACATCAGTTTACAGTGACACATCACTATCAATGTTTGTAGCAACACAGTAAATAATAACTAAATCTGGTAAGGAGCCTATAGGTCCGTCAGAGGATAATGCATAAGTAAGTATTGTATGTATGTGTAATGTACATAAAATGGAATAATACTCACTTTAAAGCATGTTATCAGGGGTGCTGGTCCCTCATGGCCTTGCAGCATTCTCATTGCTTGGACTCCCCAACCCAGGGTATGACAGAGACATAAAGTTGCTGCTGCCTGCTGGGCTTTGACCCCTTCTCAGGAACTCCCTTAGGAAGGACCCTCAGAAACCCCATGCTGGAGTCCTCTAGTAGCTCACTTGGAGGCCTCCATGGTGGGCACAATGCATATCACTGCTATCTTTACTACAGGAGGGTTGTGGCCAGCCCTGACACCTCCTCTGGCTTCCCTGTTCTCACCCCCTCCCAGCCCATGTCCCCCTTGGGGGGGGCTGTCTCCCTTCAGTTTCACCTATTACACATGCCTTAAATAAAAGGATTATGTAAACTTTTAAAAAATAAAGTAGAGCAAGATAAATTTGAGACATTTGAGGGGAATGGATTCATTTTATTAATATATTGAGTGAAGTAAATCACAGTGTAAGCTTGAATACTATATGGTGCCTTCATTTGAATAACCCAAAATGCAACTTAAGAGCAAAATAAAAGATTAATAAAAAGAAATAGAGAGAAAGGTCTTTTGCAACAGGAAGAGACCAAGTAATGAGAGGGGACATAAAAAGATTTAAGAAATATCACTTACCTGTACCAAATATCTGCAATGACTATAAACATTATATCACAAACGTCAAAATCATAACAATGATAATGAAATAGTGAAGAAGATCTAAAGAAAGATTTAAGGAGGTAGACGGGGAGTGGAAGAGAAATAAAACTGTTCAATACATTAGGTACATGTGCCTACTCCCTAAAATGAATGCAAACACCAAGGACTCCAAACACGTATCAATACAATGTAAACAATTAAAATAATGGTCTCCTGATAGCCCTTGACTACCCCTATATAACCACATGTCTTTAGAGAAAAATATACATTCTTGCTATCTCACTTGAAGTATGTGGCCTATAACCTCCAACTGACTATTATCACCTTCTCATGAACTTCTGTAAGCTCCCTGCCCATGCCCTCTGTCTCTCTGTCTACTGTATGATGATTTCCTAGAGCCCTCTACCCAAACCACTTAGCCAACGTGATGTGCACTCTTATCATAACCTGAAACTCTTTTCTCTCAAAAAGTGAAAATGAACACATATTCCTTCAACATTCCTACAACAACTCTACAAACCTACCAGAACCCATCCTGATTCAACCTGCGTCCTGTTTTATTACAATCTTTTAAAATCAACATCCAGGGGTGGGGATGTAGCTCAGCTGTAGAACATTTACTAACTCTGCACAAAGCCTGGAGATCCCTACAAAGTACCACAGAAATGAATGAATGAATGAATGAATGAATGAATGAATGAATGAACGAACGATCCCACATTCCTTTCCAGTATTTGCTTCTGTATCTTTCACAAAGTTATTTTCTCATGAATTCCAATTACTTTTTCCCCCATGTTTACCTGGATCTACTGTTGCCACACATTATCTATGAACTGGCCTTTGCAAAATCACCACGTTGGTGATCCCCAGATTGGTAGATGAAGTGATCTATTCTCAACATGTTCAGCCTTTGCTCATGTATTTTTCTTGGAACATTTTCTTTTTCTGACTTTTTTCACATGGATCTCTTTAAACCTTCTCTCCTTTTTCTCTTATCTCCAGACCCTTCTTTTTCAGGCTCCTTGTTTATTCTTTGTCTTCCCCATCTGCTAAACATTAACTTGGCCCAGGCTCTGCTCTCTCCACCCATAGTTATTCTTCTACTTTCTCTTTGGAATCATCTCATTTTGCATCAAATCTTTAAAGGACAATTAAGTGCTAAAGTATTGTAAAGTTACATTTCTAGCTTGTTCAGTTCCACATAAGTCTAAGAAAACACATCATATCTGTACTGTTTTAAAATATCCACTTCCATGTGTATTGATGCATACAACCTGACATATTAAACGTAAACTCTCTGTCTTTTTCATAAAATGTGAACTTAATGAAGTTTTCCTGATTTAAACTGAAGGCTAGGTCCAACGTGGCAATTTTTCTGTTCCTGATTTCAAAGTGAAAGCATTCAGGAGTGTGTGGGAGAGTTTCCGGCTACCCTGCGCCGGACCAACTCCGGGTCCCAGCCCAGGTGCAGCGTGGGTCAGACCCTCTTCAACCCCCTTGGGATGCCCCCACCACTCCGCAGTACCTCTCTCACCCCGCCCGCCCAGTATGAATTTCTGCCACATTCTGGGAACCCCCAGACCCAGTCCTAGCTCAGGTCCAATGAGTGTGTGGGACAGCTTCCAGCTACCCTGCACTGGTGGGACCAACTCCAGGTTCTAGCCCAGGCGCAGCTTGGGTCAGACACTCTTCCACCCCTTTGGGACACACCCCTGCCACTCCGCAGCACCTCCTCCACCCCGCCTGACCAGTAGGAATTTCTGCCGCGTTCTGGGAACACCCAGACCCAGTCCTAGCCCAGACGCAGTGAGTGTGTGGGAGAGCTGCTTCTACCCCTACTCCACCTTGTCCTCTACAGGCTCAGCTCAGGCCTGGCATACAGGCCTGGGGTGTAACCCTGCAGCTTCAATGCCTACAGAGAGGGTAGAGGATAGAACCACTCAGCTAGTCCAGGAGCAGAACATCTTGCCACAGGGGCACAACAGGTTCACCCTCAAGGGTAGCAGCTGGAAGGAGCTGAGCACAGCAGCCAGACTCAAGCCAGGCACAGCTGGATAAATCCAGACTTTGTAGATCTGCACCTGAACTTCAGTATGTACTAAGGTTATAACTACAATGAAGATCTACAACAAAGGTCCGAAGACAGTGCTACACAAAATGACGAGAAGGAACAAAATGCAACCTCAGAACCCAAGCCCACCCATAACAAGTGCAGAGGACACTAACCCAGAAAAAATTGGAAATCACACAGTTGAAAGCAATGAATCAACGGCTTCTGAAATAAAGAAACAGCTGCAGAAAGGTATAGAGGAACTCAGATTCGGAATAAAAAAAAATCCCTGAATTAATAACATCTGCAGTAAATAATCAAATGCAGAAACATATGGAGGAAACCCAATATACACCCAGAACAAGTGCAGAGGACACTAGCTCAGCTCAAATGCTTGAATTAATAGCATCGATAGTAAATAAGCAACAGCAGAAAGATATAGAGGAAATCAGAGCACAACTCTTTTCTGAAATAAAAAAAAGAATTCTCAGAACTCATAG
>NW_004524612.1:445944-448769 GCF_000260255.1 Octodon degus | reverse complement strand
TCTTCTTCTTCTTCTTCTTCTTCTTCTTCTTCTTCTTCTTCTTCTTCTTCTTCTTCTTCTTCTTCTTCTTCTTCTTCTTCTTCTTCTTCTTCTTCTCCTCCTCCTCCTCCTCCTCCTCCTCCTCCTCCTCCTCCTCCTTCTCCTCCTTCTCCTCCTCCTTCTTCTTCTTCTCCTTGTCCTTCTCCCTCTTCCTCTTCCTCCTCCTCCTCCTTCTCCTTCTTCTCCTTCTCTCTCTTTCTCTCTTGCTCTCTCATAAAACACCTATATTTAATCAAGTGAACCCCACGCCCAACTATTTATCTAATATTAATCACTTTATGAATGGGTCATATCCAAACACATTGTGAGGATTATTTCCATTTTTTAAAGTAGAGATTACATTTGAGCACATAATCCTTGAAGGACATGAAGAAACTTTATTTAATTCACAACATTAATGGAATGAGAAATATAAAATGTTTTGAGCCTATACAAAGAATTTGAGTTTGTAGGATGTCACCTTAAAGCTGATGTTTGCAATAGTTTATCCAGCCAAAATCTGATAGTTTGCTCCTAGTTATGGTGAAATTTATTTAAGTGGCAGGTACAAACAATCATGGATGCTGATGTCCTTACCAGTTTCTATTTTCATCTAATGCATCCACTCCTTCCCTTGGAAAACGGGATTCATATCACTAAAGAAGTTAGGAAGTTATTTCTTTGACCAATGAAGCAGTTATTCTTGGATAAGCACAAAACTCCATCCCCTTGAAAATGAATGTGTCGCAAGTCTTTGGAGAAGTAAGATATAGAATATTACCTCTATCACATGAATCAGGCCAGTGCTAGTAAGCCAAGCTGAAGGATAGCTACTCCCTTTCAAAACTTGCTTTTTTAAACTTCCTAAAGGTTTTTCTCTTTGTCTAACTAGTATTTTTCCAATAAAATGTGTGCCTTTGGATCATTGCTAATTGTTTTTCTTTTATAATAACCCTCATTAATGGTATGGATATGATTTCTTGCATACTAGCATTATGGTATAGTAATAGGAAATAAATTTAACTTGGTCTGTATTAAACTATCTCATGAAGAGTTAATAATTCATGAAATTGACTACGGAGATTTTTCTTCACTTTGTACAGAGTATCAATGCTAGCTTGTGACTCATAGACCTACAGAAGCTGGTTCTGAATAGTCTTAGCTTATTATATTGCTGAGGAAAAGGATTTGTAAAATGAGAACAGCAAGATGATGTCTAGCAAATGAGTTCTGGATAATATGACTTGAAACTAAAATTATGAAATGGAATGTGATTTTTAGGGTAAATGTGTGTTTCACTTATAAATTTTGCTTTTTAAATTGTCTAGTGATTAAGCATTTTTATTTTTATTTATTTATTAATTTTAATAAGAATAAAAGATAAAATAGCAACAAAACAGTTTCAAAATAGCTTAGTAAGACAGCTACAATAGCTAATACATTCTATATTGTTGTCTTCATAGTAGCTATTCAGAGGACAAGAAGGAGACATGATATCTTGTATAAACGATAATAGAAATCATTCTTCTCATTGAACTAAGAGAAAGGAAATATATGTCTATACTATCCTGTGTATACATATATCTTTTCTCACAACAAAATGGTATTTATACTTTTGCAAAGTTAGTAACATGTGACACAAGGTTTTCTAGTGACTAATATCTGACTTTAACCAGACAGGATGTTTATCTCAGGATTGAGGTACCTGTTTGCTTTAGGCACTGAGGTCTAGTCCCACCTACACATATTTGATCGATTTCATATCTTCCATGGCTGCCAACATATCCACATTTTTTGTTTTGTTGTGTCAGAGATGTGTGTTCCACTACAGTTAGAGAAACTGTATTTGGAGAAGTCTTTAAAGAACATTTTCACACTTGATGTCAGTCCAAAGATTGTAGGTACTTGAATTCAGCAAAATAACACAATGTAGACCAATAGTCCACAATACTAGTGAGTTATTAGCACATCCAGCAATTTTCAGAAGTTGTTGACTTGAGCATTTTATGGCTCAGCATATTAATATGGCTTTATTTTTTATACCTCATGGTTACACATTTCTGCTGGATGGTGAAGACCAAATAAAAGCAAGAACTACATAACTAAAAATGTAACATTTGTATCTCACAAGGTCAGTCAAATCCCCTCAGGATTTACCCTGGAACCATGTACAGCAACTTTTATATTTTTGTAGGTTCAGCCATCCGATGAGTCACAACCCTTGATTAACCAATTTGCTCTCTCTGAAAGCCTGAGAGAATTTTTTCTCCCTAGGTGATTATCTTTAGGCACCTGTACATTGTTGAACACTTCCCTCTGTGGTCCCATATTCTCCTTGATCAGGAAATTTGGGACACCACTGAGTTACAGGATGTCACAACAGAGATTTTCTTATGTCCTGAGTCTGCAATGACTTTGGTTGGCTAGAGCCAAAATCTTGGCTATCCTTTTAGCCAATCTATCTCTATAATTTTTGACCTGCAAATTTTAGTTGTTAAACATCCAGAAGAGAAGCTTAATGATATTATTACCCTGTAACAGAGGTAGTCGAGTTTAACATCAGTATCTTTCTTAATATCAAACACCTTATAAATAAAATGAAACTGCTATTATTCAACAACCATGGATGTTCTAAAATTTAAATCCCTATAGGATATTAAAAAACAATTACACATTTTTTACGCAGAAATGTAGACATTGAACCATATACAACACTGTAACAGGACAATCCTATGACATTTTTGTCCTTGTCTCTCATTTCCTTTTATTACCCTTATTTTTTCCAAACATTTACTTTATTTATTTAT
>NW_004524612.1:442863-445844 GCF_000260255.1 Octodon degus | reverse complement strand
GACATTAAAAAAATATGGGCAGAAGTAATAGCAGAAAACTTCCCAAATATGAGGAAACAATCTGACATTCAGGTAACTGAAGCATACAGAAGGCCTAGTAACCTCAATCCAATGAAAAACACACCGAGACATAATAGTCAAGATTCCAGAAATTCGGCACAAGAATAATATATTGAAAGCAATCAGTTTGGGTCATATAGACTGGTGCAACTAACATGGAAATCAGTGTTGAGATTCCTCAGAGTACTAGGATTAGAAGTCCCATTCAATGTAGCTATTCCACTGAGTATTTCTCTAGAGAACTGCAAATATCACAACAGTAATATATGTGTACCCATGTTTATAGCAGCACAAATTTGTTATAGCTACATATTAGAAACAACACAAATGCCCATCAACTGAGGAATGGTTAGAAAAGAGTTGGCGTTTTTATACAATGGAGCATGACTCATCTATAAAAAAAGATAAGCTCAAGGCTTTTTTAGGTAAATGGATGCAACTAGAGACCATACTCATAAGTGGAATAAGTCAGACCCACATGTGTAAACATAGTAGTGTCTCCCTAATGTAAGAACCTTAAAGAGTAAATAAAATCTGAAAGGTACAAAAGATATTGTAAAAGAAAAAGAAACTTCTGAAAGGGAAGGAAAAACTGCAATGAAGGAAGGAAGAAAAGAAAGAAAGAAGGAAGAGAAATACATGTAATATATATTATGTATTATATATTATATATATCTACATACAAACATTAGGATATCTGGCATAATTGTACAGATGTTTTCTATTAGTTTACTGAAAGGAACAGTTAATGCTTATTTTCTATTTTTAATTTTTTGAGCAAGTTTTACGCTTATATCTGGTAATATGAACAACTAATTTGAAGTCAGTAATATGCAATATAAGAAACAGTGTTGAATTCCTGACATGTAGATTAGCAAAATTCTGAATCATTTCTAATGTTTTAGTATTTTTTTAATTCTCTTTAAAACACCTTTCTGATCTCTTTCTCTAGGCTCCATAACTGATGCTGAAGGCAACCCCATTCTGTTGTGTCAGTATACATCACTGCCTTTGCTTCTTATCACTTTTATCCAAGCTGTCATGTTTTCCCTTATGGCATTGAGTGTTCTCACTGTACAAGGCAGTCTGCAGAAATGTCTGACTTAACACAGTAGCAGAAAGGTATGTAAAAGACAGAGATGAAAAATCAACTTGGAGGTGATACATTGGAAAATAGGATACTAAGTTCAAAATTTGGAATATAACCAAAACTAACAGCTATCATATCATTGTTAGGCCCAAGCTGGTAAAATACATGAGTCTGAGATTCAAATGCTAGATATGGGACAAACCATTACTTTTAAATTTTTCTTGGGGAGGAAGGGAAATGGGAAAAGACAATTATGAAAAGAGTGAAATGGAAATAAACCTTGGGAAATATGAAGGGGAAGATAGGCTGAAGAGAGCAGAGGACATTGGGAAAAATAGAGAAATAAAAATATTTCAGGGACAGATATAATTTTTCTGTGATGAATAGATCATCATGTGTATTTATATAGCTACATAATGGTATCGGAGCCAATAACATTAATTATATTAAAAATAAAATCTAACTATTAGCTAAACAGTTAATAAAATTTTCTTTGGGATACCATTGCTTATCATCCCACTACTTTAAACTCAAGAAAGTTTGATTTTCAGAGGGAGAACTTAACATTATAGGGTATAGCAAAAATCTTTGGTTTGTGAGGACAACTCCACTAAGAAGTGTGTGTGCTCAGCTCCTACTACACAGTCTATTTGGGTTCTTTATCTTAATAGACTGATGGACACTAGGACAATGATGAAAAGATTTAGGGAAATTGAATTCTGTGAGTATGGAGACATTCTGATACTTCCTAATGTGGTACGCAAGGAATGAGTGTTTGATGCTCGTTCGGAAAAGCATCACTTGGTACCTCAGTGTCTAGTGTTAAGTGGAAATGTCCAAGTGCAGCAACCATATCTAGATAAAAACAGAAAGATTAGAGATTTATACGTACCTCAATTCATGTAAGCCTGGATCTCTGCATCAAAAGGAAAGCCACATTAAAAGTGGAAACACTACATGACCTGAGGGAAACTGAGCTTTAGAGGAATATATTCCTTTAATTTCCTCTTATAATGAAATACTTAAAGGTGAGTGATTATTAAACATAGAAATTTACTGGATTGTGGATTTTTTAGGAGTCTTTTTTCTTTTTCTCTTAATTTTATTAAGAAACAGATAACAATGAGACAGTTTCAAAACCGATTAATAGGATTAGTTTCAATAATTAATACATTGCGTATTATCTTTTTAGTGGTTATTCATAGTACAAGATGCAGACATGATATCCTGTCCAAACACTATTAGCACAAATCTCTCTTCTTATTGAATTAAGAGATAGTAGATATATATCTATCCTAACTATTTTGTATATACAGATAAAACACGGTCCTTCCTTTGTATCCCCTTTTTCTGTTTAGTTTTGTCAGAGATGGGTATTTCTTTTTTTTTTTTTCATAAATATGATCTTTATATTTAAAGTTAATTCAATTAAAAGCTAATATATATGGTGGAATCATTAACTGTTTTAACATAGAATATAAATTCTGTTTAACTGAGCCCTAAAATGAAATAATATGACACACTAAATCATCCTGGGTTTGTTTTTAATTTGTTCTACTTTGTTATTTTTGTTTTTGCACCTTGACCAATGGGTTTATGATTCTGATATGCAATGGGTTTGTAATTTTAGGATCAGGATTTAAAAACTTGCAGTTATGTTTTTAAGATTTTCTTTGACAAGTATTTCTCAGATTTCTATTATATTCTATTATGAAAGACCAGGTTTTTTTTTTCTACAGTTTTATTGATAAACATATAGCAATGAGACAGTTTCAAATCAAATCGGAAGTACAGTTTCAACAAATAATACACTGCATATATTCTTCTTAGT
>NW_004524612.1:418204-436128 GCF_000260255.1 Octodon degus | reverse complement strand
TTGTGGAACCAGGGATTGAACTCAGGCTTTACGCTTGCCAGGGAAGTGCTTGTTCCACTGAGCCATCTCCCCCAGGCCCCCATTCAAACATTTACTTTAAAGAGAGTATAGCAATAATTTATATGACATTAGGAGCAGTATGCATTTAGAAGACCAAAATAACAGGTTTTTCAAGCTTGGTTTTAGTATTATATACACATTTCTGTCCTCACTGTAGTTGCTTAGCTCAGAGACACTAGCGTAGAGCGTTAGGGTGAGAATTCTACCCAATAACTGCTGTTTTCAAAAACCTGATGGAAATTCTAAGGACCATCACCTTAATCATCTTGTTTATATAAATGAATGTTTTTGCCCCTACCATATTTTCTAAGTTCTTTCCTTTTTGTCTCTGTTTTGTTGAAACCTTAAATTATCTCTTTCCATTTAACTGTATTATATCTTTCAATTTTTATTTCTTCTTTTGAGTTCTTGCACTAGGGAGACAATACGATATGTCAATCTGCTTTATTTAACTTAGGAGTATAGCTTCAAGTTGCATCCACTTTCCTACAAAGACTTTGAGATTATTTTTCTTTATAGCTGGGTTATACTCCATTGTATAAAAACACTATAACTTTTTCATCCATTTCTCAGGTGATGGGCATTTAGGTTGTTTTCAAGATTTGACTATCTCAAATTGTGCTGCTATAAACATAGACACACATATCACTATGATATGACATTTTCATTACTCTTGGGAAAATTTCCAGAAGGGGAATATCTGGATTGAATGGGACTTCCAGTCCTAGATTTTTGAGAAGTCTCCACACAGATTTCCATAATAATTGCACCAGTGTGCTTCCCACCAGCAGTGGAGAAGGGGTCCTTTTTCCTGCAGCCTCTCAAACACTTGTTGGTTGATTTCTTTATGACAGCCATTCTTTCTGGGTGAGATGGTATCTCAGTGTTGTTTTAATTTGCATTTCATTAATGGCTAGTGAGTGTGGAGCATTTTTTCATCTATTTATTTGCCTCTTGTATTTCTTCATCTAAGAAGTGTGTGATCATCTTGGATTCCCAATTCTGGATTCGGTCCTTAAATTTTGAGGCCCTAACGCTTTCTAGTTCATTATAAATTCTAGATAAAAGGCATTTGTCTGAGTTCTCATCAGTTAAGATTTTTCCTAATTTCTGAGTTATCTTTTTTTACTCTGTTGGGAATTTCTTTTGATGTGCAAAAACTTCTCAATAAGAGCAGGTCCTAGTTGTTAACTCTTTCAAGTATTTCCTGCGCAGTTTGAGTTTTGTTCATGAACTGTTTGCCTACCCTTATGTTTTCAAGGTTTCCTCCTACTTTCTCTTCCAGGAGATTCGGTGTTTCTGTTTTAATGTTTAGATCTTTAATCTATTTTGACTTTAGCCTAGTACATGGTGATAGACCTGGGTCAAGTTTTAGTTTTCAGCATGTAGAGAGCCAGTTTTTCCAGCACCATTTTTTAGAGAGGCTATCTTTCTTCCAGTAAGCATGTTTTGCCCTTTTGTCGAAGATAAAGTGACTGATTACATTTGTTGTTGCTTCCACATCTTCTGATCTATTCCAGTGATCCTCAGGTCTATTTTTTATGCCAGTACCATGCTGACTTTATCACAGTAGCTCTGTAGTATAATTTCAAGCCAGGAATTGTAATGTCTCCTGCCTTGCCTTTCTTGCCCAGGATTGACTTTGCTATTATAGTTTCTTTTTTGGTTCCAAATAAATTTTATGAATGATTTTTCTAGGTCTGTGAAGTACATTAGTGGTGTTTTGATAGGGATTGCATTAAATCTGTATAGCAATATTGGGAGTATGGCCATCTTCACAAGGTGAGTTCTTCCTATCCAGGAGCAGGGAATACCGCTCCATTTTATGAAATCCTCTACAATCTCTTTTTTCAGAGTGCTGTAATTTTCAATAAATAGATCTTTTACTTCTTTAGCTATCTTAATTCCTAAGTCTTTCATTTTCTGTAGTTCTATTGTAAAAGGTATTGTTTTTCTAATTTCTCTCTCCTGGTGTTTGTTATCTGTGTAGACGAATGCTATTGACTTTTGGGTATTCACTTTGTAGCTTGCTATGCTAGGGAATTTGTGTATTAATTCTAGAAGATTCTTGGTGAAGTTTCTTGCATCTTCCAAGTACAGTAGCATGTCATCTACAAATAATGATAGTTTAACTTCTTCTTTACATATTCTTCTTCCTTTTATTTTTCTGTGTTGTCTAATGACTTTAGCGAATGATTCCAGAACTATATTGAATAGTAGTGGTGATAGAGGACATCTTTGTCTTGTACCTTATTTGAGTGTAAAAGATTTCAGTTTTTCCCCATTTAGAATTATGTTTGAAGTTAGATTGTCATAGATGCTTTCATCAGATTGAGGTAGAGGCCATCTATTCCAATTTTCTGTAGAACTCTGCACATGAATGAGTGCTGTTGGACCTTGTCAAAAACCTTTTCTACATCAATTGAGATGATCATGTTGTTTTTTGATTTGGCTTTATTGATATAGTATATCACATTTATAGATTTGCATATGTTGAACCATCCTTGCATCTCTGGGATGAATCCTACCTTGTCATGGTGTATAATCTTCTTAATGATTTGCTGTATTTTATTTGCTAGGATTTTATTGAGGATTTTTGTATCTATGTTCATAAAGGAGATTGGCCTCTAGTTCTCTCTTTTCATTGTGTCTCTCTCAGGTTTTAGTATCTGTATAATACTTGCCTCCAGGATTGATTTTGGGAGAATTGTTTCCTTTTCAATTGCATTGAAGACTTTGAGGAGCATTAGCTTTATATCTTCTATGAATTCCTTATAGAATTCAGCTGTCAATCCATCTGGACCTTGACTTTTCTTTGTTGGTAGGTTTTTTATTATGTTTTGGATTTCATTTGCTATTATTAGGTTATTGAGAGTTCTTATATCTTCTTGATGCAGTCCTGGTAATTTGTACCTTTCTAGGAATCTACATTTCTTCTGAGTCTTCAATTCTGTGAGTGTAAAGATTTTCTAAATAGCTCTTGATGATCTGCTGAATTTCCACAGTGTCTGTGGTAATTTCAGCCTTTTCATTCCTTATTGCTTATATTTGAGTTTTTTCTTTCCTTTTTGACAAGGTTAGTTAGGGTCTTATCACTTTCATTTAATATTTCAAAGAACTAGCTTTTTGATTTGTTAATTCTTTATATTGTTTTCTTCATCTCAATTAAATTAATATCTGTTCACTCTTTATCATTTCCTCCCATCTTTGGGCTTTGGGTTTGGTTTGTTCTTCCTTTTCTAGACGTTTGAGGTACAGAATTGGTATATTTATTTGTTCCTATTCTGTTTTCATAATGTGTGAGTTCATAGCTTTAAATTTCCCTCTAAGAATTTCTTTCATTGCATACATAAATCCTTTTTTTTTTTTTTTTTTTTTTTGTGCCAGGGATTGAACTCAGGATCCTGTGCTTGCCAGGCAAGTGTTTATTCTACTGAGCTACTTTCCCAGGACACTGCACCCATAAATTCTGATCAGTTGTCCTTGAATTTTTTTTTTTTGCAGATCACAGTAATTCAACAAGATGTGTTTATTCCTTCTGTAGTAAACATTTTTAATAACATCAGTAATAATACATAGACTATCAAATAGAAAGCAACAAAGCTCAACTTACAGTTTTTATGAAAATTTTTACCCAATGGCTCAACACAATGGAAGCTTACTGTATTTTTCTATATTTTTTTCTGACATTTTGGGAACTTCCCTTTTATTATCTTGTTCCCTAAATAAATATTCTGTATTTGTACATCTTGCTTCTTTTTCTGGATGTGGAGAATAGGTTTTGAGAAAGGAATACACAGAAATGCCTATGCTGTTCAGAATATAACAGAACAACAAAATGTCTTAAAAGATTAAGATAAACTTCAGAATAATAGGGAGATAATTTTAGCCAGAACAAATTAGAAACAATCAGGCAAGGAGATGGTCATGCAATTTTCATAGTTAAGACTGCCCAACAGGGATCAAATCAGTAGTTCTCTGTTTGAATTTTCATTGAATTATAGATATTATTTAACTTCTTATTAATTTCATCTGTGACTCATTGGTTGCTGAGGCGGGTGTTGTTTAATTTCCACATATTTATGGGGTTTTTGTAGTTTCTTTCGTCACATTTCCAGTTTCATTGTACTGTGGATAGATAATATGCATGGGATAATTTTTGTTTTTTTCCATAGACTTAAGCATGACCTATGGTCTATTTTAGAAAATGTCTCATGTGCAGCTGAAAAAAATGTGTATTCAGATGTGTTTGTGTGGAACACTCTGTATATGTCCACTAAGTCCATTTGTTACAAGTTCTGATTCAGTTATTCTACCTTTATACTAACATTTGTCTACTTGACCTATCATGTATGTATAAAAGTGTGTTGAAGTCTCTTGTTAAGATAGTGGTATTGGCTATTAGATTTTTCATACCCATTAAAATCTGTCTTATATACTTGGGTGGTCCAGTGTTTGGTGCATACAAAATTATGACTGTTACCTCTTCCTCTTGTATTTTTCCCCTAACCAGTATGTAGTGACCTTCTTTGTTTCATTTAATTATACTTGGTTTGAAGTTGAGACTGTCTGTGAACAGGATTGCTACCCCTGTTTTATTCTGAGGTACTGAGATGTGTAGTATTGTTTTCTATCCTTTGAACTTCAGCCTATGAATTTCTTTATGAGTTAAGTGTGTTTCTTGTATACAACATATTATTGAATTTTGCTTTCTAACCCACAGTGCCAGTCTATTTATTTTAATTGGTGAATTGAGTCCATTTACGTTGATAATTATAATTGAGTTGTATCTATTATGATTGACATGTTATTTACCTGTTGTTGTCAACTCCCTTTTATCCTGTGCTTAATTATTTGACATATTTAGTGGGTTCCTTTTGTTCTCATTCATGGACTTCTGATCATTTTGGTCCCTTTCTAGAAAATCATTTAGTAGTCTGTGTAGGCTTGGCTTTGTCATCATGAAATTCTTTAGTTGTTTGTCGTGGAAGTATTTCACTTCTCCATCAAACTTGAAAGAGAGTTTTTCAGGGAATAGCAATCTGGGCTTGAATTTGTTTTCTTGGAGAACTTGGAATATTTTGCTCCATGCTCTTTTTGACTTGATGGCTTGTGAAGAACAATCTGTGATTATTCTGAAGTTTTTTCCTTTAAATGTGATCTGTCTTTCTAGCAGCTTTTAGTACATTGATCTTATGCTGGATTTCTGGGATCTTGATTATTAAATGTCTGGATTTGTTTTTAACTGAACGTTATTTGAAGTTCTCTATGATTCAGTTACTGAAGGTCAGATTGTTTTCCCATATTTGCGAAGTTTTCTGCTATTTCTTATGCCCATATTCTTTTTATGTCATTTGTGTTGACTCCTTCTTTCTCATTGTTGCCTATTAGTCTACATTGCTCATCTTTGAATCATCTTGTAGATGATGAATTATTTTTTCCTGCATCCTAGTTATTTTTAATAGATATTTTCTTACCTTTTCACTAGCTGCAACAGTCTCTGCAAGGTGTGAATGTCTATCTTTACTTTCATTTAAATGGTTTCTCCGGCTTGTGATTGAGGTTTTAAGTTCTTGTATATTTTTCTGAGTGTGCTTCATGCATTCTATTTCTGTCCAATATTGCTCATTCAAGAATTCCATCGTTTTTCTATTCTTCTCTGTTTTTTTATGTCTTCTTTAGAAACACTCAGTAATTCTTTCATTATAGTTGTCATTTCTTTTTTTTTACTTCACTGATTATTTCTGATCTGATTTCCTCTATACCTTTCTGTCATTGTTTCTTTGCTTCAGATGCTATTATATCAGAGATTTCATATATGCAATTTCCAATTTCTTCTATGCTAGTGTCTCCTGCATTTGTTCTGTGTGGACTTAGGGCCTGATAATTCATTTTGCTCCTTTTCTTTGTCATTTTATGTAACACTGTCTTCTGACTTTTGGTGTAGAGCTTTGGTGCAGTTATTACCTTAGCACCTACCGATAGTATTACCCAAAAGAGATTGTGTGGTTAAGGCAGTTACAGTTTTATATTTACAGAACTACAATTCTAGTTCTAATAATACTAATAATGGGTAGTGAGATTTAGCAGTTGATAAACTTTTGTTATTTAATGGGTTATTTTAGACCCTAAGAACAAACATTATGACTGTATAGCTGAGCAGATATTAGACTGGGAGTTTGTACTTAAATTAGTTCCCCTAATTTCTGTCTGATCACCTCCCCTTTTGTATGTGTAGTCTTCTAGACATACTAGTTCACCCCAGTTGTCTGTTGCCCCCTCTCTCAATCAAGAGAGAAAGAGAGGATGCCCCCATAGATTTGGTTCTAGTTCTAGCAATGTGTCTCAGCTTACTGGGTCCAGATCTACCAAGTTGGAACTCATCCAGGGGCAGATAGTTCAAAAGGGAAATGACAGAGTGAGGAAGACAGACACAATTTTGCACTAATCCATTTGACATGAAATGATAGGTAGGAAAGAGGAGTGAGTGAAAGTCATAAGAAGTAGTCTAAGTCTGGAGATAATTTGAAGCAGCATCTACTGAGAATGATGAAAGAATATTATAAATTTGTGTCTGAGCTAATAATTAGATGTTTCTACCATTATACTGAGTTTGAGGTCTATAAGAGTAACAGAGTTGACAATCAAATATTGGAAGCCCATTTAATAATATTTTCAGTTTTTGAAATGTTGGATTTAGAGAATTCTTATTAGATAATTCAAAAGAATGTATTTTGTTGATTAGAGTTTTCTAAAGGCACATAATTGATAATATATACATATATACATACATTTCTTTGTGTATCAATTTCTTTGTGTATATATTTATTTTATATATTGAAATTATAAGTATACAATGTAAATATAAATATTTAAAAGTAAATATATATTTACATTACAAACTCCTATAATATTAAAATTAAAGTATATTAATTACAAATAGGATACAATTGAAGTTTTAGTGATTATTATTGCATGTAGTCAACTTATTTGTTAATATATATGTTGGGTTGTTTTTATAATATCGTTCAATTATAATTTTTCCCACAATTTCATTACTGTCTTGTTTTACCTTACTTTGAACATTAAAGGATTTTTGCCTGTGTTTCTCTTTCTCTTATTGTCTTACTTTTTCCTTTTTTAAAGTGCTTACTCTTTAATCCCAGCACTTGGGAGGCTGAAAACAGGAGAATCACTACTAGTTTGATCTGTATAGTGAGACTGTGTGGTCCCTATACTAAACACATAAAAAATAAATAAATAAAAGTGCTTACTCTGTAATTGGATATTTAATCTAGCAAAGAGTTAGGATTGAGCCATATTTTGATATTCATCCAAAAATCTAAAGGATTTTCAATATTGAACACTAAGAAGTATGCCGTTTGAAACTAAATTAAATAAATACTCCAGAAATAAGATAAATCCCTTTCCTCCCCCAACTCTCACTTATTGTAGTTGCTGACTTAAGACTCTACACTCACATATAAGAAGTCTGACTAACCAGAAGCTACTATGCTGGAGATAGCATGTGAGGTGGACATGGAAGGACAGACAAATAAATGGAAGAGACCCACCTGTGAGGTCCTCCATTCTTTGAGTCATTGCAGTCCAGGCACCAGAAATGCAGCGGAGCCTTCAGAAGGTTCTGGTGCTGGCCACTAAGTGGATGTCACCACAAGAAACAGTCTGACTTAGAAGTGCTTCACTGAGTGCTATCAATCCTTTTAAAATGAGAAATAATAATAAATGTTCTCAGTGACTTAAGTTAAAAGGTTCTGAAGTGCTTGTTTCCAAAGCAACAGGTAACAAAGTAGATTTTAGGCTGGTTCTAATATATTGTGGAGGGAAATGTTAAAAGTAAAAACATTGTCAAATAGAAGTCCACATAATATTTTTATCTAGGGAAGACATAAGACTGGGTAAAGATTAAAACAATACATTATTCTCAAATGTGTTATTTATCAAGTTTCCAGCCTCATGTGATTGGAGCACACAAGAATGCATCTTAAGGTCTATTCCTGTGATATGCATTGGGGTGCATCTCTCTTTATGCTTAATGTATGCGTTTTCTTTTAAAAATGATGATTTTCCAAAAGCCTTCTTCACAAAGCCAGTATTATCATTGCCATACTTCACCCCAATCAGAAGAAGATTGTTTCTGGGGGAACATCAACTTCCGCCCATGCTCATCGTAGAAGTCTGAAGGGAAAAGTGCAATCCTGGTGTTGTGCGAATTTCGAGAACTGGTTTTACAGTTACAGAAAGTTGAACAGACAGGAATACGCTGCTAATGTTTTCAAACATCCTCACCAGGATGAAGCTTCTGAAAACAAGCCAGAAACTCAGAAACTAGAGAGCACAAAAAAAGAACGAAAAAGAACAGAACGAGCCACATTCAAATTAAATCTTTAAGAACAACCCATGGAAAAGTTGAAAAGCTTAAACATAAAAAAAAATGAAAACTGGATTATATAACATGGACAACAAACCAAAAGCTAATGTTCTTAAATTGTAGAGAACTCATAATAAGAATACAAAAGATGGAGAATGCAACAAATGCCTTCATATTAATATTACAAACAAGTATCTTCTAAAGTGGCCAAGAAAGTATAAAAATGTGAATGATATTTTTTCTGCATTAGAGGCTAATTATAAGAGGTTGAGGTGGGTCTTGGCAGTGTATGCTTGTAATCTCAGCAATCTAGGAAGCTTCGGGAGGAGGATTACAAGTTTCAACTCAGCCTGAAAGATGGGTTTCTGTATCAAAATAAATAAATGAATGAATAAAAGGCTTGGTGTGCAGCTCAGTGGAAGAACCCAGTTTTGAGCTCCAACATGAGGGCAGAGGTTGAAACACAGAGACACAACAGAGAGAAGAGGAAGAGAGGAAAGGAGAGGCAGGAGGAGGGAAGAAAGGAAGGAAGTAATTTGAAATGTTGAGCGATGGCTAAGAGAATTTTATAAAATGTTGTAGGAATTTAATTCATTCTAATTACTGTAGGATAGAGTTTGAAATTCATTATTAGTTTGACTAGAACAAATATATAAAAGTTACACACATGCAAGTTCCAAAACATTATTTTTTAAAAGTAAAATATTACAAAAAGTTTCTCAAAATTAGAAAATGATTGATTAAAATGACACATTTGTACAGTAGAAAACAATAGCAAGCTTCCAGTAATTTAAAGCAGCACAATTTTTAAGAAAAAAGAATATGAGAATTGTGACTAACAATTCTTTAAATTGTTATTCTTCCTAGTAAATGTTGGCCATATTTCATGATTACATTCATAATGGCTGATGGATACAGCTACATAACATCTTGTGTGTGTGTGTGTGTGTGTTTTTTTTGTTTTTTTTTTTTTTTTGTTTTTTGTTTTTTTTGGAACTGGGGGTTGAACTCAGGCCCTTGCACTTGCCAGGGAAGCCCTTATTCCACTGAGCCATTTCTTCAGCCCTTCATAACATCTTTTTTTTTTCTTTTTTTGCCATAATTTTATTGATAAACAAAAGCAATGAGACAGTTTCAAATCAAATCAGTAGGACAGTTTCAATAATTAACACACTGCATTCATTCTTCTTAGTGGTTAATTGCTGTACAAGATGCAGACCTGAGATCCTACTTACAAATACCATTAGAACAAATCCTTCTATTCATTAAGAGAATGTAACTATGTATCTATCCCAACCACTTTGAATACACAGATGCAAAATGGACATTCATCTGTATCCCCTTTTTTTGTTAAGTTCTGTTATTTGAATATTATAGGTGTGTAAACTCAGCCAAATATTCCAAAAGAGTCCGGTATCCCATAATAGTATTGGGTCTTCCACTTAGCTGGCAATGTCAGAAATTGTTGTCCTGAGTCCCCCACAGCTCAACATAACAGCATGGCTTTTTTTCATATATTTCGTTTTTATACTTTTCTGTTGGATGGTTAAGACCAAGGTAAAGCAGGACCTATGAAACAAGAGTTGTAGCTTTTGGGTCTGAGAAGGTCAGTAAAATTCCCTCAGGATTTATCCTGAGATCCCGTACCTCAGATTGTAGAACCTTTGTCAGTGTCAACCATGTGGATGAGTCACAGCCATTGCTTGGCCAATGTGCTCTCTGTGAAAGCCTGAGGAAATGTTTTCTCTCCATGTGACTCTCCTTAGAGGAAGAGAATAGGATAAAGACAGTATTAAGATGTTATGTAGGCACACTCTACATCATCAATCACTTTCATCTTTGGCCCCATAATCTCCTTGAGGCCAAAGAGGAAAGTGATCAGTGATGTAGAGTGTACCTACATAACATCTTAATACTGTCTTTATCCTATTCTCTTCCCCTTCCAACACTTTCCCTCCATCTCTTGGTTCCTATGCCTATGTTTGGACCAGAGATTGAACTCAGGACCTTGTGCTTACCAGGTAGGTGCTTTAGCTGCTAAGCTATCTCCCAGGCCCCATCCCTTTTGTAAAAGATCTACCTCTCTGTCTCTTATTACAATTTTAAATATATTTTTTCGCTGATCCTTAGTGAAACTTCACTAGGTTAGTATTGATACTACCCACTGAGAACCTTTATTTTAAATAACATCAATTTTGCAGTTATAAATGAAAGAACTCCAGATGCAAAGCAGAAAATCTGATCCATTAGTAGATGATTAATGTGTGAATATGATATAGAGAAATTAATGGAGAACTCTTTTTTTTTCCGCAGAACTGGGGATTGAACTCAGGTCCTTGTGCTTACCAAGCAAGAGCCATTCTACTGAGCTATCTCCCTGGCCCCTGGAGAAAATAATGGAATAAATTAAAACAACAACAACAACAACAACTTTTGTAGTAGCATGTATTTGGTTGTTTGGATAAGTGATGAATATAATAGCAGAAAATCTGCATCTTCAATGTATGTAGACAAAATGTGCTACATAAGTGGGAGAGGAGAGCATGGATTTTTTATTTTTAATTAGGGAAGGATCTACAGGGTGTTCAGGGTCTCACTACTAGATTGGACTCGTAGTGATTCTCCTGTTTACAGCCTCCCACATGCTGGGATTGCAGGTGTGGTCATCAGGCCCAGAATGAAATTGCTGTGTCAGTGTGCCTTGGGAGTGGGGCCAGCACCATAGGCCAGGGTATTGAACCCAGTCCACTACGCTCTGCCTAAGTAGGCGCTTTAGTCCACTGAGCTATTTGGCCAGCTTCGATGCTGACGTTTTAACTAAAAAGTCCCATATTTCTAAATATTTATTTTAAAATTCCTTGAATTACTAATTCACTCTGTATGTAGTGTGCACAGCTAGAGAGCAAAACTGTTTTAAGAGAATTTGTATTTATAAACCTGCCTCAGGCAAGGGAGATAGCTCAGGGGCTAGGGCACCTGCCTGGCAATTGCAAGGTCCTGAGTTGGATCCCCAGTACCACCCTGCCCTCCAAAAAATACTGCCCCAAAATACCTATATTATGTATAGCATTAATTGTATGTAAATTGTAAGGTATTTAAATTCTACTTAGCATTCATTTAGCTTTGTTTAACAAACAAAGTACCCTTCACGTAATATGGTTTTTACTGCACTTTTTCCACTGTTCCACTTTCTAGTTCTTATGCCACTTGCCTGGCCATGTCAGGTCGATATTATACATCTAGGAGAAAGGTGATTTGAAGCTTGGGTTTATTTCCTAAACACTAAATTTGATCTCACCTTAGCACTTCGATCTAACTTTAAGCACTTTAATTTTCTAATGCAATTTAAAAGGTTTTAATTACTGGCACAAAATTGAAATCTCCAAAGATAAAAGAAAGATAAAAGTTAATGATATAAACAGAACAAATGCAAGTATTTGAATAAAAGTTATATATTCTCTGAAACTAAAAATGATAAATAATGGAATAATAAAACATTTTTGCAAAGTACCTTAGTGGCTACAATTATGCTAGCTGTTCTGAAGTTTTCCATAGTTTATGAGACAAAAGCTTAAACCTTGTAAACATATTTTACTTACTCTATAAAGGGAGACTTGTTATGACTTTCCAAGTTCATACATTGAATTGTAGGATCAAAACTGAAACCTAGCTCACTTCATCTTAGTTCTATCCTTTAATCATGAAAGAACATGAAATTATTTTATGTTCTTTTTTGCCCGTTTTTATGGATAAATGTGACTTTTCACTAAAAGTACCATCAACTCCCAAATATATTCAGGATTTGGAACTTGGCAATTTAAAAATATTTATCTTTCATCTTTGTAGAAATAGAAAGATAAATTAAAAACTCAGACATATACAGCATGCCTCTCACATTATCTATGAGAATGCAAATTCTGAGTGGCAAATTTATTCTATTCTATAAAAATCGCTTCTCTTAGGTAATAATGAAAACTGACAGTGGTATCATAGTGCAAAATGGAAGAACTACACTGTTGTTTTAATTTTGTGATAATGAATTCTAAATAATGGCTTTTTCCTGTACTAAACAGATGGTAGACTATATCTCAAAGGGTTTTTCTGTGGAAATATCCAGAATAAGTACCAAATAATATCAATATCATTATATGAAATCATAATGACGTGGGGATTCAGGTGTGTGGAAATTCAGCAGGGTGGCAGTTACAAAAGCTTTTACTGAGCCAATTTACCTTCTTACAAGATGAAAACAGCATCAGTTCTGCTTAAGATAACATAAAGGATGCTATAATTGAGGCAATTTTTACAATGCAGCTTGTACAATGACAAGAGGAAATGCAAGACATTCTTATTTTGTTAGAATATAGCTCAAAGGCACAGATATTCTAGTCCTTGGAGACTTGCAGTAACTTATAATGAGGAGAACAAACACTCTGTGAGGAGTATAACGGATGGCAATGTGGCTACCTCCCTTATAAAAGAGGTTAGTATTGAACTTTAATGTTTATGATGTATAGGGCATTCAATTTAGCTCCGATCGCTTCTTGGCCTTTTGGCTAAGATCAAGTGTAGTATCTGTTCTTATCAGATTTAGCCCTGGAGTCACATTGCTCGCAACATAACATTGAGAAAATTGATATTCTTATTAGTTCTTTTCTCTCAATACACTGTATATTTTACTTTGTTCAGGATTGTAGGGTTTTATCAATAGAAAGAAACAGAATGTATTTTGTCTGATGATATGAAAAGATAAGTAACACAGAGTCAAAAAATATTTATTTAAAGTGTATTAAAATGTTATCAACCACCAGAAAGAATGCATAGGTAGAAATCAATTTTGCAATGTGTCTATAGACTGAGCCATGGAAAGGATGGAGGCAGCAAAACCTGAGAGAAAATGGGAAACCATTTAGGCAATCTTACAAAGGTAGTGCTTGCCTCTCACAAGGGTATTTGCTGTTACTTTTCCATGGCTACTGAATTCAGCCGAAACTATGGCACAGAAGCTGAGCTTTAGAACAACCAAGAAAAGGTGGACTTGGGAAAATTCGTAAACAAATATATTGTTGGAAAACTAAATGGGACATCCTGTTGGTTTGTTCTCAATGTGTTTGGTGAGTATTGCTCTACTTGAAAGAAGGAAAAATATAGTAGAAATGTACTGGCAAGTGATTATAGAGAGAGCCCCAAGTTATGGCTACCTCATGCGAGCGCACACACACACACACACACACACACACACACGCACGCGCACGCACTTGCCTGCGTGTGTTCACACACTTTCAAGAAGAGTCTGTAAAAGACACTGCAGCTTACAATGAAAACTCCAGAAAAGCAAAGACTTAAAATTACTTGTAAATAAAAATAACCAAGGGAAGAATTGACCTCATATTGTTCTCATTCTTTAAATCAAGTAGATGTTTTCTCATCCTGCCCAATTAAAGCTTCTGTGGAGTAGAACCCATGATTGGATCCCTAAATTTTCATACGTAATAAACTATACTCAAGAGAGACAATGAAAGAACCATTTTGGTCTTAAGATGTTACAAAACAAATAATCTTCCCTGTGGTGACTTAAAACCACAGTTTTTTCCGGAACTACCAAGTGGTGTAGGGCCTCACCTTCTGGTGAATGGTTTAACTTCTACCTCCAAGAATGTGACCCCACTTGAGCTTGATTGGGATGAGTTGGCTCCAGGCTATAAAGAATCATTACATTTTAATGAAAACTTCAGATTAGGGAATTAACGTAAATGTTCTGCATGGAAGCTTTGTCATCATTTCTAACCTACCACTATCTGTAGAATGACCCAGTTTACTAAAGACAGTGAGTCAGTAGGCACAACCAGTTTCAATAGGAGGAACTGTACATGGACATCACCTCTTAATAAGAGGATAGTCCAATAATTTGGAGATAGTTTTCAAATAGCAAAGTAAAAATGTTATATTCCCTCAACATAGCAAAACAAAGACTAACAATTCACTTGTCATGAGTAAATATGGAAACCAAAAGATGAAGTTGGCATAATTCATTGTTAAGATAATAGACAAACTTAGCTGATTAGAAGTGATAAAAATACCTGATGAGATGGAGATATTTCCTTTTTTTCCTTATTTATTTTTCAAATAATACAAAATAGTGATATTTATATTGGTAGATGAAATAAATCAGATCCTCATGTGCAAACGTCATTAAACCTTGCTAGCATGAGAGCTAAAATCAAAAGGTATAGTAGATACTGTGAGAAAGAAAGAAATTGTTTAACAGGAAGCAAAAAGTATAATGAGTCAAAGGACAAATTAAAGAAAGGGAAAATATATATTTAAGCATATATTCAAAATAGTTTGGATAATTGTACTATTGATTTCCTCTGGTCTTTTGAAAGGAGATATTTCTTTTCAGACAATAAAAATTAATGGATTTTTGTCACAAGCCGGTGCATACTCAACAATGCTGTGAGGAGTTTCTTGAAGCACAATGAAAAAGTTCCCACCCAAAAAACATGCTATTATGGAGACAGAATGAATTTTATATACTGTATATATGAGAGAAGGCCCAAGTTAATAATTTTTACAAAGCTAAAATGATTTTTAACTTATAAAAGATGTCTTATGAGATAAAAAGAGAAATATGACTTTATAGGTGAAGATATAAAATACAGATAATAGTTTTTCTATTATGATGTTCACAATATGAAAATGATAAATTTCCTGCAAAAGATCATTTACCAAAACTGGAATAAAAGAAACTTCAAAACTTTTTAAACTTTTTCAATACACAATCCAGGCTCACACCATGTTTATGGTGTACTACATGAAATATTTATGAAAGAAAAAACAAGATAAATAATATTCTTCTACAGAATGTTAAAATAGGAAATATTAGCAAGCTTATTTTGTAATGATAGCATGTTTTTGTAACAAAATTTTACAAGAACATCTTACGAAAAGAAAATTATGGGGCAAATTCTCTTATAGATGTAAGCCCAAAAATTCAAATTGTAACTATTTATAAAATTTAATGGTATAAAGGAGTTAATTTACAAAAGATAATTGGCTATATTATAAAGGAATATATATATATATATATATATATATATATATATATATATGTTGTTGCAGGGTCTCAGCAGTTCAGAATCATAGTGATCCTCATGTTTTCAGCCTCCCCAGTGCTGGGATTGCAGGTCTGGTCCCTGAGCTTGCCTAAGCAGGCACTGAGTCTGCTGAGGTGTCTTACCATCCTCAGGCTGTCTTTTCATCTGATTATTTCTGCTGCAAATCAGTTGCTGTGAATATCTGTAATTCTTAGTTCTCTGCTGTGATTGAGTGACTGACTTTTATGTTTGCTTCAGTGCCAGGCCAATGCTATCCTGGTTATTACAGTTTTATAATATATTTAGATTAGATATTGTGATCACTTCAGGTTTTTTGTTGTTATTGTTTCATTTTGTCTTTTATTTTCATTTTTTTTGGTAGTAGGCATCACACTCTGTCCTCATGCTTGCTAGGGAGATGCTGTGCATCAGAACTCTATTGCTGGCCCATGATGTTTCCAGTTTTGCTCTTTTTTTCTTCAGGATTGCTTTGGTTACTTAGGATTCTTTTGGGCTTCCAAACAAAATTTAGAAATTTAGACATTTTTTGATTTAATTTTCTATGTGAATGGATGCACATTTTATACACTACATAGCAGTTTTTTTCTAGTTATTTATGCAAAAATGTTTAAATGGTTTCCATACAGCACAGTCATTACAGATTGGAACATCTCTACTATCTTCAAGAAGAGAAGGCATATTCTTATGTTGGAATACTTTACATCAGTTTAAATAAAGAAATTAACTGTTGACTGAGTAGCAGTACAAATGAAGCTCAAATATATTAAACTAAGACATAGAAACCAGCAACAAGAGTGAATAGAGAACTTGAGATGATGGGACATTCTAAAATAAGACAATGTAAACTTTAATGACTGAAGGCAGTCCAGCAACTGTCTGGGGTAGTTGTGGGTACAGGAAGCGGAAATAGCTGGAAAAGAAATGTAAGGTGAAGAGAATTATATATTGCTGTTCTAGGGCTTATACAGATGTGCACAAATTTTCCAATCCTGTTAAAATACATACATAATGTATTGTATTTGTAAAATTTACATTGTACCTCGCTGCTATGGTTTGGATCTGAAATGACCACCAAAAATCTCGCATGCTGGAAGGTGATTGGGTGCTTCCGTCATCAGTAGATTCATTGCAGTCATAGCTGAATTTCTCCCAGGAGGTGGGACCTTGGCAGAGGCAGGTCTCGGGGCACTGCCCGGAGGGGTGCACCGCTGTCTCCACCTCCTGCCTTCTCCATCTGCTTCCTGGCTGCCACGGTCTGAGCAGCGTTTACTCTCCATGCCCATCCACCGTGCTGCTGCCGCCGAGGAGCAAGCTGACCACCGGCCGAAGCCAGGACCACGTCGAACCTCTCCTTCATTACATTCTGGCCCCTGGATATTGTGTGTCAAATCCCAGACAGTAACCAGATCACTTACTAAAGCTGACTTTTATGTGTGGAATTTTGCAAAGCATAAAAGGTATGTAAATGTGCTACAATAATTATTTTTAAATAAGTCTTAAAGAGTAAAGCCCAATAAAACATTGAAACTTAAATTACAACTTATTTAAACTGACTGCATTGCTATGAGACAGTTTACTTAACATGATTTAATCCCCAGCTGATCGGCACACGCGCGCGCGCGCGCACACACACACACACACACACACACACAGTGAGAGAAACAAGACTAAGATTTCTATCGATTTAAGCCAATAAAGACAAAATGTCAACTGGGAGAAAACATGTCCTCATAATATATCAAAGATAACAGCCAGAACTGACGAATGATGAGTAGATTAGATAGTGGCCAACTTTTCTTTTTTTTTTCCTTGAGCCTTTCAACCATAAAGAAATGTTCATTTCCCAAAGAGACCTACAAATCAAGATGAATTGACAGCTTTCTTTCGAAAAGTGGCCAGCGTTGTGTCCACGTGAGGGTGCAGCCAACAAGCAGCATCACCAGACTGAGATTCAATTTTACGTTGTTCCGTTGAACAGCGCAAACTGAGCGAAGCATACAAAATTTCAATTACTCACTAAAATTTATTTGAATAGAATGGCTGTTGCAGCAGACAATTAGAAACCACCTCACTAGGGCCGGGAGATGGCTCAGTGGAATAAGCGCTTCCCTGGCAAGCGCAAGGGCCTGAGTTCAATCCCCAGTTCCGCAAAAAAAATGAGGAGGAAAAAAAAAAAGAAAAAAAGAAAAGAAAGAAAAAAGAAACCACCTTACTAAAGTATCTTCCTAGTGTCAATTAACAAGTAAAATATTCAAGAAAACATATTATTCTGACCATCAAAACTTTTTGCAAACATTTCCCTTTCTTTCTTTCTTTCTTTCTTTCTTTCTTTCTTTCTTTCTTTCTTTCTTTCT
>NW_004524612.1:402372-418104 GCF_000260255.1 Octodon degus | reverse complement strand
TGAATGGATGCACATTTTATACACTACATAGCAGTTTTTTTCTAGTTATTTATGCAAAAATGTTTAAATGGTTTCCATACAGCACAGTCATTACAGATTGGAACATCTCTACTATCTTCAAGAAGAGAAGGCATATTCTTATGTTGGAATACTTTACATCAGTTTAAATAAAGAAATTAACTGTTGACTGAGTAGCAGTACAAATGAAGCTCAAATATATTAAACTAAGACATAGAAACCAGCAACAAGAGTGAATAGAGAACTTGAGATGATGGGACATTCTAAAATAAGACAATGTAAACTTTAATGACTGAAGGCAGTCCAGCAACTGTCTGGGGTAGTTGTGGGTACAGGAAGCGGAAATAGCTGGAAAAGAAATGTAAGGTGAAGAGAATTATATATTGCTGTTCTAGGGCTTATACAGATGTGCACAAATTTTCCAATCCTGTTAAAATACATACATAATGTATTGTATTTGTAAAATTTACATTGTACCTCGCTGCTATGGTTTGGATCTGAAATGACCACCAAAAATCTCGCATGCTGGAAGGTGATTGGGTGCTTCCGTCATCAGTAGATTCATTGCAGTCATAGCTGAATTTCTCCCAGGAGGTGGGACCTTGGCAGAGGCAGGTCTCGGGGCACTGCCCGGAGGGGTGCACCGCTGTCTCCACCTCCTGCCTTCTCCATCTGCTTCCTGGCTGCCACGGTCTGAGCAGCGTTTACTCTCCATGCCCATCCACCGTGCTGCTGCCGCCGAGGAGCAAGCTGACCACCGGCCGAAGCCAGGACCACGTCGAACCTCTCCTTCATTACATTCTGGCCCCTGGATATTGTGTGTCAAATCCCAGACAGTAACCAGATCACTTACTAAAGCTGACTTTTATGTGTGGAATTTTGCAAAGCATAAAAGGTATGTAAATGTGCTACAATAATTATTTTTAAATAAGTCTTAAAGAGTAAAGCCCAATAAAACATTGAAACTTAAATTACAACTTATTTAAACTGACTGCATTGCTATGAGACAGTTTACTTAACATGATTTAATCCCCAGCTGATCGGCACACGCGCGCGCGCGCGCACACACACACACACACACACACACACAGTGAGAGAAACAAGACTAAGATTTCTATCGATTTAAGCCAATAAAGACAAAATGTCAACTGGGAGAAAACATGTCCTCATAATATATCAAAGATAACAGCCAGAACTGACGAATGATGAGTAGATTAGATAGTGGCCAACTTTTCTTTTTTTTTTCCTTGAGCCTTTCAACCATAAAGAAATGTTCATTTCCCAAAGAGACCTACAAATCAAGATGAATTGACAGCTTTCTTTCGAAAAGTGGCCAGCGTTGTGTCCACGTGAGGGTGCAGCCAACAAGCAGCATCACCAGACTGAGATTCAATTTTACGTTGTTCCGTTGAACAGCGCAAACTGAGCGAAGCATACAAAATTTCAATTACTCACTAAAATTTATTTGAATAGAATGGCTGTTGCAGCAGACAATTAGAAACCACCTCACTAGGGCCGGGAGATGGCTCAGTGGAATAAGCGCTTCCCTGGCAAGCGCAAGGGCCTGAGTTCAATCCCCAGTTCCGCAAAAAAAATGAGGAGGAAAAAAAAAAAGAAAAAAAGAAAAGAAAGAAAAAAGAAACCACCTTACTAAAGTATCTTCCTAGTGTCAATTAACAAGTAAAATATTCAAGAAAACATATTATTCTGACCATCAAAACTTTTTGCAAACATTTCCCTTTCTTTCTTTCTTTCTTTCTTTCTTTCTTTCTTTCTTTCTTTCTTTCTTTCTTTCTTCTTTCTTTCTTTCTTTCTTTCTTTCGTTCTTTGTTTTCTCTTTTTGGAACCAGGAATTAAACTCAGGCCCCTGCTCTTGCCAGGCAAGCCCTTATTCTACTGAACCATCTCTCCAGCCCCACCCCCAATTTTCTTGGTATTATGTTTAATTTCAAATCTTTTGTGCTCATCTTTATTTACTTTCCCCCCTCTATATTTAGTACTGGACCTACAGGGTTTACAGTGTCTCACTGGGTAGATCGGACTCATAGCGATTCTCCAGTTTTCAGCCTCCTAGGTGCTGGGATTATACGCATGAGCCACCACGTTCAGTCTCAGTCGCCATCTCATCATGCCCGGTGGAGCCGGAAGTGCACACCAGGGATCAAACCCGGGCCGCTGTGCTCTGCCTAAGCAGGCCCTTTAGTCAGCTGAGCTATTGGGCTGGCCCTTCTCATGCTTATCTTCAATAGTTGAATTCACCTGCACCTGAGAGACACAAACTACCATCACTAAACAAAACCCAAATGATTTTTAAAAAATAGGAAAATCACATAATACATACTAACATGCCATTTTTAATTTTAGAGTACGTGTATTCAGTGTAGGTGAAATCTCAGGGGAAGAAAAGAATTCTACACAGGTAAAACATGATGATAATTTAAAGCGGCAGCAGGGTAGTAAGACAAAGTATATTTTAGAAAGGTGGAGATTTTGTTGTGTTTTATTTATATTTTTCTTTTATATATTTATTTATTTTTGCAGTACTGGGGATTGAACTCAGGACCTTGCACCTGCCAGTCAAACACTTATTCTACTGAGCTATCTCCCCAGCTCCTTATTGTTTTCTTTTTATTCAAGTCAAAAATCAAAACCATTATTATGAACATAAAAAGGGGAAAGTAGAATACTGTATGTGAAACTAGGAAAAAAAAACATATTTTATTCAATTAGTAGAAATTAAAGAAAATACAGTTCTTTCATTGAAAGGAAAGCACACTATTTCTTATCTTTGCTTGTCAAAAAAAGTAATTTCTATTATGGTTGTATTAATCAAGTGGTAATCATAAGTATCTTCTCATAAATGTTCCTGAGGAAGTTCAGTAGTGGATCAGCCCACTGTAGTTCAACATTGAGGCAAAATGACAGCTTCTCAGGATCATAGTTTAGTC
The DNA here is from genome assembly GCF_000260255.1 of Octodon degus. Lineage (NCBI taxonomy): Eukaryota > Metazoa > Chordata > Mammalia > Rodentia > Octodontidae > Octodon > Octodon degus. The sequence continues at coordinate 415,138 of NW_004524612.1, read as the reverse complement.
TACACTACTGCAAGGTTAGTTGCTACACTGACATTTTTATTGAATGTCATTGAAGAAATGTAGAAATGGCAGGCAAGAAATAGATGCTTGAACATGTGGCCCAGAGAGTTGCAATGTCGAAAGTGGAAAGTGTAAGGGAGCTTTAGCTACAGCTTCTTGGTTGGAATAAAGCTAGCGAGCACCTATAATGTGATCATTAGTTCCACACCTTTCCTTCTACCTGGGGCAAGCGTGCCAGACCTGCAGGGAAGGAACATTCTGCTTGCTTGTTCGCTAGTACTGTAAAGTGCTTGGCGAACAGTTCACTATTCCAGTTGCCAGAAATGGTATGCCCACATAGTTTAGGGCTGGAGGTTTATACGATTTGGCAGCCCTTGACTGAAAATAACATTAAGAGCATAAAATTATATTTAAGGGGCCTATGTTAGTTAAGCTTTGTAAGCATCTCAATAAATATTGACAGCTGGTCCTGGCTTCTATAAATATGTAGAATTTTCAGAAGTGAGGGACACACCAGGAGTGGACTCATGCATTAGTAAAGTCTGAAATGTGTCTCTGGTACTTCCCTATCATATTTACTGTAAAATAAGGCTAATCTGTTTTAGGATAGGTTAGTGAAAAGTTACACAGCTGGGAAGCTCAGGGAAGTTTGAGAATTCTCTCCAACGTTTCTGGCATATGAACTATAACATGCATTTTTCCCAATTCCACACCCTGCACAAAATGCGTTTTTCCCCTTGGGGCAAGAAGCTTTATACTTTTTTAAATTCCCATTCCACATCCACCATAAGCATCCCAGTGAGCACTGAGGAATCATCTGGTCATTTGTACACTCTCCTACGCTCATGGACCTGTGGTCATAGAGTAAGTGCACTGACACCTTCACTAAAAGGAGGTCCTGGAAAACTGACCCAGAAATTTAATATGAGTACGCAGAGTATGGGACATATATAGTCCTATCCCACTGACCATGTTAACTGCTAAGAATAAGGGGGATTCTGCCCCCTTCTTTGGTGATAACCCCATTCTGGGAGGCTAAGGCAGGAGGACTGCAAGTGCAATCCCAGATTGAGGACCTAGTGCCTTAGCAAGATTCTACTTCAAAATAAATTTAAGATAAATAAATCACTGGCTAAGGATGTGAAAGCCTTGGGTTGAACCCCCAGTACCACACACACAAAAATAGTGCTCTCTGCTTTGTAGATACACATGTCCCAAAAAGCAGAACAAAAGGCTAAGGCTAAGAACTGCCCTCTCCAGACTGGCTGGAGCAGTGCTCTCCTGGAAAAATGTAAATAGGGACAGTATCAACGATTGTCAAGCTCCACTTTCCCACTGTGTCCTGAGATCTGCCAATGTCTAACAGTAGGCAGGAGGTGTGCTGCAGATTTTTTTGCTATATGCCTACAAATGCAACACTGCAACCTTTTGTGAGATCAAACCCCAGAAAAACAATAAGTATTTTACACTATAGAACTTGGTTGCTGCTTCTACATTTAAGGGGAGCTGCTCGACCCTCCTTTGAAATTAACAGAGGACCTGGCTATGGCTCCTCAGTTGCAGCTGCCTTCTATTGCAAGCTACAGCCAGGATTTTCTGCACTACCTTTCATAGTTATGGGAGGACAAGAATCTTCCCTGGCACAACCAGGAGAATTTCAAGCTTTCTATGTCTTTAGACACGATTGATTTCTCTAAGTGTTCAATAATAGCTGGCTTACAGAAAACTGCAGAAGTTGATCAATATCAAACTGATCAGTCTCAGACCTGTTGACACTTAGTTTTCACTTTCAAAGCCAATATGGCAATATATATCATTGTTTGAGTCAATGACCAAAGCTTTTAGAGTCTTTACCGCATCAAAGTAACATGGCACAAAAATTTATTAATTATATTTTAAATATTATTTGTCATATATGCATATAAAATGAAGTTTATTTAATCTCATGTAATATACTTGAAGGTATTAACCTTAAGTGCTATAAAATCTGATATCCATAATGCATTTGAAAAAGTTTATTTCACATCTAAACAAGAAGAAAATCAGAGGAGGTAATAGTGGTAGGAGGCAGTGTTCAAATTAGATCCTCCAGGTTCTGAGGCTGAGGATATAAGGGGAACAGGCAGATTACAGCTCATCATGCATGGAAGTAGAAGATTACAATATAAATTCCATGAGAGAGAGTTAAAAACCACCCAGAAATCTCAAAGTTGAAGTACATCGTGTAATAAAGAAACCGAACACTAACTGCAGTGTTTAAAACAGCCAACAGGCAAATGTACAAGAACGAGTTTATCCAATTATGTGTGGATGCACACCAGGGCTCTACAGGCTGCAACTTTTCCACAACCTGCCTGTGGCAGAAGCTCTAGCCTGAGGAGGAACAGAAAGAGCACCTATGGCTTAGAATTACATCATAGAAAGCAGTGCTTTAACATCTTGGGTTGAGTGACTGCTGCGGTCATCTAAAGCAAACTGCAGCCATGTGAGGTGGTGCACAGTTCTCATTCAAGCACTCTGGGAGACTGGAGCAGAAAGACCTTCTGCTGAGCCTTGGCAGTTTACCAATTCATTAAGAACATGCTGTGAGATAAAAACTTAAAACAGGGGTAGGGATACAACTCACTATGAGGGTGTGCGGCTCCAGCACGGTACTTTTAAAAAAGGACAGGGCCATGGGATCTTCTTACCTGCTCCACACACGAAATGAACATCAAAATTAGTTATTACCCTGATTTTTTCCTTGTCTTCAGTTTTTATAAAATATGTAGATGAAATTATTATTGTTCTCTTTCATTGGAGGGAAAATACTGGGTATCTGAGCTTCAGGTTTGAAAGTAAGCTGAATATCAAAGGAGAATTCCATTAAATAGACTACTAGAGAGGGAAAATGGAGACCTCTATATTTTGAATTAAGAGCTTGACAGAGGGCCAGCCAAATGGTTTAACAGATTAAAGCACCTGCTTAGGCAGGCGCAGGGTCCAGAATTCAATCCCCAGGTCTGCCATGCTGGCCCCATGCCTGGGGAGCACTGAGATGGCAATTGAGACTGGGCGTGGCATGGTGGTGCACGCCTGTAATTCCAGCTCTTGGGAGGCTATAAACAGGCGGACCACTACGAGTCCGATCTATGCAGTGAGACCCTGTAGACCCTGTCCTGAAATACAATGCAGGAGAACTGGGAACCAGGACTCAAAACGTGGTGAGGTAAGAGATTAGAACCACAGATCCCTTACAGAAGGTCTACACATGATCTAAGAAAGTAGCATTTCATCAAAACTATAAAAATGCTTAGAAGTATTGGATGATTTTCATGCATTGCATCATCTAAAACAGCTTCCACAATAGGCCCGGAAAAAGGGCCTCTAATGCTCACAGAGGCTTGAAGTTGAGCATATATTTCAACTTGGAGTGTTCCTTCCTGCACTGAAGACTAGGCAGGCTAAAAATTGCATTCTCTGGATGCTTTCAGAGTTCAGAGTGAGGCTGATTCTGAATCAGACGCAGTTTCATGAGCTGTGGAGGGACAGGCAGTGGCAGTGCTCCCAGGGCCCCTGTTCCTCTTTCTGCTATCCCAGTGCTCCGGCTTTCAATTGCTCGCTGCAGTTCTGGTGGAGACCTGTTGTGAGACATCCATTTTTCTGATTTGTAGGATAATGAGTAGTGTCAGTAAGCTTGGAGAAGTGTCAGAAGCATCTTGAATTCTGGTGACTTCTTGCTGGGAAGCAGGGGGTGGCTCCAGAGCCAGCAGCTGAAGTGACAGGAACTCAGCGCAGAGGCAGCAGCTGTTGCTTTCGCAGACCACTCAGAGAATCAAATTGAAAATTCCTCTTATAGTCTTTATTTGCAGTCACCTAAGACATTCTCTAAAATCTCAATATCCTTAAACAAGCTCCTTTCCAAGGACTCTGCTCTTCGTGGCGCCTAACACATATTTTGTCATAAAGGAGAATAACTATGAGTGTGTCAATCTCGCATTTATTCTTTAGAGTACTTTTACTGATGAACAGTTGCTTTTAATTTTACCAGTCTTATTATATCAAACAATGAGTTTTAACAGGAAAATAGTGCAAAAATATTGTACTTTTAGTATTTATTGTCTATTATTTAAAAAGCTGAAAATTTTGAGCATGGACTGGTTTTTGGTTTATGATGTCTAAAGAAGCAAAACAGAAATAAATTCCTATAAGAAGTACAATGAGGGGCTGGGGAGATGGCTCAGTGGAATAAGCGCTTCTCTGGCAAGTGCAAGGGCCTGAGTTCAATCCCGGTTCTGCCAAAAAAAAAAAAAAAAAAAAAAAAAAAGTACAATGAAAGTACCAATATCACTTTACACTAAATATCATCTTTACTCCAATGATCACACCTCAGGCGTGCTTCACACATGATGTCCGCAGTCCCATAACGTTCACAGCACGTCCTGTGCACATGCATTGCCTAGGTTCACTGCAAAGGTGTTTTGCTTTCCTAGCTTATTGTAGAGAACACAAACTGTATGGCTGGTCTTGCTGTTTTGCCAGGAGGTTTCTATTATATTATGTACTATATAGTGACCTGAAAAGAAAGTATCAATAAAATAAAGTAATATATTCTTAACATATGTTGCACCTTTAAAATAAACATCAACATTTTCACAGCTGCATATGTCCTTGCACAACCTAAAAGATAAGGTCAGAAATAAATTCCCATATGTACTACAAAGAACATACCAACAGCACTACACAAAAAATTTTCACTTTTATTATTGCAGCTAATGTGAAAGAAAATATGGTATCAGTAAAATAAAATATCAGCAGACATGATGGTGTAGGCCTGTAATCCCACCACTCAGGAGGCTGGGGCAGGAGGATTGCTAGAAGTTTGACGTCAGCCTGAACTACAAAGTAAGTTCAAGTCCAACCTGAACTTCAGAGAAAAACCCTGTTTCAAAAAGACAAAACTAAAAAATAAAATATCAAATATCTAGCAAGTGCTTAGAAACGCCAACATTTTTACATTAGCTGTGTTCTTCCTTACAAAACCTAAGAAACAACATTGGATTAATTCCTAGATGAACTAAAATGAAAATACAAATAGTGCTCTATAGAAAATCCTTACCTCAATTATCATAGCTAAATGTCAAGACAATAAGATGTCAATAAAATATGAAATGTATAATGAGTGCTTAAAATAGACATCAATACTTTCACCTCATCTTTACACTTGCTCAGAAAACTTAGGAGATAACACCAGAAAGGAAAATCTATGTGAGTTACAATCAAGATTACCACAGAAATAATAATTTTCTAATAACCTTTGCCTCCACTGCACACCCGAGGTGGTCTTCACACTTGGTCCCTGCAGGTTCTGCACACACTTCTTACTTGCACTGAGAGCACATGTGTTCGCATTTCCCTTTGTATTTGCGAGGCTGTTCTCCTTACCTCTCTTCTCGTCCTGTTCTCTAAGGAGCTTCTGACTGTAGAATACGATGTGCAATTAGCAAGGAAATAAGACATCAATAAAATAGCAAATGCGTAATTAGGACTTAGGATAGACATTGACATTTTCACCTCAGCTATTTACTTGCTTACAAAGCCTAAGATAAAGCATTAGAAATAATTATTGAAACTGTCCTATTAATCAGTTTTGAAACTGTCTCATTGCTATTTGTTTCTCAATAAAATAAAATAAAATAAACCTTAAAGAATAAAAAGCAAGTTGCGGTATATATATATGTAATTCCACAAAGAAGTAAATAAAAACCTAGGTGAACTGTAGCGCAAATATCAATTGGATAGTACAACAAAGCAAGTGCAGGGTGTGGATTTGATCCCAACACCACAGGCTGTGCTGTGCTGGCCCTGGAACGCTGGGTGCACCATGCTGCCTGCAAAACAAGGTGTGGTGATGCATGTCTATAATCCCAGCACAGGGGAGGCTGAGGCAGGAGGATCACTGTGAGTCCAAACTGTGGAGTGAGACCTTGTACCAAATAAATAAATAAATGACATTAAAAAAATCTTTACTTCAATTTTCACATCCACACATGAAAATTGCACATTCCACTCATGATTTACATTAATATTGCTTGCATTGATAGCACATGTGCTTTGTTTTCCTGTCCTTCCTTGTAGGGCACAGTTGATATTTTTTTTCCTGTTATCGTAGTAGTTCTTCGGGATGATGCACCTGCCCATTCACTTGTCAGCTCACCAGTGTGATTCACATTTTGTGTGTGTGTGTGTGTGTGTGTGTGTGTGTGTGTGTGTAGTTCTGTAGACAGAAATATCTTGTTTTTCTCTGATGCAAATGATCTCTTATGATTTCAAGTCCCAATCATCTAAGAAAATTTCTCTGTGGTATTCTAAACCTATTATTTTCTTTGTAAACTATCAAATTAGTTATGATGTGCTTAGGATCAAGTAAAACCACAATCATTGTCTCATTGTCCAATGCTTGTGTTTTGAATGGCATCATAGTTGTTGCATAACTCATCAACACATGCACTCAACCTTTGGTTTCGTTGTGGAAATTTTCTGTCTAAGGCATTCATTTTGTCGAAGATTCTCTATGAATCTTTCCTTCATGGTGCATTATTGACACCAACAGTACTAGTTTCTTTTTCTTTACTTTCTTTCTTTTGTTGTTGTTGTTGTTTTTTGAGGTACCAGGGATTGAACTCAGGACACTGTTCTTACCAGACAAGTAATTTTTCTACTGAGCTATCTTCCTAGTCTTCTTTTTCTTTATCATATATAAAGCCAATGTAAATTTTTCTGAAATGCAAAAATTGTACTATGCAGCTGTCTGTTTTGAAATTGCAACATTTCCTTTGGAATTTCTACTTTGTTCCTGCATACAGTTCCTGCACCATTAGCAAATGTAAATTGAATTGGAAACTAGAAAACCAACTACAAAATATTACATTCCAATTAGTTTGGGAGACTGAAGAAACAAGTCTGATAATACAATTCCACTTATTATTATATGAACAAAGGCCTGATGGCAGAATTTCAGGACAAATTATTATGTATTTGTTATTTGTTATGTATTTAGTACAGGGTCTACAGGGTCTCATTACACAGATTGGACTCATAGTGATCCTTCTGTTTTCAGCCTCCCAAGAGCTGGTATTACAGGCAGGCGGCATCACACACGGTCTCAATCACCATCTCTTTGTGTCCCGGAGATGGGGCCAGCACTGTATGCTGGGGATTGAACCCCTAGCCCCTGTTTCTGCCTAAGCAGGCATTTTAATTTGCTGAGCTATCTGGATGGCCCTTTTCAGGATAAATTTCTATTTTTATTTTTGTTAATTATAGTTTTCTTTTATTTTGAAGAGTAAAAACAAGATCAAGAAAACCAAAAGCAAAGACAGAAACTAGGTGACATGTAACAATGCATACAAACAAGAATAGCCAATTAACAGTGATTGATAGATTATCTATTTTTATCATCATATCTGTTGCTCAGATTAACATATTTAGTTATGCAGCATGGGACACATGATTGAATATTAGCATATGCTTTCAAGAATCCATATATATATATATATATATATATATATATATGTTGAATAAGGCATAGTCTTAAGATTTTCCATAATTTTTTTAAATAGCAGTTAATGGTAGAATTCTCACCCTGACTAACTCTCTATGTTGATATTTGTGAACTAAGCAACCACATCGAGGACAACAATGTGTAATACTAAAATGATGCTTGAAATACCTGTCATCTTGGTCTTCTAAATGTGTACCATTTCTAATATCACCAATTATTACTATATTCTCTTTAAAGTAATTTTTTAAAAAGGTAACAAAAGAAAATGAGAGTCAAAGATGCAGTTTTTAAATCAAAAGCATAATAAGTCTTTGCATCTACAAGAGCATAGGTTTTTATGCCATAATTTGACCCATCATTTTCTACAAGTCATTTACATTCCTAAGATTACCATGAAAAATCCCTGTTCAGTACAGCAAACTTATGAATGCTTTTAGTTCAGCTAGTGAGGTGTTATAACAAACACATTTTTTAATATGGCTATTGATGCATATAGTGTGTTTTACATGCCTTTGTGTTTTTCACAGCCTTTGTATATTTCACAGTTTCTTGTAGCATTTTGTCTATTACAACTTCTCACATTGTGTGGCAGTTTTGGCATATGTATAATACCTCTCATCCTGACCAAGGTCCTCACTCTATTTTGAAATTTATTTCTTACATTGGATTATTCCATATGGTTGTGGTGACCATCTTGTAACAATTTAATTAGTCAGGATGTACGCACATTGCTGTTTTCTGTAAGGCCTCATTGTTCTCTCAGTGTACCTTGGGGAGAAATGGTGGCTGGAATGAAGAAATGATAGACAAGAGAGAAGAGATTAGTTCAGGTGGAGATCTATTTGCCTGATGAGCAAAGGGTCTGATCAACAACAAGAGGGGCATTTATTTATACTCTTGCAAAGTTAGCGTGAGACACAAGTTTGCTTAGTGACTAATGACTGAAATTGTCTAGGCAGTTTGCTTTTCTCAAGGCAGAGTAGCATGATTACTTTAGACCCTGTAGCCAGTTTCCAGCTTTAGTAACTCCTGACAGTTTTCTTCATCACCTGACTCAGGGAGATCTGTGTCTCCTGGGTTTGACGTCTGATTCTTGCTCCTTTTCACAATCATGGGAAAAGGAGCAATATTAAAGGCATCATCATTATCATGAGTACGCATCATCCTTCTGTTATGAAAATATATATTTTACCATAATAGATCATCTTCATCCTCCATGCATGAGTAATCTGATGATTCACTGTTGCCCTTTTCTAGAATTTGTAAATCTAGTTTTTCACGTGCCATTGTACTGAATTGGGCTACTTCTACCATAAAAATCTAAAACAATTTTTAAAAAAACACAAATCCTAGAGTGGTGTGAAAATATTGTACATTCGGTGATGCTTAGCTAAACGTACACCAGATCCATTAGACAGAGGATCATGTGTGTGTAAATCCTGGCTTGATACTTCTGTACGCCTGTACAAGCTTTATCGTTCACTGTGTCAAATGGATAACCACACAGATTGCTTCCTGTATCCCTAGGCTGCAACTGCTGAGATGTACGTCTGGCTACTACTAAGATAAAGTAAAAATTTATAGTAGAAAATAAGGAACAGATTTATTGAATCCAGTACTATGCTCCTAATTTGAACCTACTATGAAAAGGAATCACCAAATGACTGAAATTGGACATTCACCAGTTGGGTAGGTGGCTCTAACTGGATTTCTTTTTTAAATAAATGTGCTATTACATGCAGCCAAATGCAGAATTGCTCATATCCATTATACAACCCTCAAAAAATTTATTTCTTCTACTTACAGATTTTTTTTTGTAAGTCTTGCCCTGAGTCCCTAAGATTAAAACTGCAAGGTAAAAAAGAAGAATCTAGTGTAACAAATCTGAATAAATCTACATAAGAAGTTTCATGTTAGATACTGTCTTTGTGTACCTATCATAGACAGAAGCACTTTCATTTTATGAAGTTTAATGAAAAAAGCATAAACAAATGTACCATAGATAACATGGTTTCGGAGTTGACAGTCCCATGAGAGAGCAGGACATGCTATTGCAAACTGAATGTACTTAATCTAGATGATAAAACCAGAAAATTAAAAATAGGTAAGTTACTCTCATTGTTCTGCGTAGTGTTGTGATTTGATGCGGAAAAGTTCATTTCTGCATTTTGAAATAACGTTGCCGATGATCCGCGCCCATTCAGCATCCACCGGGTCATCATGGTGGCAAGTCGGCCAAGTACGGGGAACAAGACCAAAGAGGAGCTGCTCCTAGACTGTCTTCTGTCTTCTTCCCCCAGTTCAATGAAAACTTCCTCTTTTCTTTCGTATACACCAAGCCATCCCCATCAGAGCCCAATAAGGCACGGTACCACTCATGCAAGCTCCACCCCCATTCCAGCCAATAGATTCCTTGCCTGCCTGCTTTCTCTCTGAGGGTCCCTGCTTCTCTTCAGCAGCCCTCCTGCTCCTAGCAATAAATTGTTTCTTAGCTTTCACCTGCTTCTCTTGTGCCACAGGAAAGAACCTTGCAGTTGCTGTTTGAGTGTCTCACAAACTGAAAAACCTCGACGTACTGGAATACCCCAGATAGCACAAGTATTGCTTTAAGAGAATATGTAAGTGTGTAAATACATACAGCTAAAGGGAAGGAGTAAAGTAAATATTACAAGGTAAAAATCAGATTCTCTGATTTCTCATGGTTTGGATATGTAGTAGACTGTCACTTGTCAGGTGATTTCTTAAACTAAAAATAAAAAAGTGTGCAAGCAAATAATAAACTAAAAACAAAAACTTAATATATGCACAAAGTCAAGGACAGAGAAAATTGTATTATAAAATAATACTGTAGAGCTATAATGACTTTAATTTTGTATCTTTAACTTTCAGAGAAATGGTAAAGATTTGTTTTACTTAGCCAGTTTTGAATTAAATAAAAAAATATGTTTGTCTAATGTTTCATTCTTTTTTTAGTCCCAAACTATATTTCGGAATAATCTAATTTATCAAAATGTATTTGTGTTATCTGCTGCTATTTAAACCACTACATTCTAAAAAGTAGGTGTCTAGTTCAGTAGCAGAATACTTTGCTAGCACGCGTGAGACCCTGCTTTAGGTCCCCAGCACAGTGCAAAAATAAACAAAATTACCACATGCTAACTGTACCCATGAAACCTTAATCCCGTAAGGGGAAAGCCTAGATCCCTTACTGTCAGAGGTCATTGCAAGGGCGCATAGGCAACTCCTTTCCCCCTCACCCCATCCCAAATTGCTTGTACATGTGTAACACTTTAGTTTTCTGGTCTTTGCTTCAAACACTATATGGCTGACCTCACTCCTACTGTTGACTGTTTGGTTTCTGCACTTTTTGCCCTTCCTACTGTGTCAGCCTAGGTTGCTCTTTTGATTTATGTTATCTGACTCATCCATGCTTTTAAAAATGACCCACAGACATAGAACTATCCCTGGTTCTTTAGTTCCAAAGAAATGTGCTAAAGTGTTAAAATAAATAGTTATGTCTTTTATAGACATAGTCTTCAAACAACTCAATGTGTTTCTATTTTGTATACTTCAAAGAGATACTAGTTTGGAAATAAAGGTCACTGGTGGGGTGGAATAGTTTTAAAATTTTTTACAAAACACACTAGTGACTTTCAATGTCAGTTTTCCTCATAACTCATTGAATTCACAGCAAAGTTAGCCATTTTCTTTGGTAACAATACATAAATATTTAAACAAACAGGAAGGTCAGTACCCCGCTAAAATCTTGGGAGAAGGCTTATTCACTTTGAGTGGTTATAAAATAATGCCAATAAGAAAAATATCAGCATTATTTTAAGTTAAGTTTGCACTATTTTTCAAAATTATTGCCTTCAAGGCTGCAGTCTTATATCCTTCGTGTTTCCCTAGGCTAAATGATTATATTTGTGTTTATATGACAGAAATATGTTATAGAATTTAAGTTACTTTAATATTTTCATATTGATAGAAGAAATCAATAATTCTAGTTGAGTTCTGCTCAATCAAAAATAGACATTATGATCCTACACATATTCAAGCATATTTTATTATTAAATGTTCCCTCAATTTTTGTGCCAATATAGGTCATTATTTGTAAACTTAAAATATTCCACTTGTTCAGGTTTCCTTGTTAAAAAATAGGCTGTTAATTCAAATTAGATTCTCCTAATTGTGCTAAATTAATTTCCTAATGAATGAAGTGTCACATTTCAGAAAATAAAATTCTTAGAAATAATTGATAACTGAAATAGCCTAATACTGTTTAGGGTAAGCATTTTTCTTAAAATATACTTTCATTTTCTTCTGTAAAAATTTTGAAAAATAATATTGACTGCTGCCTTGCTATGTTGACTGGTAATTTGCTTTAAAATATCTAAAATTAATTTTTTATTAACAGAATTTGTCAGTCCACCTCCATACACATTCTGTGACAGTTTATGTATAAAATGTGAGCCATAATAGTTGATATATAGAATTGGAAAAATATGACAAATATGAGGAAGTACCTAGCAATTTTTGCACATGAAAGTTAAAATTATTGATAATTTATATTATTTTCTCTCCATTAGAGTCATAAATTGTATGTGCTTCTTTCTACTCTAACAACATTTCTCCAGGTCTACCCCCCTTTACACACATGCACACGCATGTGAGCGTGCACACACACACACACACACACAACATTAACATTTAAAATCTCTTAGCAGTGAGGTTTTTTCTAAGTGATAGATTGTGGAGATCATGACATAGGCATGTCGTCTGTATCTCTGTAATCTGTTCATCTTGCTCTTGAATAAAAGATCTCCAAGTTAATCAACGTGTTTATGAATTAAAAGTTTTCACGTACCAACTGCCTTTCATGTTCAAGCTGGGTATATAGTGCAGCAGTTCAAGCGCCTGCCTGATAAATGCAAGGTCCTGAGATCGATCGCTGGTAAGAAGAAAAACACTAAGCTAGTACCTGCCACGTTCTACCTCATAAAATTGCTGCATTGGAAACAAGTCTTTAATACACCTTTAGGGGACATTGCCTAAATGAACTATATACTGAATGTACCCAACCTTTCATTAATCTATTCTAACTACACTGATGATAAATTGTTAAGATGTAATTGTTTACTTTTATGATCATTCCTCCCGTCTTAAAAGCCTTTTAGGGTCAGCCAGATAGCTTAGAGGACTAAAGTGCCTACTTAGGCAGAC
>NW_004524612.1:400670-402032 GCF_000260255.1 Octodon degus | reverse complement strand
ATATTATATTATATTTCTTAAGGCCATGTATCTCTAATACAATGTTTAAGGACATTCAGACAGTCATTGAATGACTTTCTAGTCTTAGCTTCCACAACTGACTTTTTCATCCTCTAAAGCCCAGACTGAACCCCTTTCCTCATGTGCTGATTTCTTCTCCTTCAGAATCATTTTGTGTGCTAATTTTTATTCTTTTTTTTTTACAAAGAAGTCCTTCCTTTCCTGTTATTTTTTTCTCCAAAATTAATTATTTTTGAGATTACAGATCAAATGACATACAAAAGAGATTTTTGTAGACCTTCTAGAGTGAAACTGTGTTCTTAGGGTTCCATTCTAAATTGTCATATTTGGCTTCTTGTAATTTTTATCTCCTTTGATCATTATTCATTGTTTCAGAAATCTTCTGCTTAATATCTATGGCAGCCACAGTATTCTCAGCTCTGTGGATCACCTTTGTATTCTCATTACATACACTGAAGGTATTCACTAAATATTTTGGGGAGAAAGAAAGATAAAAGGAAGAAGGAAAGAGACAAGCCCTGAAGTGCACACGCTGGGAAGTGGATGTGCCTGAAGGTCACTGATGCCACTGCCCCTGGGTGGTGCTTTGCACACGTATCACCTGGCTGTCTGTGATCCCTGTGAGGCTGTCAGAACCCTTTCAGGTCAGACTGCATCACAAGTTAGCCGTGGTGGGTACACCAGTTTACTGACATCATAAAAGGGTCATCTCCTTGAGCTATACCCACAGCCCTTTTGTGTTTTTATTTTTTGAGATACGAGCTCCATAAGTGACAATATCACCCAACCCAGCTGGAGCTCATACACTTACGAAGAATTCTGTCCTAATGCCCAAGTCTCTGACCTCTACATTATCAAAAGTGGGCCTTTTTAGGGGCACGGTCCCTCCAGGCAGAATGTCCTAGTCACTGTGCTCATTGCTGGGACACAATGACAGATAAAAGCAGAGAGGTTTCAAGACATGGCTTTTAGAGGTGACTGTCCACAGTTGGCTGGCACCAAGGTAGAAAGACAGGAGGGAAACAGAGGGGAGGAAAGCTGCTCCAGGGCAGGAAGCAGAAAGAAGAGAGGGTGAGGGAGAGAGCTGCACCTCTGCAGTTGCACTCCTAGGCTCCTGCCTCTTGTGGCCAGGCCTCATTGTTGAGTATGGCACCTGCTGCTCCAATCACCTGCCATCAGCCCCACATCAGAACACATGAGGATTTTAAGAAACATCCCATATTTAAAGCATGTAACTGTTACAGCTTCTTCTTCTTCTTCTTCTTCTTCTTCTTCTTCTTCTTCTTCTTCTTCTTCTTCTTCTTCTTCTTCTTCTTCTTCTTCTTCTTCTTCTTCTTCTCC
>NW_004524612.1:399438-400184 GCF_000260255.1 Octodon degus | reverse complement strand
TATAATTTAGTATTTAGTACAGGGTCTACAGAGTCTATAGAGTGTCACTACAAGATCGGACTCATAGTGATTCTCCTGTTTTCACCCTCCCAAGCACTTGGATTACAGGCAAGGACCACCACGCCTAGTCTCAATCAAGCCCCAGGGGTGGAGCTGGCACAGCACACCAGAGATTGAATCCTGGTCCTTGCACCTGCTTAAGCGGGCACTTCAATTCGCTGAGCTATCTGGCTGGCCCTCAATAGCTTATATTTTATGAAACTACTTGTAAAAAAGTTTGATCCTTCATATTGACCTGAGCAGTATTGATATTATTCAAATATTTTCTTTATTAGAAACTTACGACATGCTGAATTTTTAATGGACTAGATGATTTGATATCTTATATCAAGGTACTTAATCATATATTCTTAAAGGGAAACAGACCCGTCTTAGGTTTCATGGTAAACAGGCAACAAATGGGCTGAAGATGTTGATTTTGGCATTTTGCCTTTTTTTTTTTTTTTTTTTTTTTTTGCATTTGTTTTTTTGAATTTCGTTTTTTGTATTGTAGGCAAGGGTCTACAGAGTGTTCAGGGTCTCACTACTAGATTGGACTCATGGTGATCTGCCTGTTTACAGCCTCCCAAAAGCTGGGATTACAGGCATGTGCCACCACACCCAGTCTCCATCGCCATCTCAGAGCTCTCCAGGGGTGGGGCTGGCACTGCAGGTCCCAGGGATTGAACCTGACCCCTGAGCCTGCT
>NW_004524612.1:397764-399338 GCF_000260255.1 Octodon degus | reverse complement strand
TTTTTTTGGCAGAACCAGAGATTGAACTCAAGCCCTTGTGCTTATTCCACTGAGCCATCTCCCCAGTCCCTAAAAAAAATTTTATAAAATAATCCCGGTGAGATTCAAAACCTGGGGAAGGAAGAGTCATTCACATTTACATAAAGCTTAAAGATAATATGTAGAAAGGCTCGTTTAAACAAACTGCCCAAATCCAGAGCATTACCACACAATTTAATACTTCAACAAACATTTACTGAGTGTTCAGGTTGTATTGTGAAATGTATTAGTCAATGGAAATCCAAAATTGGAAAAGACACATTTTTTACTATCTAAACTCTTACTGTTTTGTGGATAAGGCAAATAAATCAGATCCTTTTGGGCATATTGTAATACTGTTAGAATTTGTTTTATGGAGGGTATTGTTTGCAATTCAAACTGGCCTTGAACTCACTATGTGATTCAAGGGTCCTCAAATTCATGGTAATCCCTCTGCCTCAGCCTCCCCAGTGCTGGGATTGCTGGTATGTGGTACCAAAACAGGAAATTCTTAGAATCCTTCTGTATCAAACTGCACACCAATTTGTAAGCCATCATGAAAGTAGCATTCTATACCATGTCTGCTATCAGACTCAAGAAGCTTGAGGCCCTTTGCTGGCTTCCCAGGTGTCCTAAACTTCCACATAATGATATTCACTTTGGCAATCCACTCAGTTCTATAGCTGAATCAGATTGTAAAATGAAGTAGGATTATTTTTTTCTCCAACTTTCTCAAGCCGTTGTTATTATTTGCTGTTAGTCTTTCTGGTGCATATGGAATCTCAGAGCTGTTTTATAGTAATTTGTGTTTGTCTAATGAGAAGATTATTGAATTGAGCATTTTTGTGTTTGTGTAATGAGAAGATTAAAGATTGAGCATTTTTCTTGTATTGTTGCCTACTTTTACTTCCTAGAAGTGTAAATTTGTGTCACTTGTTTGTTTTGTGACTGAAGCCTTTATTTGGGGGCATCTATATTTTAGTTTTTTATGTATTCTAGATGTTAGTCCTCGGTCCAAGAAATAGGTGGCAATTTTTTTTTTTTTTGCATTCTGCAGATTTTTCTTGACAATTTATAGGTCTGCTTGTTAGAACAAAAAGAGATATAAAGAGCACTATAAAAGGGAGTCAGGATTAAGGAGATAAATCTTTTACAAATGGGCGGGAAACAAAGACATGGAGGGTAGGAGAGGGAGAGGGAAGGGAATGGAAAATAGTTAGATGGACTATGTACATACAGCAATTCCCCATGAGAAGTATAATCATTATGTATTGCCAATGTATACTAATAAAAATAAATAAATACATAAAAGGACTAGAAAATAACAAGAAAGGAAGAGAGGGCTGAATTTTAGCTACAGAGATAAAACTCAGCATGAAGGTGTGAAGTGGACATGCTGGGAATATCCTAATGATCTTTTAGTGAGACTAGGATTTGGAAGGAGTTATGGTTGAAGGTGAGGCTGGAGAGTTTGTCAAGGACCATATTTGGTCCAAACCCATGGAAGCTCAAACCTATTATCTCCTTGTCTTTGACAAAAGACACTGATTTTCCAG
>NW_004524612.1:382086-390479 GCF_000260255.1 Octodon degus | reverse complement strand
GGTCTGGCCCACGCTGCGCCTGGGCTGGGACTGGTCCCGCTGGCACAGGGTAGCAGGAAGCTCTCCACACACTCACCGGACCTGGGCTAGAACTGGGTCTGCCACACTTGGGCTTTTAAAAGTTAGATTACTAAAGCCAGTGTAGTAGTTTTACAACTGGTATTTACCTTGATACACTCAGCTGAACTGAAATAGTGTGGTGTTGAGTGTGGGAGGCCCACCTGATGATTGTTGGCAGCAGCAAAAAGGCAGAACTGGAGAAGGATATGCTGTTAGGTAAACTGGTTGGAGGAAATATTGGAGCTGCAGTAGGCTGCTGTTTCTCTTGGGCTATTCTGCTGGGGGGTACCTTGTCATGCTGGTTTTCCTTATGAACTTGGCTGTTCTTGTCAGAGCAGGACCTCAGAACCTCATTGTCACTGAGAATGCCTACTGTTCATGTTGCGGGGGTGGTGCTCTAGTCCTCATCTTGAACATCGCTTCCTGGCTTCAGAGAAGATGGTGCACTGCTCGGCCTCGTGGAGAAGCTTGTCACACTGGCTATCCTGATGGGAACTCGGCTTTCCTCATTGCTGGAGGAACTCAGGACCTCAGTGTCGCTGAGGAGGGCTGTGGTACTTTTGTGGGAGCTCTGGTGCCTATCCTGAGCATTGATTCCTAGCTCCAGTTCTGATCCTTCATCCTGCTAGCATGGGTGTTCTGGCTTCCACCACGGACCTTTGGGCCTTCCCAATGCAGACTTGTGAAGTAGGCCTGCCTGAAACATTATTGTAGGATCCAGGCCCTCAGATGGATATTTTGATCTTTAGTAAATATGGACAGATTTCTTGTACTCTTTATGTATGATACTTTAGGTGATTCACTATAAAATCATTTTATAAAATGTGTCCTGTATTGTAATTTTCCTCTTGCATAAGCCCCAAACCATGACATCCAGTTAATCCAATTAATTTTCAAAAATTGGGTCATGGTCATTTTTAGATTTTGTGGCATCTTACTCAGGAAAGATGAGTACCTCCACTGAGGTATTTTTCATAAATGATGGGTTTACAACCTGTTCTCAGTGTTGGGGTCTTAATTTGCAGATTTGTATTTTTTGCCATTGAGATGAAATAACCGATTGCATCTATGCCCAGTTAGACCAAGAAATCCTTTGCAGTGTCAAAATTTTGGAAATAAGAGGTTTCATGAATAAATGAAAGGAAAATCAATTTGCAAGCCATTATAAAAACATCAATGAATGTACAACTCGCATAGGGAACACTCAACAACAAAACTGCCAAATTAGAGTGTTCTGTTCAAAATTCCAAATACTAGGTAAATTTAAGTAGTAAATGTGAGCTATCAGTTTGAAATGAAGCAAAATAAATTTTTATTTTCTCCCCCAACTGTGATTAACACAGCATCTTGAGCGTGTCAGATGAGTTTTGAATCCTTAAGCTCCATCCCTAACTCCAGGCCAGTAAGTCTCTGGAGACACACATTTTGATATTCTCTTACTCTGCTGATATAGATAGCAGTATGCTTATTTTCTTGTTCTTATTCTTGTCCTTGTTCTTCTTCCTCTTCTTCTTCCTTTTCCTCTCCTCCTTCATCTCCTCCTCCCCCTCCTCCTCCTCTTCCTCTTCTTTTCCCTCCTCCCCCTCCTGTTCTCCCTCCTCCTCCCACTCCTCCTCCCCCCTCCTCCTCCTTCCCCTTCCCCTTCTCCTTCCCTTCTTCCCTTTTCCTTCCTTTCTCCTCCTTCTCCTCCTCCTTCTCCTCCTCCTCCCTCTTCCTCTTCCTCCTCCTCCTCTTCTTCTTTTTCTTCTTCTTCTTCCTCCTCCTCCTCTTCCTCCTCCTCCTCCTTCTCCTCCTTTGTTGTACCACAGATTGAACTCAGGACTTTGTGCTTGCCAGGCAAACACTTATTCCACTGACTGAGCTTTCTCCCTGGCCCTTATTTTCTTCCAATGATCATCAGACACCTGATATATTTATCGAGTAAATACTTAATATTGACAATAAAAATGAACAACATTTTTCAAAACTTATGTTATACACAACATCAGAAACCTAAACTGGTGGAAGTCCTGCTTAATTTCTTATGAATAAAAATACTACATTAAGCATTGATGTGGTTGCTATATTTTATCTGCTACCTAAAATATAGTTTGACCTTTAAGTAATTTGCTATGTGCAATATTGGTAATTTTATTGATGTTATAATCCACATATTTTCTCTTTTTCTAGAAATAATTTATCAAAAAATACTAATTACCTTTTACAATTTGACTTTGCAAGTAAAATAATTATATCGAATTCCAAAGTGGACAAATGTTTTTTTCTGCATTATAGTATATGATGAAAAGTTACTTTGTTATATAGAAGCAACTTTTTTAAAATTTAAGGAGTAAAACGCAGGTATGATGGTGCATGCCTATAATCCTAGCATTTGAGAGGCTGAGGGAAGGGATTGCCACAAATTTAAGGCCAGCCTGTGATATACAGTTAGTTTTGCCAAAATACTTAATCTAAGGCCAGGCCTGGTGGTACATGCCTATAATCACATACAGTAGCTATTCTAATCATACAATACTTCAAAATATTCCACGTAATAGAATCAAATATAAGCAAATTTTTTCTTTATAGCTTGTAAACACACTTACAAACTTGTTTCATCTTTTGTAAAAGAAGTAAATTGAATTTAAGGACTTACTTTAAAATATCGGAAAGTTATACAATAGAATTTAGTTGAACCAATACTCACCAAGACATATATTTTTCTCCATCTGAAAGTAGTAATTAGTATACCTAAAAGATTCAAAGCACCTGTGGCAATAGCCTTATTTTAGTCTGCAAAATGACAGTATTTCTTCATAAATCTGGTAAAAGTTTAAGACAAAATATATCCATGCATTAATTACATGGTCTCTTCCAAGGTTCATATAAAGTTAGGCACTTTCAAAGTTTTGTCTTTACTTAATTATTTTTGATTTTTTACAGCTAGTGTTAGCAATAATTTTTTGACAAGTGTGGAGGAAAATATTATTATTACATCTAATTGATGAAAATAACTTTCAATATTTTCTCTTTCGATAGCTATAAAACTTGTTCTATGATACAAAACTTTTTCTGCTGCACCATGCACTACACTATTGATTACAAGCTAATCTTTTGCAAATTTCACTTTGAGGTAGGTTCTTGCTAAATTGGCCTCAAACTTGTGATTCTTCTCCTGTTTGAGGCCATATAGCTAGGACTGTAGGCAGGCATTACCACATGCAGATTCCATTGGATTTTTGAATTAGAATTACTCCTTTATTTTATAATATAGTTTCCAATTGCTAATCCTGTGAGTTGAATGTACAGATGTTTATATATATTAGGTGCTAAAAATGAAACTCATACAAAAATAGAATTCCTTAAGTATTAAGGAATTAAAGGAATTAAAGAAATCCTTAAGTGCGATCCAAGATTTAAAGTGAGATGTAGTCTGTGAAAACAATACATTTATGCTTAACAACATCAAAAATATACTGCTTTAATATTAAAAGTTAATGGACAATAAAATCTGAACTAGTCCTCAAATGCACTGGACCCCTACCTAGTCTCCATTTGGTTGGTGGATACTGTAGCAAATAGCAGAGATTCTAGGACAAACTATCACACAGGGAAGCCCAGTGTCTAGGAAATAAAACTCAAATACACACACACACACACACACACACACACACACACACACATTGGACTCAGTCTCCCAATATTAGCAAGGTCTTAAAGTTTTAAAGCAAGATTTTTTTGGGGGGGATCGTTTGTTTGCTATTTTATTTGAAGCAGAGCCAAAATCAAAGGTTGAAATGTCTGTACCCTAGTTTGGGAGAAAGCCCTATGAGTGAGGAAAGGAACCAGACATACTGAAAGAATGAAAACCATAAAGGGTGTACAAAACAGATGACAGCTACTAAGGCAAAAGGTGGCTTAATTAACATCTAGTAATATTTCAACCTTTATTGATATTTATTTCCAAGATTCTCAAGTTTTGTACTAGAATTTTATTTCTCTTTGTATCACGTTATAGTATAATGATCTACTAAATCTCTATCATACTGATCAAAATATCTTGTTAATCATTTCTCTGATCTGAGAGTATACAGATTTTTCTTTAGAATGCTAAATACAGCACGATTGCTGCACACATTTGCTTTTGCATTATTATTCATATTTATAATCATGCTTTTGACAGATGATCCCTTGAAAGTCAGTATGTCATAACCTAGGTCTGTTATATTCAGATAAACCTAGCTAGAAGAGATAGTGCCCTCTTAATTCAGAGCTTTGCATACTTTGTGCCGCAATTTCCACTTCATAATGCTAAGCGTTCTACACATGCTCCTCCTTCATATTCATAATGCCTTCTAAAATAAAAAAAGCAGGGCTACGGCTTATTTAGAAGGTAAAGTACAGATCAATGGTCAGATAAAGTGTGGAAGCAAAGAGTTTTTTTTATCCTGTTTTAATGCTTAACCTCTGAACCACATTGCCCTTTGGGAAGCATAACCATTGTGGTTGCTGAGCCTAAACTCAATCGCGAAACTACAGAAACAATCCTCTCCTTTCATCTTTCATTCTATCACCCAATCTTTCAATCTAAGCTATCATAGTAAATAAAAATATACCTAATGTTTCACTGGCATGCACTCACGCTTCCTAAATGGCCTGAGGCTCCTTTGGAGATGTAATTTACTGTGCCATAAATTGGATCATCACACTTGTATACACATCAGACCCCAGTGGGACAGAAGGCTGCAAGAAGATTGTCAATTATTTCCATTCATCATTATGTCACCCAATATCCTTTTCCCAGTTGGCCCAGAATAGCCATGGGATCTTAAACAAGATAAACACAAACATATCAACACTCTTTGCCTCTTGTAATAAAATGTTATTGCCCTGAGGCAGGTAAACTTATGAAAAGAGAAATATATAATACTAAAGAGTGAAAAATAGCCTTTTAAGTTGACATAATATCTTTCATCTGGAAATATCCCAAGGCACTTTTTCAATATGTACTATTTGAATTACTTCTCTATGCAGAAATTCAGGGACATACTGATTGATTTCTCGGTAGTAGAACATACATTTTGGGACACGCAATCTTTATAGAATTGCTGTTCGTTTAAGGTCATTTTTTTGTGCTTGTCAAGCATAGTGTCTCATGGTGCACATTTGCCCCTGTGTACCCATATGAAGTCCATATGAGTCATTGATAGTATATGGCTTTTGGTGTGCTATGTATTTCTCTGTGTAAAGGGAACAGGGTGACTCTGAAGTTGCAAAATAGGTGGATTGTTGTGAAGTATGCTGGAGGCAGTACAGAAGATAGGATTGTTACTTGAAAACATGAGAGAGAGCTAGAGCTCATGGGAATTAGAGCTAAAAAGCTGAAACTTTAGGGCACCTACGAGGCAGGTGGGCGTATTTTCACTTTAATGCTTTGTAGTTGGTAAGGATCACTCTTTCTCTTTGAGCAAGGGCCAGCTTCTCACTCTGACAAATGTGGATTTGTCGACAAAACTCATTGAATGTATTTCTAGGTGTTACATTGTGTTCTAGTTGTCCCCTCAAAGCCTCATGAAGTCCTAGGGCAGACTTCTAGAGGTTGTGTTTAATTTGTGACCCAGTGCTGGGATTATGGGTGTGTGTGCTATACGGTGCTGGGGTAGATGGCCTGGAGGCAGTATAAGGAGGGGAGAGGCTCGCCTCTGCCTTTTGCTGCTACTGCCACTGCCGCTGCTCCTCCACAGATGCTCTTGCTGTCCTACTGTTTTCCACCACCATGAGCAGCTCTACTCTGCTATGTGCCACCCTACCTTTGAGCCAGCTGATTATGGACTGAAACCTCAACCAACTGTGAGCTAAATCAACCTTTCCTTCCTTAGTACTGGGTGTTGGGCGTTTTGTTCCTGCCATAAGAGGAAAGTAACAGAGGCACTGGGTATGTGCAGTTGCAATCACCACCTGTATCATATTTGTGAATTATAGCTACTTATTTATTTGAAAATTTTCAGTTTTTTTATTATTACATTTTCACAGTGCAAAATGATCGCATTCCTCATGGGACATTGGTACATGTGCAGAACACAGTTCTTTTGTTCATCTTCTTCTCCTCTTCTACCTTCCTATTCCTTCCTTTTTACAAAATATCTGTTTCTGCTCTTCTTATTATGTATCTTTCTTCTTTTGCTTTATTTCTATTTTGGTTTTATTGTGTGAGAGAAACTGTGATATTTAAGCTTGTGCATTTGTTTTATTTTACTTAGCATTATGGACTCAATGTGTATCCCTTTTCCAAAAAACGACTCAAGATTGTCTTTCTTGATGGTAGAGTAGTACTCCATTGTGCACAATCACCACAAAACCAGCATATTACATTGATACAGTGAACATCCATGGACCTGGCAGCACAAATTATAGTAGCTAAACCTTGGAAGCAGACCATGCTCTCTTCTTTTAGTTACCCAAATTCCTAGAAATAAAACAACCTTGCATTGTGCATCTTTCTTTTCTTACAAGGCTGCAATTGTTTGATCCATGGCTTTGGTTCCATCACCTTCATCACTTCCTTGTTGTCTCTTCACCCCACACCCACAGGGCACAATTTCACATGTTTGGTCTTGTCACTAACTTAGCAGTTTTCAATATTGTTGGGAGACCTTCATGATACAGTCCAAATTGCTTCCAAAAGCACCTCGGGGCCTTGTGGTATGACCTTGTTGCACCTCCAAGCAGGTCCTTACCAGGAACCCTCCTGTCTTGTTCATCACCTCCAACCTTCACCATTCTGTGCATTTTCTCTGCTAATCCTTGATTCCAGGCTTTCTGCAGATGCAGGGTGCTTCCTCCAGGTGTTTGCTCTGCTCCTTGTACCTGGTTAAAGTCTGGTTATTATTGCAGTGACCATATTATACTGTTTTTAAAAACATCATTTCCTTTAAAAAATTTTTATTATTGCATGTTTGCATGAATAATAGTTTTTTTAAAAATTATTTTTAAATGATTGCAGTGGGCCTTTAAGGAAGATAAGAGAAGCTAATGTGACCCTTTTGTCTTTTGCAGATAAAGAGCACAAGGGCAGTATTTGTCTTCACACTGCAGTGAGTAACATGCTTAGCAATGGTAGAAGCACAGTAAGTGGCTTCTACATGGCTGAGAATAAATGTGTTTATGCCCAGCTGGTTTCAGTCAAATAGGAACAATTTACAGAGAGTCAAAATATTATTTTTTGCCAAAGTAATTAATTGTTTTTGTTTTATTTGTATTTTATAGTTAATGTAGCATGATTGATTCCCACCTGTACAAGAATCTTGATTCTGGTTTCTTCTACAACCAAACATTTATTTTTATCTTTTTTTTATATACCAGAGATCAATCTCCATACCTTTCACATGCCAGGAAGGTTCTTATGTTGCTGAACTATCTCCCAGGCCCTTTATTGCCACCTTTAATGTGCAGTGCACTTTATTTGCTTGAGGAATTGGGCTTAAAATGATAATTCCTTTTCTTCAAAATCTTCAAAACCTGAGGAACGACAATCAAAATGAACAACTTATCTAACAATCACAGTGTCTACATGGACAAATTGTCCATCATGACAGATGATCTTATGTTGTGTCAACGCGGGATAGGAGGATGTCACTGGCATTGCTATCGTATGCCTGCCCCAGGTCAGCTGTTGTCATGCTCCACCTCATCCTTACTAGGCTACACAAGCTGATGGAGCAGCAAACAGACAGAAAGTGGAACAGAATGGTATGAACCTTGAGGGGTTTAGGAACTATCTGGACAAGAGGAGATGAACTGTGCTGAGAGGGCAATCATGTGCATACTTTGATAACAATAGAGGCAACTTTCTGAAAATTTAGTGGAAAGTGAAACCAGGAAAGTTCAAAAGAACCATGCTCTGTTAAGAGAAAATGATACCCATGGTGGTAAAAAGTGCTAACGGCAGCAAAACGTCCTTGTTTCTTATGCTGCTTCCATTGTACTCACAGTTTCATTACTAAATCCAAGAAACTTCCCTTTGATACAACCACAAGTTTCTTATTTCAAGGTAGAAAGGGAAATTATTCAGCTGAGACAAACTAAGACTTTGGGAAAAGGTCACTATAACTTTTGTTTTTATAGCAAATTACTCTCATTGCCATTTCTGTGATATATGATCATTATTAATTTCCCTAAGTTGTGTCATGATAAAAAATGAAAAACTCTACTCTTGAGAGGGCCGGCCAAAGGAATCTTAATACTCCCCCATCTAGAGTAGTCAGGGTAGGGAAGTGAGCTCTCTATTCATCTGTTTGATAGTATTTGCTACAGCATAGAAAAGGACCTACCTGGAAGCCCTACCAAAATTTTTA
>NW_004524612.1:374358-381386 GCF_000260255.1 Octodon degus | reverse complement strand
ATTATTATTATTATTATTATTATTGGTACTAGGAATCAAATCCAGGTGTGCTATACCACTGAGCTATCTCCCTTATCCATGATTTGTATTTTTTATTGTCTGAATAAAAACAATAGTTTTAATTTGATTTGGTTATAATTTTTAAAATGTATTTTATTCATCTTAATGAGAAAAAGAGATAAAAGAGCAATGAAACAGTTTCAAAACAGGTTAATAGGACAGTAACAATAGCTAATACATTACATATTGTTGTATTCATAGTACTTATTCAGAGAAAAAAATGCAGACATGATGTCTTTCTAAACAATATTAGTGCAAACCTTTCTTCTCAATCAAGAGAAAGTAGCTGCATATGTATACTAACTATCGTATCTATCTATCTATCTATCTAGCTAGCTAGCTATCTATCTATCTATCTATCTATGACCACCATATATCCTATCCACCATAAAAATATTTGAAGCAATCGAGTATCTTCAAGCCTGGTGGCATTCTCCTCTGTTGTGCGTTGGTTAGGCCAAGTTTAAGTCCTGAGTGTGATCAGCTCATGAAGTAAGAAGATTTTCCTTACAGAGGCGGGGCTGCAGGTGGTGGTGAGTAGCAGATATTGAATTAAAAGGTAAATGATTTATGTGATTTTTTTCAGTTTTCCATTGTTGTAGTCAAATACCTGAGACAGTTAACCTACAATGGAGAATTTTTTAACGTATTTAGTACAGGGTCTATGGATTCATAGTGATCCTCCTTTTTTCAGCCTCCCAAGCACTGGGATTACAGGCTTGTGCCACCATGCCCAGTTTCATTTGCCAACTCAGTGTACCCCAGGGTTGGGGCCAGTAGAGCACTCTGGGGATCAATGAAAAGAGAATGTTGATGCTGGCCCTAGTTCTGGAGGCTCCAACCCAACCTCTTGTTGTTGGGGTTCCAACAGGGAAGCATGACATGGCAGATGATGGTGAGGGAGGAAGCCACTCACTTCCTGCCAGCCAAGAAAGAAGAGAAAGAAAAAGAAATAACACATATCACGTGAGTGGCCTAAGATCTCTCTTTAGGTCTCCTTTCTTAAAGGCTCTACTACTTTCTGATAGTACCAAACTAGGGACTAATCTTTTAACACATGGACTTTTGTTTAAATGCAAACCACAACAGTTGTGCAGACCAAAATTTGAGCTGCTGATTTGAGTCAATTCTGGGAGTTTGAAGGAACTATATATGACATAATAATAATAAATTTTATCACATTTTCCTGGCTTTTTCATACACTTCTTGCAGCCCTCATCTTTAGACCTTGAACCCCTTCCACTCCTTTTATAGCTCTTCCCCTTAAGACCATAAATGCTACTGGTTACCTGAACAATGAGAAATCTACCACCTGGGAAGGTCTATTGATAAGGCTGTGGTGCAGAGGACACTTGCATGCATGGCTGGTTGGAATGAAACTGAAACAATGTATCTGTTAGATTGTACCAGCTTTGTAATACCTAACAAACCTTGTAACACCTAACGAAGCTACCTATCCACTTCTACAAATATGGCTATGTGTAGCTGCTATAGGATGATGCTTCCAACTCTTTGAGGAAGATGACTAGAAGTGGCAAAGCTGGGGCAAATGAAATTCCAAGTTTTAGTTTTCTGAAGACTCTCCATATTGATTTCCAGGGTCCTTGTCCTCGATTCCATTCTCATGAACAATATATAACACTTTCTTTTCCTTTTGGCATTGTTGTGCAAGTGAAATGGTTTTATTACTGAGTGTGTCTATTGAAGAACAATAGGCATTTTCTTAAATGATATTTGTTTTAAACTTCTGATATTGCCACAATTCCACTAACAGTGATGGTGAACCTTTTAGAACTTTCAATGATATCTACAGGTACCATGGGTTCGCCACCACCACGCTATACAAAAGATAGAAACAGGACCAGGAAGACATCCCAGTGGTATAAATGCCTGCCTGGCAAGCACAAAGATCTGGGTTTGATCCCCCATGCCTCATCCCATGTCAGCATTGAGCTGTGTTGGCTACAGAAACTGAGCATGGTGGTGCATGCTTTGTAATCCCAGTGCTGAAAAGGCTGAGGCAGGAGAATCACTACAAGTCTGAGCTGCATAGCAAGACCCTGTTAAAAGAAAGATTAAAATATAGAATCAATTGACTAGCATCTGACTTTTTTTCAGGATTTATCTATGACCAATTACACTGCTATAAACATGGGTGCAAATATATCACTATGGTATGAAGTTTTCAATTCTTCTGGAAAAATACCCAGGAAGGGAATAGCTGGCTTAATGTGTTCTACAGTCCTAGCTTTCTAAAGACTTACTACACTGTTTTCTATAGTGTTTGTCTCAGTTACTCTTCTCTTTTTGCTGGGAAAAACACACAAAATAAAGGAAGGAAAGATTTATTTAGCTCACAGTTACTGGAAGTTTCAGTCCATACTCAGCTGGCTCCAAGGCAAAGTGGTACATGGCAGAGAGCAAGCTTTCATGGAGGCAGCAAAGAGCAGAGAGCAAAAAGGAGGAGTAGCAGCAACAATGGTAATAGAGGGCAAGCAGGTCTCACATTGCATTCAGGCTATAAAACCCAGGCTGGATGTAGTGCTCACACCTATAATCCCAGCAGCAGTAACACCCATAATCCCACTGGATCATGAGTTAATCACAAACTCTAGAAGCCCCCACCCCAACAATTGCATGAGGCTTTGGGAGTACATCTACACACAAACCACAACAGTGGTTGTACTGGTCTGCACTCCCACCAACAGTGGAGAAGAATTACTTCTTTTCCACATCCCCTCCGCCATTTGTTATTGGCTGGCTAACTTCTTCATGTTGGCCATTCTTTCTGGGCTGAGATGGAATCTCAATGCTATTTTAATTTGCATTTCTCCAATGATCAATGGTGCTGATCATTTTTTCATATGTTACTTATCATTGTATTTCTTCCTCTGGGAAGTGTATATTCACCTCAGATGCCCATTTTTGGATTGGGTCTTTGAATTCAGGGGGCTTGATTTTTTTAGATTTTTTCTTTTTTTTTTTTTTCAGTACTTGTGATTGAGCTCAGGACCCTAAACTTGCCAGGCAGGCACTTATTCTACTGATTTATCTCTCCAGCACTCTGATTTTTTTAATTCCATAAAGAACATGTGTTATTTTTACACAATAGAGTATTACTCATTTATTTTTAAAAAGATTTTATTAATTCTAATGAGAAAGAAATGGCATTGAGACAGTTTCAAAACAGGTTAGTAGGAGAGTTACAATAATTAATACATTGCATATTGTCTTCATAGTAGCTATTCAGAAGACAAGATGTAGATGTGTATCTTGTCTAAACAATATTAGTACAAATCTTTCTTCTCATTGAACTAAGAGGAAGTAGCTGTATAACTATCCTACTTTGTATATTTTTCACTCTATATTCATTTATTTTTAATAGGACAGTTTCAATAATTAATACAATATATATTGTTACCTTCTTATTGGTTATTCATAGTATAAGATGCAGACATGATACCCTGTCCAAATACTATTAGTACAAATCTTTCTTCTCATTGAATTAAGAGAACGTAGCTGTATATCTATCCTAACTCTTTTGTATATGCAGATACAAAATGGTCCTTTCTTTGTATCCCCTGTTTTTGTTTAGTTTTGTTAGAGATGGATATTTCATTGCAATTTAAATATTGTAGGTGCATGAATTCAGTAAAATAATCCAGTATAGTCCAGTAGTCCATAATAGTAGTGGGTTACCCGTAGGACTGGCAATGTCAGAAGTTGTTGACTTGAGCTTTTCACAGCTCAGCATATTAAAATGGCTTTACTTTTTAATGCCATGTTTTTATACTTTTATGCTGGATTGTTAAGAACAAGATAAAATAAGACCTATATAACAAGAAATGTATCTTTTTTATCTGATAAGGTCAGTCAAGTCCTCTCAGGATTTATCGTGTTACCCTGTACCGAGTTTTCGGATCCTTTGTCAGTATCAGCCATGTGGACGATTCATGGCCATTGCTTGAATAGATTGCTTTCAACTATTACTCATTTATAAAACAGGATAAATTTGAGTCTTATGTTGGTAAGTGGATGCAACTAGAGAATATACTCTTAAGTGAAATAAATAAGAACTATGTGTGTAAACATCATGTTGTCTCTTATTTATTTATTTATTTATTTATTCGTTTATTCATTTATTTTTGGTGGAACTGGGGGTTGAACTCAGGCCCTTGCACTTGCCAGGCAAGTGCTTATTCTACTGAGCCATCTCCCTGCCCCCCCCCCTTTTTTTGGCTGTTGTCTCCTCAATGTAAGAACCAGAAGAGAAAATGGAATCTGAAAGGTACAATAGACATTGGGAAAAGGGAATGACCTTGTTTAGAAGGAAAGTGTTACTGAGTTGAGGAGGACAGGAGAGGGAGTGCAGGAAAGAGATTTAGCTATATATGTAAATAGGATGGTTTGGACAACTCTACTGTGCATTTCTGCTGATGTTAGAAAAGGGCAGGTAATACTTGATTTCTTTTGCCTCCCTTTTTCAATTCTTTGTACATTTTTCTTAATTTTTTGTATATTTCTTTCTTTTTTCTCTCTCTTCTTCCAATTTTACATGCATATATCTGATAATATAAATTACTTCTTGGAAGACAACACTGTATCACAACAAATACTATAAAATTCTTATTACTGTTTTAAGTGAAATTCTGTATCACTTGTATTTTTTGTTTTCATGTTAATTTTACTCTTTAAAAATTATAGAATCAAAGACAAGATATTCTTTGAAATCCCTCATGCATATTTCTTTCTGTCTCCTTGTCTCTCTGTCTCTCTCTCTGTCAGTCTCTCTCTCTCTCCCCATTTTACTCTGAGATAGTGTCTCACTATGCAGTTCAGGCTCGTCTTAAGCTCACTGTGTAGCCTAGGGTGGTCTCCCATTTTGGCAGTCTTCCTGCATCAGCCTTTCAGTTGCTGAGATTGCAGTTGTGCTTCACCATACCCATCAAAAATACTTTTAGAAGAATTTTGAAGGGAAAATACTCATGCTGTATTGACTAATAAGCTAAAGTGAAGATTCCTAGAAGTGCCGAATCCTTATTTGTAGCAACATAAGGCAGCCTCACTCTCCCATTTAGTAAATACAAAGGAATGAGAATAAATAAGGAGTAGAGAAATTATGCCCTAAGAGAAGGTCTATTTTTTATTAAAGTGCTAAGATTTACTGGCATACCTTATACATCTATTTATGAGATACAACAATTTCATTTTTTGTGATACAGTTTTTAGAATTTTGTTTCTTCAATTTCTGGACCAAATATTCATATCATTTATATATTCGTCTAAAAATTATTGGGGGGATAATTTGTGTGCAATCATTTCAGACTACCATACACTAAAACACAGTATTTCATTCAAAGTGTGGTTCGCCTTGGTTCAACTTGTTTATTATACTTCCAAGAATGAGAGGACGTCTGCACAACAGATGAGCCAATTCTTATTCTTGAGCTATGAAATGAATGGAAGCGTCATAGCTGTCAAGGGATGCTGAAGATGCCATGTGGGCCTGACAAATGATATTGCCAGTGGAATACCATTGAGACATATTGCAGTTTGTCAAAACATTTCAAAGTAGACCTTGTTAAGGTTGTAGTGTGTTTCCTTGAGTAAATACTGCAGTTACTATCATATCTGTGAAATCTTTACTGAGGGCATGGGCAATAAATACACCTTAATTTTTAAATTCACACCTGAATTTTAATAAATTCTGTTCCTTGTGCCAATTTTTTCTAACTCTTTAAGCCTGAACCATTTTCACGTAAGTCTCCATTAAGGCATTTTCACTGTAACTATTGGACTTGGTTGGCTGTGATCAATTGATTTGCCAGCTACCTGCCCATCTTCCACAATTCATGCTCATCCTGTCTCTCTTATGTTGTTACACTGGTCGCTGAAGTAATTTACTTTTCTTCTAGAAATTTTCTTCATCAGCTATATCCAGTGGTTTTTTTGTTTTTACTTTTTCTGAATTCAAAATTCATAAGACCC
Organism: Octodon degus; assembly: GCF_000260255.1. Classification (NCBI taxonomy): domain Eukaryota; kingdom Metazoa; phylum Chordata; class Mammalia; order Rodentia; family Octodontidae; genus Octodon; species Octodon degus. The sequence goes on along the minus strand of NW_004524612.1, from coordinate 375,338 downwards.
TCTCATATCTAAGATATTGATGAGAAAATCGTACTGCAGTTATAAAAAATGAAACAATTTTAATATTTTTATTTTATATTTTATTTTGGTTCTTAGTTTTAGTAGTACATGTTGGAACATATGCCTATTATCTTTGTGAGGAGTTTGTCCACTTACCTAACACATGTACATAGCCTATGTTTAATTCTTTTATCATTTCCTTCCCATATCTACTGCATTTATTAGTTGACCATCATAAGCAAACTGTATTAAGCATAGTTGAGTTCTGTGAGAGAGACAGAGAGAAGTGTTATTTCTCATGATGAAAATACAGTCTAGGAGAGAGTATGGAAAAACCTGTCTAAAAAGAAATGAGGGATTGTTATGGTTTGTGGCCAGTTTTCCCCCAAAGCTGCGTGCAGTCATAGGGTGACTTCTAGAATTTGTAATTAATTCATGATCCGATGCTAGGTGTATGGGCATGAGTGCTACACTCACCTTGGCAGACAGTCTGACTATAAGGTGGTGAGAGAGGCTTGCTAGCTGCTGCAGCCACTGTTCCTTCCTTCGCTTTCGCTGTCTTCCACCACCATGAACTGCAGCCCTGTCATGTGCCACTCTGCTTGGAGCATGCTTTGTATGCATTAAAATCTTTACTAAATGTAAGCTAAACAAACTTTCCTTTCTTAATATCAGGTGTCAGGTATTTTGTCTCAATAGTGCGACAAAGGTAACTGATGCAGGGGTTATCCTATCTTTGGTAAATGGGAATGGGACTAGAAATGAAGGGAGGAAGAAGTAGGGGAGGGGAGGAAAGGCCAAAAGAAATAAGACATGTTATGTACACATACCAACAACCCAAAATGAATGCTTTTACGATATGTCTGCTTACCATGAATATATCTAATAAACAAATACAGAGAGCTACTGGGCTTTAGAAAAGATTTTTATGACTTCATGAAACTTGAGCTAAAGTTTGACCTTTCATTCATTTAAAGTTT
>NW_004524612.1:360933-367473 GCF_000260255.1 Octodon degus | reverse complement strand
CTATTTGGATTAAAAAGATTGTGAAAATTTGATATAATTTTATAGGATTAATGTTCTCTTCTAACATTGACTTCCTCATGTTTGGATAGTAGCAAATATAAAATGGAATGGCTTCTGTTTTGTGTCTTATAAATGTTATTTTGTATTTCCAAAAATCTAAACCAAGGGTATAATAATCAGGAGACACAACTGATGGCCCAGAAGACTACATCCCAAGGGATGGCCCCATCCATCACAATTCATGCATGAATAATGACTGTCATGCCCTTTGAAGTTAATAGAACAATAGTATGTGACATCTATGATACCAACTTAATTTCCTCTTTGGCTTTATTATTTGTCATTTTTTTCCTTCATCATAAAAAATTGAGATAGAAACTGTGATATTTATAAATGTTTAATAGATCTCTCTTATACCATATCCATGTTTTGAATGAATAGCTATCTGAATAGAACTATGAAATCCAGGGCCAACATTAACTTGCCTGAGATACTACATGGACAAAAGGAGGTTGTTTTTGCTGGTAAAACATCACAATGTCATCCCTGACATTAAAGGAACTCAGACTGTAGCCACAATTGGAAGAAAAGAACTGAATAGCTCTATAAATTATGGTTTCATCTTTAAGTTTCCAATTGTCACATATCCCCTTAGAGAACTGAAGAATGTACCATTCCCAAGTAAAATCATAAAGTTACTTCTCCTCGAGGGTAATTATAGACACAAGTAGAAACTATGAGAAGTTGTTGGTACCTGGACATTTTCCAGAGATATTTGTGAGGCCTTCTTCACACAAAACCATTTGCAGTTTTCTTCATAAAGTAGAATTAAAATGCAAAAGGGAAATTTCATTTTATCAAAAGATAAAAAGAACACACTCTTGTAATGCCAACTGGATACTGAGTGAATGGTGACGTTCCCTTCCTAGTGAGGTAATTAAATGACTGGTTTCTCATCTGCTTCGCAGCATGATCTAAAACTGCTTATGTAGGCTGGCAATATCTGCAATGTGTTAAAGGTCAAGTGTATATTGTAATTAACATAAAACTTACTTGATCTCCTTAAATGTTGTCTGGTTCTCCTCATATTGCATGATCATCAGGCTACAGCTTTATTTCAGGTACTGTTCTTCCATGAAATGAAGCCCCAGTAAAAACTAAAACCCAGACATTCACATCTTTAGAGGGAGATGGAAATTAATTCAAGTAAACAAAGTTATAGAAGCTAAACAGAGATTGAGAGAGACACGGATTCCTCCTGTAAATATGACATTTGTGTCAAATACATCTTTAATTAGTTAGTCAATATCTCCACCATCCATGATGTAGTTACCTGACAAGACCAGCCCTACAATGAAGAAATTAGTTGTAAGCCAAATATAATATATATTTTACTTACTTTCTTGTAATGTTATTTTATAAAAAGACACTGAGATCCAAATTAAAGATTTCTGTTCACTGTTTTAATAAAAGCCACCTAATAATTATGGGTATTTTAGTGCTAGTATGTTAGCTCTCTCCAGATGAACAAATTGGGTCTGAAAAAGAGGATTTGTTGTTGGAGTGAAAATGATGAGCACCTGGAATGAATTACTCTAAAAGAGAAAAATGTGAAATATTTTCATACATATCATTCCAGAAAGTTCTGTCTCTGAGTAAATTATACTGCAGAGTTTACCATAATGTTACAGGTTCATACTTGTGTTTATTTTCAATTTTTCAAAATTTTGAGAAACGTAAAATATTAATGTCACAGTCACACTTTTTGAAGTTATTAGATAAAGCTCCCAAGTTTGTCTCTTCTTTCCAAATATTATTTTAAAATCTTTCCACAAATTTTGCTTTTCATTTCATCAAGTCTAAAGGACACTGTAATATAATCTGTGCTAAAGCATGAGACTATATAAATATAAATATATATAACTGTACAATGCTTTTTCACTCCTTTATTTTTCATTTTTTATTTCAATGTCAGTGCTCATCAAGCTTATACACAAAAGAGCTAAAAAGCATTGTGCATCAAACCAATTTAAACCTAATTAAAGTGCTCATGAAAATTATTAAGGGAAAGCTACCTTAGGAAATTTCTCTAAATAATTTCTCTTTTGGATAGGTTATATTAAATTATGGATAATCAATCTTTTAAAAGGTTTTACCTTAAAGTGCAAGTACATTTATGAGAGATGGAAAGAACGCTAATATTTTGCTCTGTAGAACTGGTGCTACCAGAGTCTGTGCTTCAGTTTCTCTGATGACCTTGGTGACATTCAGAGGTCATATAATTTTTCTGGACTAGAAGTTCTTTCTTCTTCCTCTTCCTCTTCTTCCTCTTCTTCTATTTTTGTTGGTACTTAGGATCAGAGTTCTGACCTTATGCTTGCCAGGCAGGCATTTATACACTAACCTATATGCCCAGTCTATCTTTTCCATTCTTAAAGGGTATTATATACTGCTTACTATGAGGCCAGGTCAATGCTTTCAGATGTAGTAATTATAATGTTCCCCCACCAGTTTCACAGATGAGAAACTGAGCTGCAAAGATGTCAAGTAACTTGCCTAAAGTCAACCTGAAAATTTCAAATAAGTTACCTAAATGTGTGAAAGCCATCACCTAATAGTCAAACTCTAAGTCCTTGGCTTTCACACTATGAATACTCTTTCTTTAGTCTGCTAAGAATTTTTACCTAACTGTTTCACCACAATTTTCCATAAAGCTCTGTCATGGTGTTATTCTTGCTATCGTTGTTGTTGATTGTTTACTTGTTTGTTTGAAGCAAAGTATCCCTATGTGGGCTGTTCTTGAACTCACTATGTAGTACAGATTGACCTTGAAACTATGGTTTCCTCCTGCCCCAGCCTCTGGAGTGCTAGAATTTCAGGTATTCACCAACATACTTAGCCACTATAGCTTTAGTAAGTAAACATTATTATTTTACTGGTGAATTAATTGAGTTGAGGCAATGTTTTATTATTATTATTTATTCCTATTATCAAGCAGTGGTACAAGAATGAGTAAGAATTTGACTCTGGAACCTGCTTCTCCTGTGGGCTGAACTATTTTCTAAATAACAAATTTAATTAATGTTTTCCTTCATGTTAGAGAGATTTAGGATGGCTTTGAAAATATGTGTTGTATGTTATGTGAGAATAATACGTGAGCTTGTGTAATTGTTACAAATTTAAATGCAAAAGTAGCCCAACTGGGTGAAATGGACAGGCGGACTGGAGTACATGGGTTACAATCATGGCTGTGTCACCATGTGACACCCAGGACCTGCAATGGGTGACAGTTAAGTCCTCTACCCTGTCCAGCACTATTCTGGTTGTTTTAGCTCAGTTACACCTCCTCTATCTATTGTTGAAGGCAGAAGGAAAACGTTTCATGCACCAAGAGCAAACTTGGTAAGATGCTTCTGTGTGATTTATGATATCTCCTTTCTTCTTCTTCTTCCTTTTTTTTTTTTTTTGGAAATGCGGATTGAACTCAGGCCCTCGCACTTTGCAGAGAAGCACTTGTTCTACTGAGCCATCTCCCTGGCCTCTGATTCCTCATTTCTAATGTCAGATAAATAACACAAGTGTGAATTTAGTGTATAATACCTGTAGTAAATCTATACAAGCGCTGGTCAATACCAGTCTTGAAATCTACCTATTCCAAAATGTAGAAATATTTGGAAAGCTTACTAAGATACTTGGGGTTCAGTTCCTTAGTGCGATTTTTCTATACTGTGCTCCCACAAAAATAAAAATTGCATTTATTTTCTTTTTATTGTGTTCCAGAACTAGATGTTATTTATCTTCACATCGACCTTACAATGTGAGAAGTACTTATTATACTTGAAAGAACATTATTACTCTTATTACTATTATCATATGAGATATTATTTCTATGGACAAATTTTTTAAAAGCTATAAAAGAGAAGATAATTTGAGCACCATAATTTGAAGAGTTTTGTAAGACAACTATTGCTAACCTATATTAAGGATTTTAATAAAATTAAGATTTATTAGCTTCAGCTAGATAGCTCAGTTGACTAAACATCTGCTTAGGCAAACACAAGGATCAAGATTTGATCACTGGCCCTGGCCATGGACAAGCTGAGCAGGCCACTGGGACCCTGCGTGGTGGCACAGGCTTGTAATCCCAGTGCTCACTAGGCTGAAAACTGGAGGATCATTATGAGTCCAAGCTGCATACCGAGACCCTGCACCACATACATAAAAAACACAGAAAAGAAAATATTTAGTGAACACCCAGTGTATGAGAGACATAATGAACAGGGCTGAAATTTCTGCTCTATGCATTCTGCACATACGTCCTTAGAGTGAGTATATTAAGCTACATTTTATATATGAAAAAAATAAGACATGTGAAAAAGATAAAATGTCAATCCAGGTATGTGTTTGTGTTTCTACAGACCAATAAGTTTAATTAATAATTAAAATATAATAAAAATAAATCCAATAATTCTTTGAACTTGTTGAACCTGTGTGTAATGGGCATTCAAATTAACGATACATTTTTTTCTCATCTTTTCATTTAATTTTTCATCTAAGTATTTCAGTGTGTTTCCTTAAGTCTTGTTTCAATATCACAGATTTTTCTTAATTTTACTTGGTCAGAGTTTTCTTTTTAATATGTTTTCTATTTATTTTAATTTTTTTAACCTGTTTGGTTGTCACAGGGTCTCACTACACAGCTCAGACTCATAGTGATCCTTCTGTTTTCAGGCTCCCCAGTACTGAGATTACAGGCATATGCCACTACATCTGGACTCTGTGGTCAGCTCAGCCCACCCTGGGGGCAGGGCTGGTGTGGCAGGTCAGACTTTTATTGAGACGCTCAATTTATTAAGTAAAAAAGACATTAGTTAACACAAGGATGGAAGAAAGTATATATAACTCAATGGGAAAAAGTATTATTATACAAAAATATTCTTTTAGATTGAATTGACCTAGAAGCTCTGAAAAATAGTTTTATTTAGCTAATGTTTCTATTGTCATTGAAGTGCTCATTGATGCAAACATTGAAAAAGCTTTACGGGACCAAGTTATAATTCTCATAATTTGTGAAAAATTTTAAGTCAGTAGAGAAAACATATTATTTCACATAACAATGTGTATTGAAATGAATTAAAATGTTTTGTCATTATTTCCACCTTAATGTTAGTTATTCAGTTTAAAACAATGATGAAAAGATTATGCTATAGGGAAGTATGTATTCATCTCAGATGCCCACTTTTTGATTGGTTCTTTGAACTTTGGGGTCTTGATTTATTTTATTTTATTTTTTTAGCTGGCTCAGTCCGCCCTGGGGGAGGGACTGGCACGACAGTTGGTGCTGGGGATCAAACCACGGTTCCTGCACACTTGCCTAAGCTTGCCTAGGCAAGCACTTTAGACCGTTGAGCTATCTTTCTGACCCTTTATATGTTCTAGATAGATGTCCTTTGTCTGAGAGAGAATTGACTGAAACATTTTCCTAATTTCTGGATTTTCTTATTCTGTTGGTGATATTTTTTGATGTGTAAAAACTTTTCAGTAAGATGAGATCCCAGCTGTTGATTCATTGAAGTGTTTCTCATGCAGTTTCGGTTTCAATTTTGCATGTTTATATGTGGTAATCTGAACAACTACTTTGAGGATAACAATATGCAATATAGAAACCATTGTTGATTTCCCATCTTCTTGTTTTGAAATTCTGTATTATTTTTAATGTTTTATAAAAAATTGTATTCTCTTTTAAATAAATAAATCAGAGATAGAAAAATTTATCCCAAAATTATCTTGTTATTATAATTACTTGAGGAATTATACTTACAGACATTTCAAGGAATTGTACAATTTCAAATGGCATTGATGCCTGGAGAAAGATCAGGCATACTATAAAAGGTGTTAAAAATGAGTTTCCTCTTAAATCTAGAAATCCAGCTTCATGGTATTTACCCTTAGACAACTGAGTGTATGAAGATTCAATGATAGTATGTTTTTCTGTTATTTTGTTTGTCAGAGACAGAAACTGGAGACAAAAACCTAACAAGGACTCAGAACAGAAATCCATTACATGAAATTGAATAGTAAACAAGTGAAAGTTGAATGGTTTAGAAATGTCACTTTAGTGTTAATTATTGAAACTGTCCTACCAATTTGATTTGAAACTGTCTCATTACTATTTGTTTCTCAATAAAATTATGGGAAAAAAAGAAATGTCATGTCAACAAGTTAAGTGAATACAGATATTTGCAACAGCCATAAAAATATGTTACAGGTGACTTATCATTTATTTATCATTTTATACCATTTTAAATACTCTGGATTTTGTATTTTTTCATTTCACCTGGACAATTCATGTTAGCTGTATGGATTCCATGCATTACAAACAAGTAGAAAGAGAAATCAATCTGACCAACTCAAGTTTTATACTATAAGCTCAAATTTATTCTTGTCATGTGTATTCATGGATGCATGTACATGTATCAGGCAAAAGAAACATATTACTAAAGCGTGTTCTGTTGATTTTATTTAGCTATACATTTCTCA
>NW_004524612.1:356794-359703 GCF_000260255.1 Octodon degus | reverse complement strand
AAAAAAAAGTGCGACTACATTGTGTTGTGAGTTGGAAATAAATTCATTGTCACTTTTGCACTAAAACATTAATTTTATGATCATTTTGTTCACTAATGAATCTCTTGGGCCAGGGAGATATCTCAGTGGTTTAAGTGCCTGCCTGTTAAGCCCAAGGTACTGAGTTTGATCCTTGGTACATAAAAAGCAAAAACAAAAAATAATGAATCTCTTGTGTTCTCAACAGTGATTAGTTTATTACAGATGCACAATCTATATCTTTCTAGATAGTTGTATTTAAATAAATGTTAAGAGAAAATTGTGTTGAGTCAAAAATGTACAAAAGTGAATTAAAATATGATTAAGTGATCTAAAGCATATCACAAATATAAATTATATACATACAAATACATTATACACAGATAATTTATATAAAATTTATTATTTTGATGTTTTCAGTTTATTATTTACTACTGAGTTGTTTCATTTTCTGGGAGTATTTAAAGTAAAACTTTACAAAGCACCTTAAGTTCAAGACTACTAGATTTATTATTTTAAGTTCACTTATTAAATTTTTGTATAGAATTTGTCTTTTGGTCTTTTCCCAACCAATCTACTACTGATACTTAAATATAATAAATATGTGTAATTTATTTATTAAATAAGGAGAGCTGTCTGCATGATTTTTGAAGATGTTATTCTTACAGAATGTTAACTAAATTATGTATAATATTACAAAATGGATTTAAGAGATACTACCACTTTAAGAATGAAAATTATCTACTTCGCAATATTATGAAAACATGAAATTAAAGCAAAATAACAAAAATAATTTTACCATACCTAAAAATACAGTATTTGATAAAAATAAAACTAAGATGCCCTTCCTAGTTAGTAATATATCCAGCTTAAAAATCAGAAGTTTATGTAAAATTATCCATACTCCCATATATATACCCAAGGAAAATCATTAAGAACAGTTCACTTTGGTTACAAGAATTTTTATTTTGTAAACTATACATAAACATTAAAAAAGAAAATACATTGTACTTTAAATATTATGTAAGGTGAACATTAAAGTTTTTATTCAGTGTGTATAAATTAAATGGAACAAACCCAACAATTTTGCTATCGATGAATATTATATTAAACCAGTTAATCCACCATAGAAATTAAGGACACCATTGTGTATTTTTCACCAAGTTTTCCATTTTTATTGTGGGCACTGAATCACTGGTCTGCTATACTTAAAAGTGGTGATGTGACAAAATGTCTACACAATTAATTAACATGCTAACTAAAATACAGCAATTAAAGTAATTTTTCTACAGTTAAATCTTAAATGCCACTCTACACAGTAATTATAAACAAGTCCACATGGCAGTTATGTAACAATAGAAAAAAAGAAAGAAACATATTCCATTTTCTTCATTCCAGCAGCAGTACCTTCACTGTGTTAATTTGTTAATCAGGTGTGCTTAAATATTGCCTAATGTCCTATATTGGTATGCATGCTAAACCCTTCTATTTCTATGTTTGCAAGGCACCATACAATGCGTTCTCTAAGTTTCAGCACTATGAACAAAAATGGCAGAATTCTAAGATTAAATGCAAAATTTTATCTAATTCAGTAAATAAATCAGAATTAATATTTTAAAATTTAATCATATAGCAAGTGAAAAACTGTTATTGAAAATATGGCAGAAATAAATTTCTTTGTCTTCTAATTTAAAGTATATTGCTAACTTGCTGGTTAGAAGGAAAGAGAAATCATGCTATTCAAGAATATTAAAAATATACATGAGACTTCCATTCAAAATAAAATAAACATTAGAAAAGAAAGCTAAGATTTAACTTCCAGAATCCATTATTTTCCATTCTTGCCACTGTATAAAATATCCTATCATATCCAGAAAACATCATTTTTGAAAAGTCACTATTAATAAAGATTCTAAAATGGTCATTTTGTTTAACTATGTGGTATCTCTTTCATGTACCCTGATATTTGGCAAGATGCTACTTAGTTTTGTGATTAAAGTCATGCATAAGTTTATAAAATCCTTGTGTTCCAGGTCACACATAAATTACCATACATTTCACTTAGAGTGTCTTTCATAAAAACAGCACGTAGGATCCCAAGCAATATTGATTGTTACTATGTGGAACATTTACAAGTTTAAGTTTATGAAAAAAATTTTGTAGTAGCTCTTTGCAACTTTCTTTTGTCTGGCTATCCTCCATATGTATTTTCTTTTTCTCTAAGGCATATAAAAACTGAGAATAAATTATTCTTTTTAAACATAAAGTTCTATAACTTTTAGCTGCAATATTTGAAATAATTATACAAAATAGATGTGAGGTTTAGAATCATTTTGTCTGGGGACAGGAAGGTAATTCTCCATAGGCTATCATGTGGTAAATTTTAGAAGGTGGAATTTATTGATCTCAGGTCTCCCTGATCAAATGTATCCATCACGATCATCCTCATCACCCTCATCGTCCCCTTCCTCCTCATCATCATTTTCAATTTCTTCTTTATCGTTCATTACGACTTCTGCATCATCTTCCTCATCAGTCCAGTCGTGGAAGTCTCCACTCGCAAAATCTCCAGAGATCTCGAAATCTAGAGCTAATAAAAATAAACACTACATTTTACTGAGTGTTTAGTGGGTTCATTTGTGGGAAACATTAAGCTATAGTAATAATTGAGGAAATTAATTACATTTCTGATTTGTTCTTCAGATTATTGAATGCAAATAAACCTTTAAATTTGGAAAAAAATATCAAATGAAATTCTCTCATATGGTAAAAATTTATGTACTAATTGAAGAATCTTTATTAATTTTTAATTTTATTTATGTATTTTGCTGTTTATAGGGTTTCACCATGCAACTTGGACTTGTGGAGATCCTCCTGCTTTCAGCCTCACC
>NW_004524612.1:315190-356374 GCF_000260255.1 Octodon degus | reverse complement strand
TGTTGTAATACATAGTGCTGTCTTCCAGCCAGTTATTCATATTACCAGATACATGCATGTCAAATTAGAAGAAGGAAGAAAAAAAGAAAGGAATGTACAAGAATTTAAGAAGAGAAAATGTATAGACAATTTTAAGAAGGAGACAAAACAAATTAAAGCATTAACTGATTCTTTCCATAGGCCAGCAGAAGTGCACAGTACAGTTGTCCAAAGCATCCTACTTGCATACACAGATAAATCTCTTTCCCCCACTCCCTCTCCTGTCATCCTTCTCAACTCAATTGCTCTTTCATTTTGAATAACTTCATTTTCTTTTTTGAGTATCTATTGTACTCTTCAGATTCCATTTTTTCCCTTTTAGGTTCTCACACTAAAGAGATAATGCTATGTATGCACATGTGGCTCTGATTTATTTGATTTAGAAGTGTGTTCTGTGGTTGAATCCATTATTGACAAAAGACTCTAATTTATACTGCTTTATAGCTGAATAATACTCCATTGTGTAAAAATGCCACATCCTCTATCTATTCTTCAGCTGATAGGCATCTGGGTTGTTTCCAGGAGAGAGAACTGAGCGAAACAATGCCTTTCACAATAACATCCAAAAACATGAAACACTTAGGAATTAATCTCACAAGTGATATAAAATATTCATGCAGTGAAAACTATGGTACTCTCAGAAAAGAGATTGAAGAGGATTTGAGAAAATGGAAAGATATTGCATGCTTCTGGATAGGGAGAACCAACATTGTGAAAATAGCCATACTCCTAAAATTGCTATACAGATTCAATGCAATCCCAATTAAATTATCATTAATATACCTCGCAGAGATAGAGAAAACTTTCCTCAAATTCATTTGGAACAACAAGAGACCCAGAATATAAAAAACAATCCTGGGAAACAAACGAAAGGCAAGAGGAATCAAAATCCCTGACATGAAATTATAGTATAAAGCCACTATGATACAATTAGAATGTCACTGACATAGAGACAGACAAACCTGAGGATCAATGGAATAGATTAGAAGATGCAGACACAACTACAAACACACTCATTCACAGTATCTTTGATAAAGGGGCCAAACATGCTCACTGGAAGAAAAGTAACCTCTTTAAAAAATGGTGCTGGAAAAACAGGTTTTCCACATGCTAAAACCAGACCCATGCCTATCACCATGAAAAAAGCTACAGTCAAAATGCATCAAAGATTTAAATACTGAAACAGAAACACTAAATCTTCTGGAGGAAAATATAGGTAGAAATCTTAAAGACATAAGTGTACATAGTGAGTTCATGATCGAAAACCAAACTGCACAGGAAATACTTCCAACATAGGCTGGGTGTGGTGGCACATGTCTGTAATTCCAGCAATTATGAGGCTGTAAATAGGAGGATCACTATGAGTCCAATCTATTCAGTGAGACCCTATAGACTCTGTAGACTGTGTACTTAAAAAAAAAAGGAAATACTTCAAAGAATCACAAACTGGGATCTGGGCCAGGGAGATGTCTCAGTAGAATAAGCGCTTGCCTGGCAAGAGTACGGGCCTGAGTTCAGCCCCCTTTCTGAAAACCAAAAAAACCAAAAAACTGGGATCTCACCTTTTTGGAAAGTTTCTGCATTTCAAAGCAAATTTCCAACAGAATAAAAGGAAACCAATAAACTCAGAAAAAAATTACAGCCAACTGCCCCTCTGACAAAGGCCTTCTATCTATAACATCAAAGAATTAAAAAAAAAATCTGATCCCCCAAATTCAAAAACCTAATAAAAAATGGGCATATGAGATGAATATATAATTCTCCAATTAAGAAATACATTTGCAAATAAACATATAAAAATGTTCAACACCATTTTCATTTGAGAAATTTAAATTAAAACAACACTGAGATTACATCTTGCCCCAGAAAGAATGTCAAAAATCAAGAAGTCAGCCAATACTGGAGAGGATTGTAGGGAAAAGGGAACACTTGTGCACTGCTGGTGGGAGTACAGACTGGTACAACCCCCATGGAAATCGATGTGGAGTTTCTTTAGAAAACTAGGATTGCAGATCCCATTCATGCCAGATATTTCCTTCCTGGATATTTTTCCAGAACAACCGAAATCATCATACCACAGTGATATATGTGCACTCATATTTATAGTATTTAATTTCTAATCTCTGGAATCTATTGTTATGTTTCTTTAAATACAAAATAACTTTGCATATGTGATGACATTAAGTACCTTGAGTTGGAAGGAATGCTATCTATTACACATGTGGGCCCAAATTGTCACTTGGTCACTGAAATCAAAGAAGAGGGCTAGGGAGTTAGATCAGTGGTATAAGTGCTTGGCTGGCAAGTGAAGGTCCTGAGTTCGATCCCTTAAAAAAAAAAACAAAAAACTTTCACTCTAATGGTAATTTCTTTTGCTTTTCAAAGACTTTATACTATGAGACAATCCCAGTTGTAGATTATTTGTAGTATCTCCTTGTGATCAGAATTGTGTTCATGAAATCTTTGCCTCTACGTGTCTTTAATCTCCCAGCAGATTTAGTCTTTCAGTTTTATATTTTTTAAAATTATTTTTAGGGAAGGGTGTACAGGTTGTTCAGGGTCTTACTACTAGATCAGAAAGTTAGTGATTTGCTTGTTTACAGCCTCCCAAGAGCTGGGATTAAAGGCACACATCACCATACCCAGTCTCAATTGCTGTCTCGGCTCACACTGGGGATAGGGACAGCATGGCAGTCCTGGGGATCAAACCCCCAGTCCCTGCCCCTGCTTGCAGGCACTTTAATCTGCTGAGCTATTTGGCTGACCTTTAGCCTTTCAGTTTTAATGTTTAGAACTATGTTCTGTTTAGTGCATGATGAGAGAAATCAGTCTAGTTTTCCTCCCAGCACATGGGAAGCTAGTTTTTCCAGCATCATTTATTAAAGAGGTTATTTTTCTTCCAGTGAATATGTTTGGCTTCTCTGTCAGAAATAAGGTGGCTGAGTGTGTTTGGAGTTGTTTCAGGATTTTTCTAATCTTATAGAAGCACAGTTTGTAAGACCTAAATCTTGGGCACAACCCAAAAGCCCATCAAACAAGGAATGCAAAAAAGTGATGTATTATTTTTATATACAATGCAGTCCTACTCAGCCATAAAGAACTATAAACTTGAGACTTTTCTAGTAAAATTAACACATTTTAAGATCATGTTCTTAAGTGAAATAAACGTATGGTCTTAAGGTATGTTAATTTTACTAGTGTTGTCTCAAGTTTATAATTAATTTCTAATAAAACTAACACATCTTAACACCATACTCAAGTGAAATAAAGTGGCCACATATGTGAAAACATCACCATTCTCTGTTGTGAGAAACGAAAAGTGTAAATAAGGACCAAAGTGTATAATGTTTATTGTGAACCAGGAAGAAATGATTTAAAAGAAAGGGGAATGGAGAGAGACAAAGTGTTAAAAGAAAGATAAAATGAAAACCTCTGTAAATAAGGAGGGGAAGAGCCGTTGAAGGGAGAGGAGGGAATTGGGAAAAAAGAAGTATCAAAATCTGTCATATACAGGTACAAATTCTCTATGATGAGTATAATCATTATTTATGTTTAAATGTAACAACCAACTTAATAAAAAAAGTTCCAAAAATAAAATCTAAGAAACTTCCACATGTATGGTCCCAGAAAACATGGCCACATAATAATGGTCAAGAACCAGGCATGGTGGGGCATGCCTCTAATCTCAGTACTCAGGAGGCTGAGGCAAGAGATTTGTTGAGAGTTCAAGGCCAGACTAGGCTACATTGTGAGTGTAAGGCCAGTCTGAACAACATAGCAACATCCTGTCTCAAGAAAAAAAAAAAAAAAAGGGCCGGCCAAATAGCTCAGTGGATTAAAGTACCTGCTTAGGCATAGTGCAGTGGCTGGGTTTTAATCCCAAGAGTGCTGTGCCGGCCTCGCCCCTGGGGCCCCTGAGAACGCCATTGAGACTGGGCATGGTGGTGGACACCTGTAATCCCTGCTCTTGGGAGGCTGAACACAGGCAGTTCACTACAAGTCTGATCTACTTAGTGAGACTCTGTAGACCTTGCAGACCCAGTACCAAAAATACAAAAAAAAAAAAAAAAGAAAAAAGATAAGTGAAATTGGTGGTTTTAGCTGGAGCAAAGTATCCATAAGACAAGAACTGTGAGTGTTTGCTAGACGGTGGGAGAGGCAAGGGACCAGATCTCCCTATGGACACTCAGAAGGGCACACTACTCTGCTGACACACTGAAATTGAGCTTGATGAGACTTGTGATACTTAGAATTGCAACAGTTGATTAAGCCACTAAATTAGAGAAATTCATTACTATAGAACACTATAGTATAGAACAACAGAACACTAACATCGATAGTCAATACTACAAACAAATATGTTAAAAATAACTCTTTCTAAGGTATTGATAAGCATATATTAGCATATTGCTTGTTTCTCAATTCCTCAAATGTAGTGTATCTTCACTTTTTGCTGTTTCTAGTATTTTTATAAACGCTTTGTAAGTATAAGAAGCCTATTAGCATAATTCAATGTTATAAAATAGTTTTCACAATATGACACACTAAAATATCCATTTTATGCAAAGAAAATATTGCTACTTCCAAATTTCTATATTTTTTAAGTCACAGCATTTAATAAAATTCAAAAAACCACGTTTCCAAAATAATTTTTTTGTTCACTTATTAAAATCTTTTCATATAATTTTCATTTGTAACATAAAATATTAAAATTCTTTATCCATCACTGACATCAGAGATAATTGAATTAATAATGTAACTACTATAAATTATACACTACAAAGATGTGTTGTCTACATGTTAAAATTATGCAAATTGGTTATTTTTTCTTGTTAGGTCTAATCATATTACCATGTCAGAAAATGAAGCTAAGTTAATTAAAAACTTTATGGAATACATAAATGTGTATTTTAAATATGAGGACTGAATGAAATTGCCTTTATTTACAATTTTTCTCATCCTAAATAATTTTTGTCAGTGCAAATATTGTGCAGGATATATTTAAGCCTTTTCTTAAATGCAAAACTAAGTAATTTATTTTGATTTTTTGATCATTTTTCCTTGTAAAATTAAAATCCACTGATTTCTACATCTGTGCAATTCTGTAATTAGAAAGATCCAGAGGACGCACAAGCATTCTGATTCAAACCTTGCATTCTGGAAAATTATTTTCTGAAGTACAAAAGGTACCACAATGAAACTTCGAAATGTAAATATAGAATGGCCAATGTAGTTGTTGGACATTTATGTTCTTAAAGTAGAACACTAATTATAAGCACCCTTTACAAATTAAACTACCTTTTCCTCACCCAGACAGGAGGAAATAAGCAGGCTTTTGAGATAGCTGCAGTTTACAGAAGTTTGCTCTGGTTTTGCTTGGTGAGTGCTGCTCTTACCTATCCGCTAAGCCACTTACATGGGGGGTGGGGGAAGGTCCTGAGGGAAAGCAGCACTTACAACTGACTTCCAGTAAAATCAGTGGTGGAAGCCTGCCTTATCTGAGAGGAAGTAAAAGAATCTAACAGTGGTTTAAGTGGAAACTCTTAAGTAAAAAACAAATTCAGGTTTTAATTATTCTGCTTCAATATCTAATGAGGCACTTGCATGTATTGCAGATATTTTTAATATGCTAGGACAAGTCTTCTTTCCACACCCTGCACTCTCACATATGGCATTATCTATGCAGGATGGGTGTTCACTAAATGCTTGAGAAAATGAATTAGGCACGAGAGTACTTAATTCCAAGCTTGGAGAATGATTAAAGAAACAACTTTCTCCTTACCACAGTCAGCCACACCGTCCCTTCTGGATCCTATCACTTCATTTCCATATCTGTCAACACACCAGCACTGCCCAATGCTTCCATGGCACTGTGTTGGCTTGTAGTAACCATCTTCATCACAGAGGGGGATGTATTGTGCTGGGAAGCAAACACACAAGCACACACAAACACACATATTTTATGAGTGAGTTGAGCACATTTCAATTGGTATACAATAGACATCAATGTATGCAAGACACACATGTGTGGCTGTCCAATCATCTTTCCCTTTATCCTAGTAATACCTGGAGAAGAAAACAAGACGTTCTCCATGGCAATGGAATTGATATCGCCATAAGGAACTGTTTCCATTTAGTGAGTTCTTACGATGAATTAAGTAAAAGAGTATTCTAAATTTGTCATTCTTGAAAGTAGATTTTCCAGAGTTGTGATCAGAATTAAGATTTGATTAATAGTATGCTTATATCAAACAATTTGGCAACTTTATTTATTTAATTTTTTTTTTTTTTTTTTTTTTTTTTGTGGCACCAGGGATTTCACTCAGGACCTTGTGCTTGCCAGGCAAGCACTTATTCTACTGAGCTACCTCTTCAGCCCAACTTTTTGTTTTCATGCTAATATTTTTATTTATGTTTTAAGATCTATTAAATTTCAGTTTCCTCCCAATTCAATGCTGCTTCATCTCATTGCACACTGCTTATTTTAACAGGACTCCTTCCTTCAACCTTTCACTTTAAAAATGACATAAGTGTGACCCCAAAATGAAGGTTCCTTTAACTGGGGTAGGTATGCTGTAAGTCCTCCATAATGCACATGTATTCGAGTGTGTGTGTGTGTGTGTGTGTATGCGTGTGTGTGCGCTCACCCAACCTTATGTGCATGTTTATGTAGATTATCTTTGGAAAATTTCATCTCTACCATGTGCTAATCTGAACATTTAGAATATTTAGGTTCATATGACTGACACTGTTGCATAAACCCTTGATAGTGGAAACATAGTCTAGTGGAATGAGTGAGAAAGATAGCTAATTAATCACTTTTATATGTATAATATTTCACACAGTATATACTACTTTGTTAATTAAAACTATTTAACTAGAAATATACAAGTTCAGCCATATCCTTCAAAACATACTCCAACACTAGTATGAAAATTTTAGGAGACTAATTATTTCTGATCTTTTCTGATGTATTTTCTGTGATGATAAATGTCACAGTTACTTGATAAGAGAAAAAATCAAATAAATGAATAAAATATGCAACTTTGTGGACATAATTTTGTTCTTCCCAAGTCTCAAAATTCTGATAGAGAACTGATTTCTTTTAAAAATTGTAATTCCTGTGTGAGATGTGAGCTAGTCATCTTTCAATGAGATTGATAAAATATTACCAATAGGGACAAATTGTGAATATCTACTATGGATATATACCATCAAACCAAGAAAGAAATCAATTTACTAATACCTACATATTTAAAATAACAAGATTTTACACAAAATTATCATTTATCTTTTGTGTCAGTACATTGTGTAAATGAAAAAGTACACCATCAATAATTACTATTGTGCTTCAGAATCAACAAAAACAAGTGGGAACATGCAGCATGCTATCTTACATTATAGCTGATCAATTTTCAGATATATACCTTCATCACACCCAAATTAGAAGAAATATTTGAGACATTCAATAACTAAAAATTATTTTAAGTTATATGTTACCTTTGGGAAGATTGATGATTTATGAAAAGCATGAGCTATCATTATGAATTTAAGAACGTAAAATTATTTGAAAGCATTTATTCAAAACTTATGTTGACAAGACTAAACAATAACCAAATAAAATAGTGTTTTGATGATCTGTTAATAATCAAACAGTCACATGTTCCAAGGTTTGAGGTGATCTTCCAATTATCTACCTATCCATCTGTCCATATAAATTGTATCTTCTTGATGAAAGAAAGTAGCAAGAATGATTAGAGTAAAAAAATACAACAAAAAGAAGCAAACAGATAAAATTCTAAGGTATCCAGAACTATTTTCACTCCATCTATACTAACATATACTTTAAATAACATACATAGTCATACATATGTAATGCAGTTAATTCTTAAATTTGTAGTCACACAATTATGTTTCTGCTGATGTTTTAACATTAGTATTGCTTGAATCTCTTTTTTAACTTAATTACTTGCAAGATGAATATTATACTACAGTAATAAAATAAACATAATATCTTTCAATAAGTGAGGTAATAAAAGTAAGTTTAATGGCTTTCCAAAAGTTCATAAATTTTGTTTCTGAAATTTAGTGCAGTCTATCTTTGTTGGATTAATATTGATTTTATGTTGCTGTTTCCCTGGGGTTATTTATGTAAGCAATAAAGCCTTCAGAAGAATGAGCTATTACTCACCCAGGAGCTTCTTTACTCCTTGATGCTTCTGAATATTGCTGAGCTCCGTCTGGCAAGGTGGATCTGCAACAACATCAGAAATGTTACTTCAAGGATTGCAGTTAAACAAAGAATATGTACTTTTATATTGACATTTCCTGTATTATTTGATCCCATTCATATATGTAATGATGTTCCAATTCTTACCTAAAAATAGTTGACTGCATTTTTATTCATACTACAAAAACTTGCTGTTGCTGATACATAGACATTGTATTATAGAGTATAAAATATAATCACAAACAAGTTACTGTTGCTCATCACTGCATCTTTTTAGAGAAAATGTAAAATAAAATTGATTAAAATAATTTTTGAATTGTTCAATATGCCAATTCAAAATATTCAACTATTAAATGATGTGTGAGTAATTTAGAGTAGGATGAAGGAATAAGAAATGTGCCGACCATACATTTACTATTTAATATGTGAGATAAAAATATTTCACCATGTAGTATCTAAAATATGAAGAGGTCATTTGTTTAAGAATCATGAATAGTTAACTTATTGATCTATGTATGAATCTTTTATACTAAGTATTAAAGGAGTAGGTCTCCAGATGGATTGCATGAGTGTCTAAGTGAAAGTATAAAATTCTTGCTGCCTTCCAAATATATTTTAGACATGAAAGGAATGATTCTAGTTGGTTTTAACATGGTATTAAAATCATTTCTCTTTTCCCTGGGCTAGTTATTGCAGATTAGAAGTGACATAGTCAACTATCTGAAAATCCAGGTATTTTTGAGTCTCTCTCTCTCTCTCTCTTTTTTTTTTTTCTTTTTGTGGAACCGGGGATTGAACTCAGCCCCTTGTACTTGCCAGGCAAGCTCTTATTCTACTGAGCTATCTCCCCAGTCCCTGAATCTTATTTCTTAGGGTGATATATTTTTTCCTCTTTTTTAAAATGTATTTTTATTAATTTCAATTTTAAAATATTTGGTGTTTTGACTTTTTAAAAAATCATTTATACATTTATTTATTTATTTATTTAGTTGGTTAGTTAGTTAGTTAGTTAGTTAGTTAGTTAGTTAGTTATTTGGTACAGGGTCTTGCTACACAACTCAGACTCAGTGATCCTCTTGTCTCAGCCTTCCCAGTGCTGGGATAACAGGTGTGCACCACCATGTCCAGTTTCAGTGGCCAACTCCATGTGCCTAGAGTTCCAGGGCCAGCACAGCATGAGGTACAGGGGCTAGAACTCAGTTCCTTGCACTTGCCAGGCAGGCTTTTAGACAACTGAGCAATCTCTTCAGCCTTGTTTAGTGTTTTTAAATTTTTGTCTTCCAACACATATTGCACACAGATTCTATTTAACTACCATTCTGTTTTTAATTTTCCCAACATCAACTCTTTGAGTACTCAGTTTTTAAAGCATAAATAACATGAACATGTTCTGATCACAACACATGAATACAAAAACACAACAGTCATCATAACAAACAACGTTGTGTCTTTAATGAAATTGGCCTGCATTTGCTACCTTGTCATAATTTGTTATTTAATTCATTAATACTAAGATATAGTTTTAAAAAATTGTTTAATAACCTAGAAAGCATGTGTAATATAGCAAATATATATGTTTATGTGCATAAAATTCTTAACAAAAGAAATCTATTTTTGAAACTTTCATTAAGTTAATTTTATATAGGTTGTTGAACTACTCCAGTCATCGATCTACTAGTCATCCATTTATGGATAACCGTTTGATCTCTAATAGACTTTTGCTAAAACATAAATATAATTGGTGTAGAAACATATCCTATACAATGCGTTTGTGTTTCCACATCAAATATGAGATTCATCAATACAGGTTAAGTAGCTTGCTCATTGTTTTTGTTCATTCTCTTTGTTGTCCTAAATTTTAAAGAGCAATAGCAGTGTGAAAGGTAGATTACCTATTGAAAGAAGGGAGACTTTTCTCGAATAGAAAAGGGAACAAGAACTGGAGGGAGAGGAGGAAAAGGAATGGAGAAAAATGGAAAGAAAAAGGTGGATATAGAGCTTTTGCAAAAAGGAAAAGAAGCAAGAGCTTGAGGGAGCAGGGGAGATACAAGTCTTAGGGAAGGAGAAGGGAATTAATATGTGTTACGTGCATGTACCAGCTCACGACAGTATGCAATAGTCATGTACTAAAATCATGCACTTATAAAGAATGTTGGCAAAAAGTAATGAGTGTACCACATTCAACTAATTTCCAGTTTTTTCAAGTTAAATCAAAATCATATAGAGCACTGGTTCTTTAATTTCTCCAAACTTCACCATAATGTGAGTCTTTTAGATATATATCCCTATATATTTTAAATTATAAATATGCATATATTTACATTAGGAATTTACATTTCCAAATTTAAAAGGATCCATATAAAGACGTACCATTATTACAACTTTTTCCCTCACTTTTTTCAGAGTATTGAAAAATAACATGCACACATACAATAATAAATAGGAAAAATGAAATAAAGATAAAATTTGGTTATACAGAGACTGGCTCTCTGAACAGGTATGTTTTGAGTGATGTTTGTCCCAAAGGCACTCTACATTCCTCGTGAAAACCTCATTATAATTCACAATTTCTTTGCCAATGAATCCTTAAAAAGCTAAGCTATTTGAAAAGGTTGAAAGACTAAGTCATTTTAAGACAAAATTAATAAAAATAACTTTATGGCGAATGTTGTGGTTCATTCAGCTCATTTAATAAGATCACAAAATAGAACATTAAAACTCCACAGTGTAGTGATAAAAATCCCATTTATTTTACACCGTGGGCAAAGCAGATAGCAAATTAATTTTAATGATTACTTTTAATATCTATGTTCTCATATCTATGTGTGCTTCTTGGTGATTCATAATGGAAAATATAATGAAGTACATTAATATAAAATATTAATTACTATTTTCATTTTCTTTAGCACATTTGCATCTTTATCAGAGTTATTTGTTCAACAGGTTTCCAATTTACTCTTCTATGAAGCAGTCAAGTTAGTAAAATTCCCAAGAAGAATGAGACATAGCATAGTTTTTTCTTTTATCATAAAGGGATAGATAAGATTTGAAATATAGGTCAACTATTTGCAACTGTAGGTATCCCATCTTTTACCTTGCTGTCTCTGGAAGCAGTAGCACCATTCATTGTTGGATATCAAACTGTCCTTATATGTGTCACAAGAATTGAAGAATGCTTTGGTGCACTGTTCATTCTTATCAAGGTAAATGCTCCCGAGCTCTGATTGGTCCAGCAGTAGGTCATAGTTTGTATCAAGTCTATTAAACATCCAGCCAAGTGAATCCTTGCAAATTGGTAAAATGCTTGTGTCGAATCCTAATGGCAAGAGAGAAAATGATGAGCTAAATATGAAAGGAAAATAAAGTAACATACATGTAGTCAGTATAGACTTCCTGCTGGGTAGTCTGAGAAATAGGGCTTAATTTGTGTAAAAGTAAAGCACATATAGTAATATTTATTTTTTAGGATATTTAAGAAGAAAAATTAGCTAGAAATCATTCAGGTACTGATTAGTAACTCTTCTAACAGCTGTTTCTGTTATAATCACGTATTATTTACATTTTATTTTTTAATGTCTTTTTCTGAACAATCAGTATATATAATGATAAATCTCTCATTAGATTATTATATATTTTACTATGTTATCATTTGATAATAAATTCAAATAATGATGCTACTTTCACAAAGGCATAATTAACATATTGTATCCTGGGCCTGAGGAGATAGCTCAGTGGTCTAAGTGCTTGCCTGGCAAGCATAAGGAGCAAGGTTCAATCCCTGGTAACACATGCTGTGTCAGCCCCAAAACTTTGGGTGCACCATGCCAGCCACCTAAAATGAGTGTCGCATGCCTGTTATCCTAGTGCTGGAGAGGCTGAGGCAGGAGGATCCTGTGCAGGAGTCCAAGCTACATAATGAGACCCTGTATCAAATAAATATAAATACATAAATGATTGAAAAATAAAAATAAATGTCTCATATCCTGTGTCTTTGTGGAATTATGATGCTTGTGGTATTTCATTAAAAAAACATGTTGACCAGAGCAAGACTAAGTATTATAAATTATTCTTTATTATGCTATTCTGAAGGCAACTTTCACAATCACAAATATGCTACAGTGGGAGGCACTAAGATGCACTGGATGGGAGCAGCTCTAGGGAAATGACAACCAGGGTTTGCGTTGAAACTTCAGAACCCAACATGGGCGATTCTGGATCAGTCCCAGACAGTATGGAGCTCAGTATATGAATGGCATTGGATGGAATATCAGTGCTTTGAACAATTATAAAGTAGCTGAGAATAAAAAGAAGTACTTGGATCACCCAGAAGCCAAGAAATGTAAGTCCTTCCTTAACTGTGACAAATGCCTACTCTATAGGAGGTAGCATTCACTCAATTAATTTTCTTAACAAATCGCTAAAGCCTGAACATAGTATAGGGTCTCTCCACAGTACACAAAGATAAACCACAAAAAAAGAGAAACCATCCCCACTAACTTCCATATTCCTACAAGCTTCACTGAGTGCTCTCCGGAAGGACAAGAAAGGAAAAGAGAACCAAGCAGGTCATCAGAGGAGTAGAAGTCAATGTGGGAAGGGGGCAAGTGTCTTCTCTGTGGTTCATGGGGCAGAGCTACCCATGCCTACTGAAGAGCAGGATGTTGTGCCACTGTGGAGAAACAGGCAAGGGTCTGCTCTTCAGGGAGAAGGAAAAGGATTTTAAAAAGCACTGTCCCTGGGAATGATTGAAGAGAATATGCTGAATGTAGATCATTAGAGAATTCCTACTACGGGCAGATGTGTCAGATTGTAGAAAAAGAGAAGGAAAAGGAAGAAAAAGTTCAAGAAAAGTATCAAGGAATAGTATGGAAAAATTACAAAGTAATTGAAAAATTAAATTATATAAGGAGAAGAGAGAATGAAAGTGGGACACAGAAAATAGTTACTAGATTAACGAGAAATCTCCAAACTTAATGAAATGTATCAAACCACCAACGAGGATAATGAACCAACTGAAGACACAAAGAAGTGGAAGTTGGACACATTATAATCAAATTAATAAAAAAAATAATAGGAAGAAAAAAATTGAAGCACTGAGAAGCAAAACAGTTATTATTCTAGAAAAGGAATAGTTTGGACACGGCAAAAATAAAACTACAGAAGTAAGAATAGAATTATGACAAGAATTTCATGTTCGGAAGGAAAATAATTGTTAAAATTGTTTTAAAAAGAAAGATGAGATTGTTTTATGAAAGAAAAGCAAACTTCAGTCATGAAAACGTTTAAAAATTGAATTTCTGGATAGAATACATATACCGGGCAGAAATTTAGCTCTATTGAAAAATGCTGACACATATTACTAATAGTATCATTAAAGATATGATTTTAAGCTACTACTTCAAATGGCTTGAATGTTATTTAACATCTAATAAAAATTATCAATAACATAATCTTTGTTTATTGATTACACAAAGGCAAAACATTTATCAAAAAGCGCACAGAAGGGCCAGTGAGATAGCTCAGTGGACTCAGCACCTGGTTAAGCATGTTCAGAAACCGGAGTTTGGTCCCGGGCAGTACAAGCCACCCCAGGCATGCTGAGCTGGCCACTGAGACTGGGCTTTGTGGTGCACACCTGTAATCCCAGTTCTGGGGAGGCAGTAAAAACGTCTGAGCTGCATAGTGAGACCCTGTATCAAATACATTAAAAAAAAAAAAAAAAGAGCGCAGAACTTCAGAAAAATTGGGACTTAGGCAAAAATACTTAAAGGTCAAATTAATGTTTTGAATTTTTTAGAATCATAGGCCAACCATGAAGATACTTTTAAAACAGAAATAAGCTAAAGCACAGACAAGCATAAAATGTACTTTTTCCAAAATAAGGCATTGTAAGAGAGAAAAATGGCAGGGCTGGAATATCATAAATAAACAGAAAGTAGATTACAATTAAACTACTTCAATAATTTAATATAAATGATCTGAAAATATCAGGTGAAATTCAATAAGTGCAAGTTTGGATTAAAGAAAAGCAAAGAAAATTTTTTCTCAAGAAAAAAATCTTTTCAAAAAGAAAAATATATTTATGCAGAAATAAAAAGACTGGAATAGGTGTCATGAAAGAACTAATGAAAAGAAAGCTAGATAGAACTTATAAATAATAACTCTGACTTCAGAATAACAAAAGTAGATGATATGAAGCAATACATAATGATAAAATATTTAATAAGCTGTGTCTGTGAATACATTATGTGTCTAAAATAAGTCTCAATATACCTAACAGGAAAAAAATCTAAAGAAACCAAATGGAGGAACAGGCAAACCTTAATTTCATTTAAATATTTCAGCACCTTTTCATCAACAAAGAATACAAGTAGGTGAACATTAACAGTATAGAAGAACAACATTATCATTAATCAATAGGTTGACATAATTTATATTGATAGAAAAGTTCAACAACTAATGATAATCAAAGTTTCGTTCAGGAGCATATGAAGCATTCCAGGTCATAAAATAAACCTTAACAATTTAAAAGAACTGAAATCATCTAAAGTATTCTATAAGGAAAAGAAAAATTACTATAGTAGATGGCATTAACAGTAAGAAAAATATATATACATATATAATCTCCAGCCCTGCTGAAAGTAACATGGGTTCATGAGTTGAGTGATTGCAAAGACATATTTTAAGTAAAACATAATTTGTCAACCAATTATCATTTGCCACTATATTGACAAATTACGGACAGCATTAGAAAATAACATATGTAGTTGGGAAAAATAAAAATATAAATAAAAAATGGCTGAAGATTGAGACTTGCTGCAAGTCTTGAAAGCCAATCCTCAATAGCAAAATAAAGTTAATGCAGGTATATACAGATTATAAAAATATAGGTATGAAAAATATGAGTGATGATTGGAAAGTTACATGTATTAGGCTGCTAACAGTTTTTATCTCTTTATCGAGGGAAGTGGAGGGAGTCTGTGCAAGGGTACTAACTCTCCTCATATACTTTTACATATTGTTTTAAAAATAAGCATCTAATTATTTTACAATTAACATGTGTATTATGAGAAAATTAAAAATCAAGATATACTAAGTTAAATATATTTTCTTCCCATGATATTTTGAAAATAATACTCGTTAGTGTCTCAAAGGATTCATCATAGAATTAATTGCTTTTTTATTGGCTAGCATATGGTTCAAGGATGGCAAGAGCATGCAGCCAGCCTCTCACTTGCCTATTACATAACCCATAATTGTGCTTTTGACTTATTTTATTTCCTTTTTATTTACACTTTTCCTCCGTCTTTAGCTACTAGCTCTCGTTGGTTTCAAGACACCTATTACACAAATGCGCAAGGATTTTTCAAATGAATAATTTGAATTAGGCAAAAATTTAATAATCATGCATATGTTCCAACTGACAAAAGGTATGAAGCATATGATTGCAATGTGAAGTTCTTCTGTGCACGTTTGTTACTTTTTAGTGGGGTGAGTTGTTTCATGTTGGTTTGCTAGGCTCAGATGGCTACTCAGTGTGCTCTTAACATACTGCCTCCCTATGTTTTGAAAACAAGGAATTCTTTTTATTAAAAACAGATTGTAAAAAAATCAGGGAGAAACAGATATTACTCATTTAGTGACCTGTTTAACAATTATTCAGATTTATGACTGAAGCCTGCTGTATGGTCTTATGATCCACCGCTTGGATATACATCCTATTTTTTGTAGTGTTGTGCATCCTTTTTATTTATGTATATATTTAGTACAGGGTCTACAGTGTCTACAGGATCTCACCACACAGATCGGACTCATAGTGATTCTCCTGTTTTCAGCCTACCAAGCGCTGGGATTATAGGCGCGCGCCACCACGCTCAGGCTCAATCGCTCTCTCAGCATGGCCCAGGCGTGTGGCCGGCACCGCACGCTGGAAATCAAACCCCAGTCCCTGTGCCTGCTTAGGGAGGTGATTTAATCAGTTGAGCTATCTGGCCAGCCCTTTTGCACCTTTCTGATTGAGCCTCATCTTTTTTTTTTTACAATGCATCTTGTTTATACACTACTTACTGTATAGTACTATAGCTTTATGTTCTGTTACACATTACCATACTATATATGAGACATGCAAATGAAAAAAAGCCATCAACTTGGAGTTTCTCCTTTGAACACTTCTTTGTTCTGAATCCCGTAATGTATGTACTGTGTAAAACTCTTCGTTTAGTCACCATTTCGTTGAATGACTTAGTCATAGGAACTCAGTCACGAAGCGAAGGGCATTGTAGGCTGCTGTGTTTTCAGCACATTCAGTAAAAAGATTGTGCAAATAAGCACAGCATCCATGTAAAGACAAAGGTTTTCATATGAGATCTATTTTTTTTGACTGAATGCCCAGAATATGTACAATTTGCCTATTTTGATGCAGAAGGAAGTGATCTGGAACGTGGTCTGCTGAGACGTGCTGATCACCTAAGACACAGATGGGAGAGCTGGACCTAGAACAAGAGATAGTTACCAGTGTGCTGTCTTCACTGGGCTCACCTCTAAGGACTGTTTGCTCCCACAGCTCCTCAGGTCATAATAAAATGGGTCATTTGGACTAAATAAGTTATCAGATATAAGCAAACTCTTTAGAAGTGATGTTACCGGTGGAACTACTGGGTGTGTAGAAATGCCTCATATCCTCTGGATGTACATATTTTCTTAACAGTTATCTACATAGTTCCAACCTCAGGAAACAATTGAACATTATCACTGCTATTATTTGCCTGTGATTTTTCATATATTTAAATTTTGTCTTATTCTCCTGGATAATGCCCTTCTTTACTATACACCTCCTATGTCTTTCTATCCTCCAAGGTATTTCCTGCAGAGGCAGGCAGAGCAGGGTTCCATTAATGCCAGTTTCACTGGGAAGAATATTTGGAATTTATGATGATTTTCACATTCAAGCAGGTTCATGGCTCCAAGATATCTTATTAGTAGTATCTTAATTTCACTGCTTCCTTGCAATGACCTGAAGAAGCTCCTTCATGAATGAGCAAAAATCACAAATTCAAAGTAAAGCTTCCAGCAATATCAACTGTGACATCCATGTGACCTTGAAGAATTCATAGAAGCAGCTAAGATGCCAGGAAAGGGCATGTGAGGAAATATAGGAATAGAGCTTTATGGACTCACAAATATCATATCTAGATTGCATCCATTACTGATGAGCACTTCCCATATCATTTTTTCATCATAAGATATCTGGGAATTTCCGATTCATTTTTATTCTTGTCTTTTCTGACATGTGTGGAATCAAAATTGCCTGAACTGGGCCAGGGAGATGGCTCTGTGGAATAAATGCTTCCTTGGCAAGTGCAAGGGACTGTGTTCAATCCCCAGTCCCCACCCAAAAAAAAAATTTGCCTGAACCCAGCCAATGGGATGATTTGTTGGTGGCTGTTGTGTTTTATTTCAAAGGCCATTGAATAGCATGTATTCTTAAGAAAAACAAATCATTTTTCTTGAACTATTTTGATGACATGA
This sequence comes from Octodon degus, assembly GCF_000260255.1. NCBI lineage: Eukaryota > Metazoa > Chordata > Mammalia > Rodentia > Octodontidae > Octodon > Octodon degus. The sequence continues at coordinate 338,577 of NW_004524612.1, read as the reverse complement.
TGTCTGACACAGAATCTTCCTTATTAAATGACCTCCGTGTTTAATGACCATTTAGATGTTGGCAGAAGCCTGCTAGTGGGAATCAGCATTTGTGGCTTAGTTTTATATTCTGTCCTACATCATAGTACTGTATGTAACCGTCATGCAAATAAAAGCAAAGCTATCAAGCTGGAGTTTTCTTTGGCAGTTTCTTTGTTTGGAGTCTTATAATATGCACACCAGACACAATTCCTCACTTAGTAACCAATTGATTGAACAGTGTAGTGATGGAAACAGAACTCACTCATTAGATGAGTGTCTCTAATCTATTCCTTAATGATATTCAACTTGTCAAAGCTAATAGTAAATTTTACTTTTACTGTATGGAGCAATCTAATCCCTAAGGACCGGAGGCCAAAAGAAGCTTGCTTCTGGGAAATCCAGTTTGATAATTTTCCAGAACATAATAATGCAACAATAATTTCATGGCTATATATCATTCACTTCGTATCTCTTTTTATTTAATTGCCACTTAATCTAACAAATCCACATATGAGCTAAACATGACTTAGACTATTCCTGAAAAATTTAATTATCTATATACTAAGACAGTACCTTCATTATATGTAAGTACATAATTAAATTTTATTATGTAGAGTTATAGTGTCTACCTAATAAAAGTAGAAAATGCCAGATGTCTCAATAATTAAAACCACCAAAATGAGCAAAGATTTGGATCTTTAATTTTACTGCTTAAAATAAGAAAATTTATCTACCGTCTTTACAGATCTGTTTTCAAAAAGTGAAGTTTCCTGCTAATTATTGTAGTAGCTATTCATACACTAGAAAGTTTATAAATGCATTAAAATAAGACATTATTTTAAAATCATTTGATTCTATTCAATCTTCCTCTCAATGTGAAACCAGCATGACATAAAGTGAGCACTATCTTGGTAAGAAATTGGAATGAATTCATTTACCCTGGATGCGTAAGGAAGACCATCATTTTCTCTGACAGAAGAGAACATTTGGTGTATAGGAAAGTGACAATGAGACATTATCTTAATCTAAATCAGACTGTTAATCTGTGGATTTTGCTTGTGATGTTCATGTCCTGATGTTTTCCAGTGTGATGAAAGGAAAATTAATGTGCTATCACTTTGTAAGAGGAAAGTATTCTCAATTGTGACCAAATTTTAAACCTGGGAATAGTAGTTCTGCTATATAAGTTTTGGAGATTTTCATAATAAAGTAAATTCAAGAAATATAAATTACAGTAGATAAGACATATACTTTCTTCATACAGGCTCAACAATGTATTTTCATGGCAGTGATGGTTGGATCTGGGACAAATTTTCCCCTTTTCTTAACACTTTAATCACAAAACTCATTTTAAGATTTTTATCTCTTTAGTTGCTATGATCATTCCTTTGCATCTTATCTCGGTGATTGCTTTAAAATATATCCAAGCAAAGCCTATTCAAGAATCCTGACTTTTAAAAAATGTATATTGTAGTTGTTAAAAATAATGGGATACTTCATTCAAAAAATCTGTGACAATGCTGACATTTTCCATCAAATCTAACCATTTTTATGGATGTTTATACTATTCAATATTTGAACAAAAATCTATTCTTGGGAATTGGTTGTAAAATTCTTTGAGTAAAGGCTGTGATTAAATTTTCATAATAAAAATTTCAGATGAAGATCATATGGCATTGGAAAACTATGAATAGCTACTACAATAATTACTAGAACAATACCATATTTCACTATATTTTAATGGTTTCAGAGGGTAGTAAGATGTTTAATGTAAAATGTATACTGATGCTAGCATTATAAGCAGTTATCTTAGTTTCTTTTTCCTTGCTGGAACACAACACCTAAGAGCCACAACTTAGAGAGGAAAGGTTTATGTAGTCCTGCCATTTCAGGTCAAGGTTGGCTGACTCCAAGGGTGGCAGAGGAAGGTGACAGACAAAAACATGCCAACACTGGGCCTCAAGGAGTCAGAGAGCAAAGGGAGGCATGTCAGAGGGACACATACCTTCGGGGTCCCAGCCCAAGCCAGATCTCAACTTCTAGTACAGCAGTTTATTCAGCTATAAATTAGTCACCTTCTATTGTATAAAAATACCACATATCTTTTCTATCCATTTGATTGATAGTCATTTGGGCTGTTTCCAAGACCTAGCCATTATATACACGGTTAGTATAAACACGGGCGTGCATTTGTCACTGTGGTGTGATGCTTTTAATTCTTCTGAGAACATACCACGAAGAAGAGCTGTGTCAAATGATATCTTTAGTTTTAATTTTTCAAGGAATCATTGCACTAATTTCCACAGTAATTGTACCAGTCTACATTTCCACCAACAATGAAGGGTCTCTTTCCCTCCACAACTCCATTAGTATTTGTTATTGGTGGATTTATCGATAACAGCCATTCTTTATGGGGTGAGATGGAATCTAAGTGTTGTTCAAAATGCATTTCTTGAATGACCAGTGATGCTGAATATTTTTTCATATTTTTATTTGCTGCTTATACTTCTTAATCTGAGAAGTTAATGATGCTCATTTTTTATTAGGTCTTTAAATTTGAGAGGTCTAATATTCTTAGTTGTTCAGGTACTATAAATTTTAGTTCTTGACTAAGGAATAGCTGACAAAATTTTTTCTACTTTGCATTGTTTCTTCACACTTCCACAAAAAAGAAAAAAAAAAAAAACTAAACTCGAGGCATTTCTGGGTAAAAGGATGCACCTGGAGACCATACTCTTAAATGAAATGAATCAGATACATGTGTTCAAAGTTTGTATATTTTTTCTGATGTGAGAAATTGAAAAAGTAAATAAAGCCAAAATATATCATGGATATTATGAAACAAGAAGAAAATATTCAAATGGGATGAGAAACAAGAAAGGGGAAAGGGGAAGGAAGGAAAGGAAAACAGAGAAAAAGGAAAAACTGGAAGCAAAGCTTTTGGAAATAAGAAAGAGAAAAGAGTTGAAGGCAGAGGAGGAAAATTAGAAAGAAGTATAAATATAGATCATGTGTAGGTACAAACTCCTTTTGAACATTGTGATCATTATGTATACATAAAATGTGCCAATAGAATTACTTAATCAAAAATTAAAGATAAAGGAAAAAACGTCACCCTCAGTGAGCCCACCTCCAAACACATGAGCTTTCTGGGGACATTCTAGATCTGAATTGTAACACTGATGAGTGAGGCTAGGCAGATCTTTCTGTATGAAATTATATTCCAGCTTCAAGGAAATCTGTCTTTCCAATAGAAACAAATCATATTTCCAGATAAGTTTCGAGTCTTGACCCTTTTCCTCTTCTCTGCTATTGGGAAAAAAGCCTTGTCCTCCTTGAGACTGCATGTCATTCAGAGATCTTGAAGAAGTTGTTACATGGTCCTTAATCTTTCTTTTAAGACTACAGCCTTATCTAGATTAACAATTTCTGATTTAATTTATTCAATTATTCATAAAACAAATTGTTACTGACTCTATGTTGTGCTCCCCTCCAATATTTCTATTACTTCAGCAGTTCGCACTGGAAAATTTCTGGCTTCTTAAATTTTGCTTAATATGTGGAAAAGAGAAAATGATGTGGTACACATGTTTATATCAGGTAGCAATATATACTAGAAGAAAGGCAGAACTGCCTAAAAAAAACCTCTCTTGTGCTGGGTTTTTTTTTTTCATAGGGATAGAGAGTGAACAGAACACAGCTTGTGGTGACAATGGCTATTTGAGCAGAACTAGGTAAAGCAAGGGAGTCTGCCACACAGATACCTGGGTGCAGAGGGTTCTAGAACAAGTAACCACCAGTGTGAAGCGAGTGCCTTGACTCTCAGTAGTTACACTGGTCAGCAGCCCTATAAAGCTTCCTGGAACTCACAGAGGTCAGTTGACAGTCGTTAGCTATAGAAGTCACAAATTAGCAGCTTGGTTTAAGGGCAGATAAAAGTAAAATTAGAGAGCACATGACCCATTCTACATTCAGCTTAACTGGCATTGTAGCTACATAGTTAACATACACATAAGGGCAATGTTATGATGCTGGGTTGTTAGATATTGCTCATGGGAAATGAGGGATGTCAGGGCTTAGTCCAGATTTTTACTCAGTGTAATGGAGCAGTAAACTGAAACAAAATGATAAAAGGTATGAGTCACTTCGGAAAGAACAAAATGTAGACTTAAAGTATCCCAGACTAACTTACAAAAAATACTGGATTGTCAGGTGACTTCTATTAGACCTCACCTTAGAATTTAGTGGTTTTTTAATGTCAAAATTGGTAGTTCCAAAAGGATTGACCAAATGTATACATATTTATGCTACTTTGGATGATATTTCAAAGCAGCTTTCCTGGATGGCATCTGTGGGCCCTTAGTGCTCCATGACTACAGATCATCTTATCACTAGTGATTTATCTGAAGTAAAGTAGAGGGCTGAACTCTTTGGAATATTTAAGTATATACTGTGATGAAAGGACACATGTGGTAACCATGTTTGACTTCCTTTCTTCATGTCAAAGATTTGTGACAGCTCAGTTTCACCTGTTGAAGTCATTCACTAACTTTTTACTGTATGTCCTCAAAATTAATCGCACAGGCATAAGAACTGACAAATATTTTCAAAGAAACTGCATATATGGCTGGGGGCATAGCTCAGTGTTACAGAGCTCGTCTAGCATGTCAAGTTCAATCCCCAGACCAGAAAACAAAATTACATATTCTCTTCATATTCATCTTCATGCACAGAAAGCAAGTTCTGTAGTAAAACAAAAATTAATCATTTTAATGAAAATTACATTAATAATTTAAAGGACATCTCTGGTAAATATGCATCAAAATACAAAATTTCTATCTCAAAGGAAGTATTTACACACTAAGCAATAAATATTTTTTAAAATATTCCTACTCACCTAACCAAGAATAACTATTAATTTTAGCCCTCTCCTGCATATTTATTTTTATTATTACAATCCTGATGCTTAAGTATAAACATCCACAGATATTTTGTAAGTTGTATCTAATAAAATATATATTTATTTTAAAATGATTGATGATTTTCTTCTTTCATTATACAATTATTCCATGGCTAGGGCCAAAGTTCCATGGCACAGTTTCTGCTTGGCAACCAGGAGGTCATGAGTTCGATTCTCAGTACCAAAAGACCAAAACAAAACAGAAAAGAATTATTCTCAGTAGTAATTCAAGAATATATAGCTCTATTCACTATAGATCAAAAACAAATATTTTTAGACAATTGAACAATGTTAGTAACATCCAATCAGGAAAGCAGGCATGCATGCTTTTCCCTTATAGTACTGGCCATTTTCTATAGTAAAAGTGAAGTTGGCCGAGCCAGCTCAAGGAAGATGCTCTGCTCAAATGCAGCAAACTCACCTGCCAGCATCACCTTCAATCTCTAATTACTTTCTTTCATGAAACGGGTGTTACAGTCTACAAACACATGAACACAAATTGCTAGAGATGGAGTTTTCTCTCCTAAGAGGGAGGGGCTATGTTTTTCACCTGCTTGAGTTAGCTCTGTGATATCCCTAACTCCAGATACTGCTGCAAGTTAAATTATAACATTGCTTCAGGAAATCTCTCCTGTGGTTGGCTACAAGATAAACAACTGCTTATATGAACTGAAAATTTATAAACTTCCAGGAATTAAAAATGTTAATACTTTATTATTCATAATTTGTCTTAAAAATTCAATAACCTTTGAAGCCCAGGATAGAGCTCATGCCTATAACCCTAACAGTCTTGGAACTTGAGGTAGGCTGACATTCAGCTTAGGGTTAGAGAACGCTGCTTAAAAATGAAATGAAACACAGTAAAATAGAATATGGCTAGAGATAGTACTCAGTAATAAGGTCCTGGGTTTAACTTAGTAAAATAAAACAAAATTTGACAAAACAATTAATTGTTAAAATAATCACTCTGACTTTATAGTTCTAAATATTTATTATATAACAACACACGTTATTCTCTTTGAGTATATTTTGCCTACAGTTCTTCTACAGGTTTACTGATTAAATTTGTCAGTATTGCATGTATAATATATTTACAGTTATAAATAACATAAAGTGTTTTTAAACCAATTTAAATTTTTCAGATAATGAACTTTATTTCAGCAGTAATTATCTTTTTTTGATTAATTAACATAAAAATTTTCTGAAATCTTAGAGTAACTTCAAATCTTATACCTTTCCTAAGTAGGTATTTCTTAACTGATACTGAGTTTGTTATCTACATCAAATGTATAAAACCCTAAAATTTATGCAATGTTGCCTGTAATTTTTATGGCTTTAGAGAAGCTTCCATATTTGAATCTGTAAACTTTGCTCATTTTCACAGTATTGAGAAGCTATACTGTAAAGAGGCATATGGCTAAAAATGTTTAAAATATATATTCATAAACTGTGCTAATTTACTTCAAAAGGATGAGGCATTACCCTTTATAATTATTCTCCTCATGGTTTTCTTTATAAAATTAAATTACTATAATTAAAAATTATATAACACTCTTCTAAGAAAGCACTTTGTATCCAAGATATAGAGAACATAGAAGATAATCTTTTGTTAATATATGATATTGTCCTAAAATAAGGTCATTCTTACAAATCATGTGAAGTGAATCCTATGTAAATTTTAGAGGTTATACATGATTCACCAGACAAATTATTTGTCTGTATTAGTGATAACTAACATTTAAAGGTATATATATATATATATATAATTAACAATATTAAACTGTTATTTATCCCGGTATAAAAATAAATTGGATTTTTATCTCTGTTGAAATGAAATTCTGTTGAATTCATCCACTCTTACACTACTGAAAAGCAAGTGTTTTGGCTTGTCTTTAGCTGCCCCCAAGACCTCATGCCATCATAGGTGGAGATACTGCAGAGGCAGCTGGATCCACACTGTATGATTGACTTATGGTGCACTGTTAGGATGTCAGAGGGTTGCATCAAGGGTATGTGATTGCTAACTCAGTCTACTAATTGGTTTGGCAGCTGCTTTAATCCTGGTATCCTGGAAAGAAGATAAAGATGCAGAAAGTAACTACATGGTCCCTTCTTGCTTTGCTACCTTGTGCCCAGCATAAACTATTTATCCTCTCTGATGCCCCTCAGCCAATGCCACCCTGCCTTGGGGCTAGCCGATGGAGGACTGAAACCTTTATAAATTGAGTTAAGTGCACTGTTGCTCCCTTAACGCTGAGTGTTAGGTATTTTGCTTTGGCAATGAGGAAAGGACCTAAGACAGCAAGTTCCAAGGACTTTTGTGTAACATACCCAAATGAAAAATATTTTAAAATAGGTTATCTGCTTTATGTTGGCTTCTTCATATTTTTAATAATTCAAAAAGAATTCCTGGATTTGGTTCAGTGTCATATGAAACAATCTCAATTAAAATTCAACTCTGAGTGTTGATAAGCAAGATATTTAAATACAAATAATAAGGAAAAATGAACATGAAATGTGAAAAGAATATCAGGAAAGTTTGATAAAATAGAAGGTAGGAATGCAATACTAATAGAATAAATTCTGTGCTAGACATCTTTCAGGAGGGTAGAACATACAAAATAAACCAAATACAATGATATACTGTATATTTATTAATAGCACAGATATAAATTCATATTGTATAAAAAGAACAATTAGCACATGAGGCAAAGCATGCCAAAAATTCTGGAAGGATCTAAGTAAATCCAGCCACAATATGTTTTTTTTTTTTTCATTATTAAAAGGCAAACAGACATAATTTATGAAGTATTTTCTTCACAATATAAAAGATTTTTACGTAATAGTCTTTAAAATCAGTACACATAAAAGAAATGTGTCTTAAAAGTAAAAGAAATACATAGTAAAAGTAAAGTAAAATATAACAGAAAAATGGAAAAGGTCAAAAGACTGTAAATACTTTGGCTTGTTGGCAGCTGTCAAAAGCTAACTCTGTACCTCTCTAGCAGCAATCTGGAGTGCCTAAACCTTTTACAAAGCATTTGGCAACACTTATTATCATTTACAATTCAAAATGGATGTACATCTTATCCTTTTATTTCTAATGTTTAGAATTTTTTTCATAGAAGCAAATGCATCCAGTTACAGCATTTACATTTATGGAAAAAATACTGGGTACAGTATATAATCTTATCCTAAGGTACTAATTTATTTAATTACAGCATAGCCACACAACACAGCACATTGATGGGTTCTTTACTTTATTCATTTATTATGTCTATTCTTTTCTGATATGTGAATACTCTATGATATAAGCCAAACACCAGAATCAAGCAATATGATGAGTCAAAATCTCTAACTTCATTTTGCAGTAATTTTCTGGGAAGAGAGAACACAAGATCAATAAGCAGATTATCAGTGTGCTAACAATGAAAGGAGAATTTTTTAAAAAGACGTGGGCAGTATGTAGCTGAATTGTGGATTAACAAATTCTATATGATGGGGTTACAGAGCATTCACCTTGGGAGTGTCCAGATCCAAGGAGGTGAATGGAGCATTTCTTGTCTATGAAATTGTTCCAAAACCCTAGAGGAAAAGCTCCTCTGAAAAGTATGTCTGGTTGGCACTGACTACCTGAAAGAGTACAAATAACTCTGAAACCCTCATCTTCCTGTACAATGCAAAGATAAGCTACCCCCAAAGCAACTTCTTAGAATCAATCCACTATTTCAGGGATTTTCATGGCTTTTGAAACAAAAGCCTAGAAGAGTAGACAATCTGAATGTGGATGATTAACCAGGTACTTCACTGAAAGCTTAGAAGCTCTCTTTGATCTATTTCTAAATTTATTCGGGAAATTAGTTTGGGATCTAGATTCTAGGAAAAATCGCAGAACACGCTATTTTCAAGAATGATTATTGGAGAGACAAGGGTGGATATGAATTTTTTAATTTTTAAAAAATCAGTGTGCTAGTTTCTGTAAGGAACCCCTTCATCCTACACCAATTTTCTTTAGGATCAGGAAAAATACACTAAATTAATGTTATGTCTCTGAAATAAGATCTGACTAAAATGCATACACATATACAGCAGCTGCCAAAATTTTAATCAATAAATTCAAAAGTAAATTTGAGAACCACTTCTAAAGGATTATGTACTATAATTTCTTGCTAAAATTCATTATATATACACATATTGAAAGACTATCTTTATATCTAAAGGTAATACATTAGTTGCACTATTATATTCAATTATTTTGAGATAGATAAGATTCATAAATCAAAAAGTTAAGTTTATAACAAATTTCTTTAAAGTAAGAAAAAATGCACAATATTTAAAAATATATAAATTGTAGGTGATCTTGGTTAGCTTTTAATGTTGTTAAACATTATCCTTTGAGGGTTGCATGTGAGAATGGGTGTTCATGCTTCTCTGAGAAGCGACGAAGGCCACACGCAGGCATTTTAGAGATGTGGCATATGCTGGCATTGCTGCCATTTTACCTTCTGTTGCCCTTTGGAAGGAAAACATTTAAATCTTTAAAAGATTAAACCCATGTTTCAATATTATTTTTATCAATTAAATTTATACTTTTATTCAAATGAATATCTATTTCTATCTGTCTGTATTCATGTATTTGGTACAGGATCTCATAAGCAGTTCAGACTTGTAGTGATCCTCCTGTTTTCAGCCTCTGCAGAGCTGGGATTTCAAGGGCGGGCCACCACGCCCAGTCTCATTGGCTGGCTCAGCTCCCCATGTGTGGGGGGCGACAGGTCGGCATGCAGTGCCTGGGATTGAGCCAAAGCAGGTGCTTAGTCCACTGAGCTATCTCCCAGGTCTCTAATTCATATTTCTAAGAAATTAAAATGTGAGACCATTACATACATTTTGAAAGAATATTTTAAGAATTCATGGCTCTTTTATTTATCTTCAGCCATAACATTTCATTTATGGATATTTTCTATTATCCACCGATCCATTATATACAAAGCCAAATTTAAGAAGTATGAAGACACAATCTTGAAATGTGTTACCATCGAGGAAAGACTGAATGTGTTTACTAAGAATATAGATGCAAAAATTTTATTCCAAAATTTTATCACTATTTCTATGTCATTCTGCTTTTTACTGCTTTGATAAAATATTGAAAATATTTGTGTCTGAATTTTTAACTGGAATCTAAATCCTCTCTGAGAAAACATTTCATTTTCCATTAATAAGTATTTTCTCAGATGCTTCTTTTCCTTGCAAAATACATCTGCAATGCGTGGAAGAAGAGTTCTGATTTTTTGATCATTATGTTAGCAATGAAGTAGTGTTCTGTTCTAAAGAATTCTTTAAGTGTAAATTCTCATCTCAAAACAAAGCATCAATTTAGACATCTTACTGCTTCTTTCAGGCCTCAGTAATGCTTTTGTCTTCTTGTTTTGGCTTCCACTTTCATGAAGGGCTTTGAACCAGTCCCGTAATCTGTTTGCCACTTCTCTGAATTCCAGGTCGCTGCATGCTAAAATCAAAGAGAAACAACATAAATTCTTACGACAATTTATCAGGATTCCAAATACTATTTCACATTGTTCCATGAATTTGAATTATAATAGTGGCTAGAATAAAGAAAAAACAAACTAATCCTTTTCTTAAATCAAACATTGAATTTGTACTTCAAACTTAATAAGATTTGATATAAAATCACATTTTATGTAGTACAAAATATTTTTAGTAGAATTTACCTTACACTCCTTGAAGAAATAGAATTTTAACTGAAGATTCTTATTGTTACCATCACACAAAGCCTGATATTTAGGTTATTAATATCGGATGGGGGGGGCAGCTGAAAAACTCAAAGCTAGAAAATCCAAAATGAATACTATCCATTCATTATTAGCTAAATATTTACCTATTAAATACACATGACTTAGTCTTCCTCACTAATGTAGCACTCAAATCCAAGACCACCTTTCGACTACTTTGAAAATATAAAGGAAACAATTACTGTGATCTGCTCTCGTAGATCCATCTCTTCTGTGTGTTGCCGAGATACAGATTTCTCAACCATCAAGCATCGCATATTAAAACTTACGTTGATTATTTTGTTAAAAATAATTCTAGTCCAGGAATATATAGTTCAATGCCTGACAAGTGTGAAGTTTCAATTCCAGGCAACAATAGTAATAATAATAATAATAATAATAATAATAATAATAATAAATAACAATAATAATATTTATAACATGAACACAGAAATTAGATTGCTTTCCCATTTTTCAACGGCAACTGTTTTAGTAGGCTTTGTGTTGCTGCTACAAAATACCCGAGACAGCCAACTTAAAAGAAGAAAGTTTTATGACTTGGTAAATTGGCTTCGTCGCTTCTGAGATTGTCATGTGGCTGAACAGATGGGGAGAAGCACGTGGTACAGGAAAATAAGAATGTTGCTTAAAATCAAAACCCAGAAATTCCATGTGACCCAGCTATTCCCCTTCTAGGTATCTTCCCTAAAGAGGTAAAGATACATGCACCGTGCGGCAATACATGCATATGCTCATAGCAGCATAGCTCATAGTAACTGAATTTTGGAATCAGCCTATCTGTCCAGCAACAGATAAATAGGTAAAGCAAATATGTTATTTATATACTATGGAGTACTACTCTGCTAGAGAGAAAGACAAGCTTTAGGCATTTTTTAGGTCCGTGACTACATATCGAGACCATAATTTTAAGTGAAGCAAATCAGAAACAGTTTAAATATCACTGTACAGGAAAGCAAGATAGCTCAGTGGACTAAGAGCTGTGTAGGTGAGCCGTGGGACAGGTCCTCCACCCCATCCCAGCTCTGCCTGTGGGTGCACTGAGCCAGTGACCAAGTTCATACGTGGTGGTGCACGCCTGTAATCCCAGCACTGGGGGCGGTGGGGCTGAAAATAGGAGGCACTACAAGTCCGAGCTGCATAGCGAGAACTTGTACCAAATACATTAATAAATAAATAAATATCATTTCAATTATGTAAGAAGTTCAAAGTATAAATAGGGAGCAGATTGACAAAGAGAGAGAAAAAGAGAGAGAGACAGAGAGAGAGAGAGAGAGAGAGACAGACAGACAGACAGACAGACAGACAGAGTTTGAGATGTGGGAAGAATGTATTCAAATTAGAGGGGAATAAGAGTTGGTGGTGAGCGAACAAGGAAGGAAAAGTAATTTTTTAAAATTTTTATCTTTAAAAAATGTTTTAAAGAGAATTTAAAAATTTGCAATAAAAATTAGAAATGATACAGAATTTCACTAAACAAAATAACAGGAAATGAACAATGGTTATTATGTTGCATAACATTGTTTTCAAATTAGCTGTTTAGATTTCCAAATATAAGCATGTAAAATCAATAAGAAAAAAGTTGCAAGAAATTGAAAACAAAAACAGTAAGAAAGGAGTAAGGCGCTCCTTTCAATAAACTGGCAAATCAGCAGTATAACTATCCAAGTTATCCCACATATATACATAAATGTCTTTTCCTTTACTTCTTTCTCTATTTTCCTCTTTTCCTCATCCCAGTTGTTCTTACCTTTGAACAGATTCTTGCCCTTTACAGTATCAACTGCATCTTTCAGATTTTATTTACTGTCAGGTTCTTACACTAGTGAGATAATACTAGGTTTACATATGTGGGTCTGATTTATTTCACTTATGACTGTGATCTCTAGTTGCATTCATTTACTAACAAAAGTCTTGATTTTATCCCTTTCATAGCTGAGTAATATTCCATTGTGTAAAAAAATCACAACTTTTTTATCCATTCTTCAGTTTATGGGCATTTGGGTTCTTTCCAGGTAAAAGCTAAGACAAATTATGTAGCTATAAATATGGATACACATCTATCTACCACTGTGATATCATAGTTTTAGTTCTTCTAGAAAAACATGGGACTTCCAATCTTAGCTTTTTGAAGAATCTCCACACTGATTTGCCATACTGGTTATATCAGTCTGCACTCCCACCAACAGTGGAGAAAGGTTCCTTTTTCTGCAACATCCCTTCATCATTTGTTATTGGCTGAACTCTTTTCTTTTCTCTCTTTTTTTTTTTTTTTTTTGATGTATTTAGTACAAGGTCTACACAGATCAGACTCAAAGTGATCCTCCTATTTTCAGCCTCCCAAGTGCTGAGATTACAGGCATGTGCTACCAACCCAGTCTCAGTCACCTTCTCAGGGCACCCTGGGGGCATGGCCAGCATGCATGCTGGGGGAATTGACCCCCATCCCCACACCTGCCTAAACGGGTACTTTAATCTGCTGAGCTATCTGACAGCCTGGTTGAATTCTTGACGATAGCCTCTCTTTCCGGAGTGAGATCTCAGTGGTGTTTTAATTTGCATTTCTTGAATGATCAATGATTTTGAATATTTTCATATGTTTATTTTCCATTTATATTTTTTCATCATAGGGATACGTAGAGAGTTCAGGAACAAAAAAATAAACTACATGGGAAATACTTCAAAGATTTCCTTTTTCTTTTTCTTTCTTTTTTTGTGGAACCTGGGCTTGAACTCAGGCTCTTGTGCTTACCAGGGAAACATTTATTCCTGGGCCATCTCCCAGGCCCATCAAAGATATTTTTATGAGGAAGAAGTAATATAGAATTTCAAACCAAGATAATAGGAGATTAACAGTGGTTAATATATTGCATAATGTTATCTTCAAAGTACTTTCTCCAACTACAAAATTTAGGTATATAAAAGGGATTTAATGACAAAAAATTAATGAAAAAATAGAAATGGAGCCATTATTGAAGTGTCCTGGAGGTTGACAGGAGGGGAAGGGAAGAGAATAAAAAAATGAATGAAGAATGCTTACTCATAGGGACACATCTCCCATGACGAAGTAACCATATACTGAAACTATGAACTAAAAGCTCAGCAGCCCTGTTCCTGCCTGGCAAGCATTAGATCCTCAGTTCAATTTCCAAATTCAAAATCAAGCAAAGAAACAAAACAAAAATAACAAAAAGAATAAAATATGAAAAAGTACAAAAAAAAAAAAAAAAAAAAGAAGTTCATCTGAAGTGAACCAGAGAGAGAACTAGATCCTGAAAGAAGGATAAAATACAGTATTCAGGGGCCACCAGCAACACACACACACCTAACTAGGCCCCACTCTAAGTTGTCATCACCTCTCCAGAGCAGCGTCAACTTACGAACACATCAGTGTGTTACTTTTGAACTTAGGGCCCACGTGATCCAGCCTTGCTGCAGAGGCCACAGCCCAGAAGACTGCCACTTGAGGGACAAGTCCTCAGCACGAATTAGTTCTGATCCAAAGTGTACCAGGATCAGCATGTGACATGATAATGGAAACTTCACTTCAGCATTTCAAAACAAGATAATAGGCGATTAACAATGGTTATTATACTGCATAGTTATTGTCAAAGTAGTTTCTCTAATTACAAAATTGAGCTATATAAAGGAATTTAATGACAAAAAAGTTAACGAAAAAAATAAAAATGGAGATTTTATTGATATGTTGTGAAAGAAGGGCTGACGGGAGGGAAAGGGAAGAGAATAAAAAAAGAACAAAGACGTGAGGCTTTATATACCCTTATAACACATATCACCATGGCTAAAACTCTACACCAGGTTGGATATGTGAGATTCTATAGACAGCAAGAGGCCTGTGGTAATAACACTATTAGTAATACAAGTACAGCCAACATTTTGACCCTACCCTTTCAAGGTCAGTGAAGACTCAGGACATAGGAGAACCTGTACTGTAATAGTATGTAACTCAGTTGTGTCCCAAATTTTCTGATCAAGGAGATTATGGGGCCAAAGAGGAAAGTGATCAATGATGTAGAGTGTGCCTAAGAAGAGTCACATGGAGAGAAAACATTTTCTCAGGCTTTCACAGAGAGCAAATTGGTCAAGCAATGGCTGTGACTCATACACATGGCTGACACTGACAAAAGATCTACAAACTGTGGTACAGGGTTTCAGGATAAATCCTGAAGGGATTTGACTGACCTTATCAGATACAAAAGTTACATTTTTTGTTATATAGGTCTTGCTTTATCTTGTTCTTAACCATACAGCAGAAAAGTAAAAAAATGAGGTAGAAAAAGTAAAGCCATATTAATATGCTGAGCTATAAAAGGCTCAAGTCAACAACTTCTGACATTGACAGTCCTATGGAAAACCCACTACTATTATGGACTACTGGACTATATTGGAATATTTTGCTCAATTCACACACCTACAATACTTAAATGACAATGGAATATCCTTCTCTGACACAACTAAACAAAAAAAGGGGATACAAATGAATGACCATTTTGTATCTGTATATTCAAAAATAGGATACATATAAAGCTACTTTCTCTTAATTCAATGAATGGAAAGATTTGTTCTATTAGTGTTTGTGGACAGGATATCATGTCTGCATCTTGTACAATGAATAACCTCTAAGACAACAATATGCAATATATTAATTATTGAAACTGTCCTACTAATCAGTTTGGAAACTGTCTCATTGCTATTTGTTTGCCAATAAAATTATTAAAAAATAAAATAAAAATTAATACAAGTTACAGTGCACATTTGTACTTACTTATATTAACACAAGTAATCTTGTTGACAACTCTATGAAGTATTCTTTAAAAACTGAGAAATTGAGTAACAGAGTATTGAAGGACTCTTCTGAATTCACAAGTAGATAAGCTAAATTAAATCCAGAAGTAAAGGTTTCAGAATCCAAGGGCTTTCTCAGTACAGCAAGTCACCTTAGAAACCTCAACAAACATTAATTGTGTAGTGAATGCTGATCCAGAACAAAGATACAAGCACTGTTTCAATCCAAGCTTGCAAATCTTCCATTTCATTAAGTGATGATAGAAATAGTGAGTTGCTTCTCAGTCTCAGAGATATTTGATGTAAACAGTACAAGTTTTTAAAAGAAAACACAAAAAACCCATGAAGTGTAATTATATTTTCCTCACTTTAAAGGAATCACATTTTCAGGTCTGTATCTGAAAACAGTTAAAAACCGATCATGGGGATCTTATTGAGCAACAAGCTGTCCTGGATGCTGTCATTGATTTCACACCAGCTGACAAGAACCATGATAGGAATTTCTCAGTACGATACCTTTCACATTCTTGTTTTCTTTTACAGAAACCATAATAATGTTATCATTTTTGGAACTTGTAATTCAATCTGTCTTTATCAAGAGAAAATATCTACCTCCTGAAATACAGAAGTATATTGTTGGTAGGATGGAATTACTATTCACAGAGTAGCAAAGTCTTATTTATGCCCATCAGCCCATATCTAGGACAATTGCTTGATGGTCTCCAGTGATCTGGGACTGCTCCTTTGCAGAAGTCAGTTAATACATGGTCCTCTCATTCTCTAACAGTTATACTACTTGGTTTGTTTTCTAGAAATAATATTTTATAGTCACATTGCAAGAAATAAACTTTGTGAGGTTTTACATTTAATTTTTGTATTAAACTGGAAACATTAGGCTGAAGGAGTTTTATCTTTGTAACTATACAAGTTGAGATGCCTTAATTTTAGAACTGCAAGAAAAGTAAATCAATGCCTGTTACTCATTAATCGAATCTTGTTTGTAGTTAGTAATAAACAATAAGGTAATGTATTTTGCTATCATAATAAAATGATCTACATTAAAACTGAATAAATGAAAATTTGAGTTTCACATTAAAATTTTTCGATTATGCTAAAGTACTAAGTAGAACATGATATTACATAAATCAAATGATGAATGCAAAGGAATAGCTCCTGTAGATTAAGAATTACATATGTGTGTGCATATATACATACCACAAGCATTGACAAAGACAAAAAAGTTCTATGATACAGAATAAAGACAAAAGATGGGAGATAAGAGAAAGTTCATGAAAGATCACCTAAAGTCTAATATCTGGTGTAGAAGTTTTAAGACACATATACACACATAACATTTTTCAAAATTTCTATTATAGGTTTGGTGCAATAGCTCAGCGGATTAAAGCATGTGCTCAGGCAGAGTGCAGCAGCCAGGGTTCGATTGCTAACCACGCTGTGCCTGCCCCGCCTGTGGGACACACTGAGATGGTACTTAAGACTGGGTGTGGTGGCCTGCAATCGCAGCGTTTAGGAGGCTGAAAACAGGAGAATCACTATGAGTCCGATCTGCGTAATGAGACCCTGTAACCCTGTAGATCCCATACTAATACATTTAAAAATAAATTTCTATTATAAAAATTAAGAGATAGTTCAGTGTTTTAAAAAGAAAAAAATATGGGAACAAATTAAAAATTAAAGAGTGTCTACAGTAGGCACTCAATCAGCCTGGTTGCTCAAGAATCTGTAGCAGAAAGGTTTAAAGGAGGCAACAAAGTGAACGTTGAATGTGCTAAGGAAAATATATTTCCTTCTAGCTTTCCACATCTATTCAAGTACCAAAATAAAGGCATTTTTATTTGTTGAAGAAATTACATATGTTGCATTTAATCATATGAAATCCAGCCGCAGGAAAATTGTTTACATGATTAAGGCAAACAAAGATAGGAAACTCACAAAAGGGGGATTCAGTAAACAAAATCTACATAGAGAACTCATACTAGAAGTGTAGGTCAGAAAGACCAAGTAAAGTGGTATCTATAAAAGTTGAGGGGATGACTAGCAAATAATGTCTTATTGACAGCTTAAAAACTTGTACTCATAATAACAGCATGGATGAAATGGTAGAATTCATTTAAAATTGAAGGGGGTATCACTCCATCTATCGAGACAGGAAAAATGCAATGAAATAATTTTAGCATAAATTTTTACTTTTCCATTAACAATATTTCCATCATCAAAATTGTAAATGTCTTGATATGCAATGTGATCCATCTTAAAAAGAAATTTTAAAATCTTAGTCGTTAGAGAATAGAATGTAAATGCTATCAATTTTAGCAGTAAGTGGCCGATCTCCAACAGTAAGAACAAGAAATGAAAGTGAAGCCAGGAAAAGAGGCAATGTGAATTATTTCATTTTACAAAGATGAGGCGATATGCTAAGGAATTTGAAACTACAAAGGCATTTCATATTTGCTTTACTAATAAAGTTTTGCTTTGTAAATAACAAATAATCAGGAGAAATTAAGCAAGGCCTTATGCAAATGTTGGAAAATGAGAGAGAATTAACATATATTGCCACTTACTAAAGAAAAAAATCCTTAAGGCAGTACTTGAACATGGCAATTCCCTTGTGAATGGGCTAATCACCAGGTGGCAGAAACCTCCAATACTTGAAAATGATCACTTCTTTGACTAGGGGCCAAGGAAGAGAAATGAGGAGAGGTGGAGCAGGAGGTGGAGTGATTCACTCATGTGACCCAGACTATCTGTATCTTGGAACCAGTGGACCACAGACCAGAACCTCTGAAACTATGAAACAAAATAAATCCTTACTCCTTTAAATTGTGCATATCGGATATTTTGCGACAAGGATGGAAATCATTGAAATCTAATAAATGAGTTACAATGTTACATTAAATATGAATATGTTGAATATTGTTGATCACAGCGGCCTGGGTTCGATCCCCGGCATGCCGTGCCAACACCACCCCCAGGGCACGCTGAGATGGCATTTGAGACTGGATGTGGTGGTGCAGGCCTATAATTCCAGTGCTTGGGAGGCTGATAACAGGAGAATCATTATGAATCTGATCTATGTAGTGAAACCCTGTAGACCCTCTACTAAATACAATTTAAATAAATAAATAAAGGTCATATTGTTGAATATAACCATTACAGATCATATTTTACAATCCAATATCAGAATATTAACTTCTATTATGCCACCTTTTGACTTACAGAATTTATGTTCCTTGGCCAAATCTTGAGTATTTAATCACAAATCTGATGCTCTTTAATTAAAATGATTTCTTCGCAAATCTGATGCTCTTAATTAAAATAATTTCTTGTTTGACAGAGAAGAATCTTTTCCTTACCAATAAAGCAGTGTAATATATGAGTAATAAAGATGCAGAAGCACGTTTTCTATTTTCATCTAAGACTTTCAACATTCATTGTGTAGAAAGAATCAAACAGAATGAGAATGGAGACATTTTGGGAGACACCAGGAACACCCACAAACACCCCACACCCTCCAATATAACAGAACACAGCATAAAATGATCACTTCCAAATCTGGAAGCAGTACTTTCACAGACACTGTCTGCTTGTGTCTCCCTCAATCTTGCAGTTCTTATTGCTCAGAGCCATGAGAAATAAGCTTGTGATTTATTGACTTGTGTGTGTGTGTGTGTGTGTGTGTGTGTGTGTGTGTGTGTAAATCTCATTTCTTTTTTTTAAGGAATAAAAAAAAATTTTATTTTTTTATTTTTGTAGAAGAACCAGAGATTGAACTCAGGTCCTTTCACTTGCCAGGCAAGTGCTTATTCTACTGAGCTATCTCCCTGGCCCTAAAAATATTTTTTTAAAAAGTATTAAATGTGATACAAAATTTCACGAAGCAAGATGATAGGACTTCACCAATGGTTAAATCTATGATTTCTGTTGGCGAAAAACCACTCAGTCTGTGGTATTAGGTTTTAAAAATTCAACTGGATTAAAATGCATTATAACATTCTTAAGTGCAAGTATTGAGAACATTTATTAAATAATGAACATTGATGCCTGGCAAAATGAGTTGAGACTGTATTTTTTGAGACTGTATCATATAATTAAGAAAATTGGATATAAAGATAAAGTTCCAGGCAGAGTGGATCCTCTGAGAATGTTCGTCCCAGCGACAGAGATCACACTGCACTTGCATGTGTCTTGAGAGACATTTACAGGTTTGCCTCCAACTGACTCATCTCTATTTTACTTCAACTTAAAGTTGCAACATTTTTTCACGTCATTCATTCTTGCTATTAGAATATTGTTCCTTATGTAATAAGTGATGTATAAAGTAGTGGAGCTAACTTAAATGAACACAATGAAAGTTAGTTCAGAAATTATCACAAGTGATTTGGTAGTTTACCTCACATTAACGTTTGTAGGCATATTTTCCTGAGTCTCTGATTTTCTATTAGGTTTTAAAAAATAAAATTATCACTCTTTATCACTGTTAATAAAAATACTTCCTGTCATCCATTTTCTAAGATTGTAATGTATGGATTCTGATCATCTCCTGATTGGACCAGGTTGGTATGTTACTGGGTATGTTATGAATATCTGGAAGAACATGATTACTTGCAAGCCAAAGGGCTGAAGGCTGCCATGAAGTGAATATTTCCTCACACGATCAGGCCTGCTTCACATAAAAAGTACAAGAATCTTGTCTGTCAATATCAACTCTTATTCCCATTCATAAGGCTGTATTGTTCCAGAGAACTGAAAAAGAGGGCAAGAAAACATGCCCTGAACAGTACAATGCTTTTTTTATTTTTTAATATTTTATTTATTTGGTACAGGGTCTGACTATGCAGCTTGGACTCGTAGTGATCCTTCTGTCTCAGCCTCCCCAGTTCTGGGATTACATGCATGCACCACCACACTGGTATTGGTGGCTGGCTTGGTACAGGGCTGGCACTGCATGTGTTACAGGAGATCAAACCTGGGGCCACGCTATCTCCCTGGACCCTTATTTTATTGTATTTTAATTTATTTCATTTTAGTTTTTGGTACAGAGTCTCACTACACAGTTTGATTCATATTTTTCTTTTTTGCAATTTTAGCTGTGTCTATAAGGTATACAGGGTGTACAGGATTTCACTACATAGATCAAACTCGTAGTCATCTGCCTGTTTTCAGCCACCCAAAGAGCTGGGATTACTGGTGTACACCACCATGCCCATTCTCAATCACCAACTCAGCTCACCCAGGGGACAGGGACGGCTTAGCACGCTGGGATGGACCCTGGCCACTACATCTGCCTAAGCTGGTGCTTTAATCCGCTGAGCTATTTGGCCAGCCCTTGATTCATAGTGAACCTCCTGTTTTTCAGCCGTCCTTGCTCTGGGATTATTGATGGGTAGTACTCAAAATCGAATTTAAATCCTTGTATTTGCCAGGCAGATGCTTAGACACTCCAGAACAAAATGCTTATTTTAAATTGAATAGGAGGAAGGAGAGTGTACTGCTTGTTGAATTCTTTATCATTTGTTCATAGCCATAAATTCTTTTTTTTGTGTGTGACCAACTAAACCCACCCTGGGGGAGGGGTTGGCACAGCACGTGATCCGGAGGATCGAACTGCAGGCCCTGTGCTTGCCTACCTTGCCTAAGCAGGCACTGTAGACCACTGAGCCATCTCCCCAGCCCGGTGAGTTCTTGAATTATCCCTTTTCATTCTAGTTTTGCAAGGCACAGAGAAAGCAATTAATGAATATGCATGAAAATGGAATAGTTTTTCACATTCTGAGTTGTTTTATCACATAACTTTGAGTTTTCACTTTGTCTATATTTTCTTATTTAATCTGTGTTCAGAAATAAATGATTTTTAAGTACACAAGGAGTTACATTATCTTGAAGAACTTTCTGACTTTTTTTTGATGACTTGAAGTATTTTTCAATGAGTATCTCCTTTTTATAGACTCCAGCCTTCCATAAAGATAGTTTAATTCCACAATTTAAAAAGTCAATTTAATTTTTATTTTCCATTATATGAATGATGAGAACTTTAATGTTATTTTTATGATAGTAATACAAATCTATTTTTTTCTGATTAACAGAGCAAAATATGCCAATTTTGCAAGTACATATTTAAAAATGTATATAAATAAGAATATAAAACAATGCATTTAACATTGTTGTGAATAGGCAGTGTATTACAGTATTCATCATTTGTATCAATAATGCATATTTTGTGTAATTTGGATTATGTCAGATAATATTTTCTTTTTTACTTTATAATATATCATACTTACAATTTTTCAGATTTCCAAAATACCTCGTGAATGAATTTTTTATATCAATAATATTGTGAATGTACTATATTAACAATATTATGAATCAACAGAATGGATATTATCATATAAAGTTCTTCTCTTCTGTATTTAGGACAAAGTCTACAGGGTCTACAGGGTCTCACCACATAAATCGGACTAATAGTGGTTCTCCTGTTTTCAGCCTCCCAAGCGCTGGGAATACAGGCTCCCACCATCATGCCCAGTCTCAGTAGCAGTCTCAGTGTGCCGCGGGGGTGGGTCCAGCATGGCGTGCCAGAGATCGAACTCTGGCCCTGTGCTCTGCTAAGCAGGTGCTTTAGTCTGCTGAGTTATTGGGCAGGACCTTGAGCTATCAGGCCAGCCTTATACATTTCTAACTTGATGAAAATCTGTATAATAAATATTATATGTTAAGAATCTATAAATTGATTTTAGCTTCTAGCTTATTTCAAAAGTATGAGTTTTTGTTCAAAAGGAAGGAATTACTGAGTTGAGGAGAACAGGAGAGGGAGTGGGAGAAGCAGATACATGTATGCAAGTAAGCAGGATGGTTGGACAACTGTACTGGGCATTTCTGCTGGTATGTGGAGAGAAGTAGCTACTGCTTTAATTTGTTTTGTCTCCTTTTTACAATTGTCCTTTTTCTCTTCTTAATATTTTATATATTTCCTGTTTTCTTTCTTCTTCCAATTTTGCACACATATATCTGGTGATATGAACAAATGGTTAGAAGACAGCACTAGGCATTACAACAAATATTGTGAAATTCATATTATTTTGTTAAGTAAAATTCTGTATCACTTGTAATTTTTGTTTTAATACTATTTTATACTCTTTAAAAAATTAAAGTAGGGGTTTTTACCATTTATGGGGTTTTCTACTTTATATTTTTAAATTAATGCATAATTTTGCATATTTATGCATTTCAGTGTGATAATTTGATTCTCATGTACAATATGTAATGATCAAGTTGGAGGGATTAGCATTTTTTCTTCTTAAATGTTTATCATATATTTGTATTGGGAAGCCTCAATATCCCCTCTCTAGTTCTTTATAAAATACCTAATAAACTGTCGTGAACATCCTATGGCATCAGACGTCCTCCACCTACCCTGCAGTTGCCCCTCTCAACACTTTGTAGGATCTTGTGGTGGCTGCTCTGCCCCTCTTCTTGAAGATAACTTCTTTGGTTTTCATGTATTCATAAAAAATGAAGTATTTGTCTTTCTTTGTTAGATTTATTGATTTTAATAAAACTACCTTCAGTCCCACCCTAGGTCCCTGTTATGGTTTGTGTCTAGTTGTCCCCCCAAAGCCTCATGCAGTCATGGGGTGAGGACTTCTAGAATTTGTGTTGACTCATGATCCCCTGGGATTATGTGTGATCCAAGGCTGGGATTATGGGTCTTAATACTTCTGGGATTATCCATAGGTGGGTGAGTACTGGGAAGTACCCATAGGTGTGAGTAC
>NW_004524612.1:304295-314940 GCF_000260255.1 Octodon degus | reverse complement strand
GCTCATGATATGAGTAAAGTATCTTGATACATAAAGACAACTTATTTCTAAAATATACAAAGTTCTAATCCCAAAATTTAACTTTAAGATGTATAAAATGCACATTTTGTTAAAAAATGAAGTACAGAATATATATTTGGGAATGAATATGGATGTGTCTTTCACAGAATAACTGAAGTCAGACAATAAATCTAGGAAAAGAAATAAGACCCCTCAAGTCCCTCTAAGAATATACACATGAATCTATAAAACAAATGACAGTTTCTGTGTTTGGTTAAGTTATGAAATGTGTTTCCACCATAGAACTTAGTCACAAATCTTGCCTCAAAGTAGAATTTAAACACAGATTTCTCACTGCTCAAGGTACTCTACAGGTATACAAAATTTTAAAATACATAAATTAAGGAAAAAACATGAACTGCCAGGCAAGCACTTATTCTACTGAGCTATCTCCCTGGCCCTTTTTTATCTTATAGTGAAATATTTTATGACAAAATTCATAAGCAAGGAGGTGCACGATATTGGAAAAGATTCAAGAGAGAAATATAGTGCAAATTCTCAAAACCCATCAGCATATGTTGGTTTCATCAAAAGAAAGTGTGTTTAGTTCATTTGGGCTGCAGCAGCAAAATAGCCTGGACTGAGTGGCTTGTAAGCCCCCGAATGTCACCCAGTTCTCTATTTTGCCCTTTGCAAGGCTTCAGCAAAATTAGTACCTGGGTGTGTGGTAAGTATTTTGCTCCTACATAGCTGAGTTTTTGCCATGACCTAAAATGAAAAACTATGAGAATATTGGGGCTCCTTTGTAAGGGCAGTGATCATAGTCATAAGGGCTCCGCCTTCAGGACGTCATCTGCTCCCAAGGACATCATCTGCTTATAACACACTTTGGGATTAGGTCCCAACATGAATGTGAGGAGCACACAGTGCTCCTCTAGGAACTTTTTGACAAATGAGGAGGAGATACCAATTTAAATAGTAACATGTATGCAAATACGTTTGCACATATATGCACTTATGTACTCTTGCGTGCACAAACTTAATCACATCTGAACAGATTAAACTTAAAGTCTCTCATCCCAAAACAGAGTTGAGTGACTCCATTTTTTCTTAAAATGAAGATTAAGGACAGGATAGGGGGTGGGGGAAAGAGCTATGTCTGTGTATATAAGCAGGATGGTTTGGACTACTGTACTGTGGATTTTTCCTGGTCTATGGAAAAGAGTAGTTAATCCTCAATTTGTTTTGGCTTCTTTAATTTTTTTTATGTATTTAGTACCGAGTCTACAGGGTTTCACTACACAGATCAGGCTGTTTTGGCTGCTTTTATTCAATTGTTTTACCTTTTTTCACCTTTTAATTTCTTACATTTTTCTTTTTTCTTCCAATTTTGCATGCATGTATCCTGTAGTATGAATAACTGGTGGGAAGACAATGCTAGGCATTATAACAAATACTGTGAAATTTCTTATCACTTTGTTAAGTGAAATTCTGCGTCACTTGAAATTTTTCTTTTTTAACACTGGCATGTCATGACAAGCCGCCCATACCCTTTTTAAAAAATAAAAATATTAAAAAAAAGATTAAAGGTTAGTTTAAAACTCCCTTCTGATATTGTCACAGAAAGACAGATAGATTTTGACTAAATCCTATAATAGCATGGTAACTATATATCTGTTTACAAAATCAAGTAAGTTGCTCTCAAAATCCCCCATGACAAATAAAGCACACAACACACTAACACACACATGTGCTCTAGAGAATAATATTTTACCAAATATTATTTCATTCTGTGCAGGGTGTATGTTCCAGTCACTCTAAAATTTTAAAGTTATAAATTGTGAAAGTAAAATCATGAGTCTTCAACATTGCTATAAATCATGTTTTATTAAAGCATGAGCTACAATTTCTATAGCCATTAAAGAATATTGATGCTCACAAGTGTATTTGAAATTTTGCATTTCATAAATAATTTGCTTTTGGAGGACCAGCTAGAGGATGAAGGGGTTCTATAGTGAAGGCATTTTATGCAGACTTTTCTGAGGACATGTTGAATAGATGAATCTCAAAGCAGGCATTTGGGCAGTAGTAACCCATGATTGATTATATCCTGACAGGTAATGACATTTTGGGTTACACAAAGGTCTCTCTCAAAAGCAAGAGCAACTAGGGGCAAGATCAAGTGACAAAGTGGCATTCTAAGCAAACATCTCAAAGGTGATAAATTTTGTTGGAATTTTTAATGTTCTGAGTAACACTTATAAATGCGTTTCACTCCCTAGAATGAATATGAGGTTGTCTCCACTGTTTATAAACTAAACAAGTTGAGTAAATATAGGAGACTTCAAACATGTATTGATTTTTTCTATTCATGGAGCATGATATAAAAGTTTAAAATTGTCTGGGGCATTTAATAATTATATAGCCAAAATGTTGCTGAAAGTCAAAAGTTGATATCTAGAGCTATTAGTAATTTTATTTCTAGAAGGAACAATGAGCTATATATACAATTTGTCTGATAAAATATGATTATTTCTATATTTTTATTAAAATAAGGTTAACTATTGAAATTATCAGAGGAAAAACTCTCCACTAATTTTAATGGCTAAATGATGTTTTTAAGACATCACAGAACCATTAGGTAATCAATAAAGCTGGAAGAACAGTGGTCCACTCTTGTTTCCACATGAGTCATGGAGCTAGGAGGTAGTTCTCGCTGGTAAGACAGCATCAGCACGGCATTCAAGCAATCCAAAGGTAATGGCCAACAGTAGGCAAGTTGGAAGATGCTGCTACTTCTTAAAAACTTTCCTTATGAGCTCATTTGTAAATGCATCACATGTTTGCAACCTACAAAATGTTTTCTGACAAATTTAACAATCTTAGCTTTTCATTTTAATCCGTTTTCTTTCCCAGTAGTTAGTAACTTTATGATCACATATATCTCCAAAGACAAAGTAATAGTCCGATCTGATTTGATAGATGAAGAGAAGGATTTCGGAGTGATTCAGATATTATTTTATCTGATGGACTGCCAGATTAAACTTTAATGGCAAAAAACGACAGTAAAGGTTGTAGAAGGTTAGCTGGTAATCAAAAAATGCATATTTAAGCAGATGAATTCCATTCAGGAATCTGCCAAGAACTGCTTTTACTCTTGTATAATATTAATGGAAGGAGTGCCTGCTATTACAATCAATTCTAGTAGCCATTAAAGGAATTACTGTAGGGTAAAAATGAAGTCATAAGCTTAAAGGTAGGTACATTTGGCAATCATGTGAAATAATAAAAACTGACTTGTTCTACAGGGGCAATATATATAATTCTGAAAAAGTGCCTAAATTTTCAAATTCATAAAACACTGTTAGTACATGTTTCTGAAAACCACTCACAACAATACTATTGAAACATTTTTTGAGCAATTTCTTTCCTTAGAGAATAAGCAACACAATAGTGCATTAGAATAAATTAATGTTTGTGGGAAAACACAACAAAAAGTGGATGAATTTATACTCCTTACAATGGATTTAAAAGTAATTAAGAGTTGTACAAAAACAGTGCTCTGTAGAAATTGTATTCAGAAACAAATCTTACGTTATATAAAATTGCTCACAAATGGGTACATTTTCCTTAATTATATCATTATTACTTAAATATTGTATAAATACAAATTCAAAACCAGTTAAGCATTCCAGATTTTAATTTTTTGTTTTTTAAAATTAATTTTATTGAGAAACAATTATCAATGAGACAGTTTCAAAACAGGTTAGTAGGATAGATACAATAATTAAAACATTGCATTTTGTTGTCTTCATAGTAGTTATTCATAGATTTTAATTTGAATTCAAAAATTAGAAAAGTCTATATTTAGTGCTTCACAGTATATCTCATGGTGCATTCTTTGTCCTGAAATTAACAGCAAACAAATTAAACATTTTATATTAAGCAATTTATGATGCTGTATGTCTTACATTTTCTTGTTTTACAGTTTTTCAGAAGTGAATGCTTCTTTTTAAACAAGGTCATCTCCTTGGAGATTGATTTTTTTCCCTTGGGCAATTGATCAATAATTAAGAGGGGTTCCATGAGTTGGGAGATTATGGTTCTACTTTTCATGTCATTGAGCTGAGGTAAACAATGATTAAATTGGAAAAGCTATTTTGATGAAAATGTGATTTCTCATAAAATGAAATATTTTCTGAACATTAAATACTATTGAATATATATATATATATATATATATATATATATATATAGTGTGTGTGTGTGTGTGCATGTTACACAAAATATGCAGTGAAATTCCCATAAACATCTAAGAAGCAACTATTTGTTCAAATTATTATTTCTTTTAAGTATAAGGCACTGTATTTCAGGTTGAACTACTCTCCCAAGAAGTTGCAACAGTATACCTGCATCATATAAAGTGTAAATGAAGATCAGCCTAGCACTGTTTGCTGGACCAAGTGTTGTATTGACATTTTATCCCTGAGTTTAGAAATACTTCTTAGCCCTCCATGAGAAGACACAGGTGACTTGGGGAGGTAAGCTAGGAAAAACAAAAAACAAAAAACATTCATACTAGCTATGAGGCTGCAAACCAAACTGTGGCCATTGTTTCTTGAGGTTCAATGGATCAAGTTCCTGCAACAAGTGCTGCAAGACTGATTAGCGAAACTCAGACCTGAGTGTAGGAGTTTTAACACACTTGTGGTTCCATGTTGGGATGCACTGTGTCTCATTAAATTAAAGCAGATATGTACCAGTGAAAATGTGTATGTCACTATTTTGATTATCAAAATGAACAACCATGCCTACCAGCTGAGTAGAATAAGTGATATAATCAATGTATTTTTCATTAAGTTCTAGATGTTGTTAGTTTGTTTTTCAAATTTTAAAGTTGTAATAGAATGAGTACGAAAAGCAAATCAAATTTTAAGTGTTGTGCACTTCAACTCTATTTAGCAGATAAGATTATTACTATGGTATTCTTTTCCAAATAGTATATGTTTTCTAACTTTTGATCATAAATGGCATTCATGTGAGATAACATTTACTGGGCTCCAATTTTTTCCCATGGAAGGAAGATAAGGTAATTTTCTTAAAATTTTTCTCTTCTGTATTAATTTCTTTGGAATACTAGAGTTAGAATAATTGGTAACAATGTAAGACTATTTACACTTCCTATGTTTTTTTCTGTTTTGTAAGATTAAAAGACTTGAAATACTTTTTCAAAATCCCTACCAGCATATTCTCAAATAGATTACAGCTCGACAGAGACTCAACCTATACTTCAACACTGCAATGAAACAGCATTGATAATGTAATCATTTTACTCCTAGAGCAGGAGCAAACACAGTTATGGTCATGGATGGACATGACATACGAAACTTTGTAGCCTCCCACCCATGTATTTTCTTCTAAAAGTCACCTAGAGTTTATTTTTGGTGCCTATCATCTCACACCCAGCTATGAACTAACTGCATCCCCCTAAAATTCAGATGTTGAAGTCTAATCTGCAACATGACAATGTCGAACAATAAGTGTTTTGTTCTGTTTTTTCTTTTTTTTTGTAAAGGAAACAGTTTAAACAAGGATGTAAGGGTGGGACTCTAGATGGACTATGGCTTTATGAGAAAAAAAAAAAAGAAAGTCTGTCTGTCTTTCTTTCTCTCTCCACCTCCTTACCTGTCCCCACTCCCCACACCACCTCACCCCTACCATTCTCCTATTAGACAGCCTGAAATCTGCCCTTCGTAAGTCAGAAAGAGCGCTCACCAGAGCTTCACTGTGTTGGCTAGAGTCAGACTTCTGGAGTCAGACTTCCAGACATTAGATCTGTGAGACAATAAATTTCTGTTGTTTAAATCCATAGTATCTTGTTTTGGCAGCCAGAGGTAAAATCATTCCACAGACCATTAAGCAGAGGAGAAGCTCTATGTCATTGCTTGGAAGCAGGAAAAAGTATAAATCTAATACCTGTTTTCTTTGACTTTTATTTCTCCAACACTGGCAGCAATATGGCACAAATCATATACGTTGGAAATACCAGCATTCTGCCCGCACTTCTGACTGAGAGCTGTCGTAAGGCCTTCATTTACAGACAGGCAAAGCAGGGTGGGTTTCTACGGACCTGGGACCATGTCTGTCTGATGCTATGGAAATGTCATCATTTGCAAATAGAACAAGATCACTTTTTCCCCACTTCAACACAGGAATCAATACCACCATACGGGTTGATTATTTGAATAAATATCAAAGATATTCGAAGCTTAAGAAAACAAATGAACACACCTATAATATTCAAATGATGGAACTAAACAAAAAAAAGGATACAGATGAATGACCATTTTGTATCTGTGTATTCAAAATGGTTAGGATAGATATATAGTTACATTCTCTTAATGAATAGAGGGATTTGTTGTAATATTGTTTGTAAATAGGATATCATGTCCGCATCTTGTACAGCAAATAACCACTAGGAAGAAAGCATGCAGTGTTAATTATTGAAACTGTCATACCAATTTGATTTTAAACTGTCTCATTGCTGTTTGTCCCTCAATAAAATTATGGGGAAAAAAAGAAAACTTGACAATTACTATGCATTTAAATAAAATATATTAAAGTCTATAAAGGAAGTCTATCATGTCATAATAATAATAGAAATATGCATGGCATTGGTAGAAAAATAGATGTCCTGAGCAACAGAACAAAATAGACAGCCTTTAAGCAAACTGTCACATCTACAGCCAACTGTTTTTCTACAAATTGACACACATACTTGCACAATAATACATATAGAACAAATATATTATGGTTTCTCTTAGTTTCTTAGTGATATCTATCATTAAAGACTATGGAGGTTAGGTATTTACAGAAGGTACTGTTTAAAATTGGTAAATATCAGCATTTGACTTCATCTCTTTTCAATGAAGCCTAAGTTTTCTATTTCAATGAGTGCATTTCATGAAATAATTAATATAAATACTGTAGCTTTATCAGGGGCACGCACAGCCACTATTCCCACAGCTCCAAATTAATGTTGCATATATACGTGATTAATGTATCATAAACCTTAAAATTACTTAAATTAAATTATATTTCCATAATGGAAATCTGATCGCATTCTATCTTCACGTTTGGAAGATCATTATTGCTCAGATTGTGTAGAATAAAAATTCAGTGACTCCATCTAAGAACTGCTCAGTAACTACTTAGGGCAGGTTTGAAAGTATCTGTAATGTATTTTTCCATAAAATATCACACAGAAACATGCCAAAACTCTAATTTCCAGGTAAAAATGGAATAATCCCTAAATAGAAGATTCAAAAATAAAATAAGGTCTGAAGTATAATCCTTAACTGACAACAGTGCTCTATTATGTCACATTGAAAAATAAGCCTAAAAAATTAGTACAAACAGAATGTGACCCTTGAACAATTATTCATGACTATAATATTTTTAGTGAGAGTTTAGTGAGAAATTATTACTAGAGTATGGTTGTCCACACCATCCTACCTATATACATAGATGTATCTCAGTCCATGACTCCCTCTCCTGTCCTTCTCCCCAATTCAGCAATTCCCTCCTTTTGAACAGGTTCATTCCCTTTTCCCAGTATCAACTGCTGTGGATTTCTGCTGGTCTATGGAAAGGAGCAGGTAATGCCTAATTTGTTTTGTCTCCTTTTTTCAAAGTTTTGTCCTTTTCCCTTAATTTATTATATTTTTCTTTCACTTCACTTTCTTCTTCCAATTTTGCATGCATATATCTGGTAATATGAACAACTAATTTCAAGACAACACTATGCCATGCAACAAATACTGTATAATTCATATTATTTTGTTCAGTGAAATTCTGTATCATTTGTAAATTTTCTATATTAATACTGCTTTGTGCTTTCTTTAAAAGAATAAAAAGAAATTACTACTATAAAGGAAATTTTAAAAAGTCCTTAGGACAAAATTAGCATAATATACATAATTATATTTCATATATTTCAAAATATGTTATATTATAAATTACATAATGTGCATTTATTATATTTGGGAATAAATAAAAGTATATATATATGCTTTAATGCAGATAGACATCGTTTAGATGGGATAATGGCTGTTAACAGAATTGTGAGAAAATTTGATTTTAAGAGCTTTGTGATCTCATGTTTTCCCCTTCTAAATTCCTGAGGCACAGCAGATATCAAAGGAAATGTAAATTTTGGAATTTTTTTCCTATCATCATTGCATAACTTAATACAAAATGTACCCACTAACTAATAAGAAAGTGAAAATGATCAAGGACCATAGAAATGCAGAATCATAGAAAGTCAATAAATATTTATTTTTATTTTAAGTGGAGTTTAGATACTGACCTAATTAGTAATGACTGTATGTTTGATAAGTCTATAGATTTATAGTTAATTATGAATATTCCAAAAGACACCATCTCTAGTACATAGATCCTACTTTAAAAAGTGTGTAAGTTTTACAACTTTCAACATGTGTTAAGCTTTATTCATTATTATTTATTTTTGTAACAGAGATCAAACTCAGGATCTTTCATTTGCCAGGTAGGCACTTGTGCTGCTAAGTTATATCCTGGACCAGTATGTGTCAAGTCTTATAGTAGGCCCTTAACATAATTACCTTTGTCCACCCTGAAAGATGTTATACCCATTTCAAAGATGAGAAGATGTAGTCAATTGTGGTTATTTAACTGAAATTCACAGTTAGCTGAACTGTATACACTATATCAAATACAGTTACTTAAATACCTCACAATGCATGTCATTCTTAGTACTATGTTATGGCACCTTTAAAATTGCAGAGCTTTAAAAAATGACATAATGTAGGATCTACTGAAAATAATCCTTATTAAAGTAAAGTGATTATCTGGAAGATAAACTTTAAAAGTTCAGGTGTGCTAGAGCCCGTTTTACCCTTTTCTTACTTTGGAAATAAGAGTAACTAATTGGAAATATATTTAATGGTATTTTATATAAATATTCTCCTTTAAAAAAAAAAAAAAACCTGTTATCCTCCAGTCTTCTAACTTTAAAACATGAGTTGGCTTGGCTCAGAGATGCTATTTCTGCTGTGGATATGTGTGTGATTTTTAACCTCTGTGTACTTTTAGGCTGCCTAAAATTTCTTTATATAGCCTGGGTAATTGGTGCTGTACATTTTGTTATTCACTGTGTTAATTTATGCCAGAATGAGTCTTCTGTGTATGTTCTTTTTGGTCCTACCAGTTTTTAATTAATTTTATAGCCTTCAAGTAGCATTTTAATAAGGCATCCTGTGTGTTTTGTAAGGCTGCAATTTTCTAGTCTGCCAAATATGTTCTTTTTTTTCTCTTTCCCTGTCAGTAAAGAATTCCTCATGAGTGGGCATTATCATTTTTGATTGGAAGGGATATTATATATTAATAGAACATTTTGCGGCACAGTGAGTGTGGAACTGTTAGAGTTAGGAACTAGGATGCTCCTCATAATCTCAAGTATTGAGAGGTGTAGGTTTTGGGAGGAGCTGGGTCATGGCCTCTGTGTATTCACAGTGGATTGATCATCAGTGTACTCCTTAGTTAAATGTACTTGGAAGAATGGGCCTGATTGAGGTACTTCCCTGGGAGCCTGACCTGGAAGTGGGGACTCTTTCCCAGGTCCTCCCCCCTCCCTCTGCTCTCTGGCGGCCACTCGTGGAGTGCTTCTTCCTTTCCATGCTCCTCTGCCATCCTGTCTCTACCTTGCAGCCCTCTGAAGACAGGCTGCAACTGTGAACCAAAATAAAGGTGCCTTTGCCCCAGTGGTGGCTGTTGGGTATTTTGTCATTTATGAGAAAGTGACTAAGGCAATAACTGCTTTGAGTCACCTATATTCATGTGATATTCCTTTCTGTGGACCAAACAGGAGAAACCGCAGCAAAAACAAATAGATATGGATCAACACAATTCAAAATAATTAAGGAATACCTGATTGAAATCTTAAAGAGGAGACTGGGTGTGAGCAGAAAACTTAGCTCAGAGGGCTGTAAATGCTAGGGTGAAAGGTTTGATGCCGTTGATCTTAACATAGGGATGGATGTATTATGTCCTACACTCTCTCTGTGTGTGGCAGAGGATATTGGTAAGAGCTTGGAGATTCTGGGTGTGAACCCTGTTTACACACTAGCCTGCTGAAGTCTTTGGATATTTGAGAAAGATACAAATTCAGGGAAGAAAAGAAAGTGGTCAGCTCATTATAAGCAGCATTTGGAGCTACCGGAACATAAAATCTTCATATTCCTCTAAGGCCTGATGCACCTCAGGTAACCAGATGAGGGCCAGGTAATAAAATAAGGACCAATGATGCATGGTAAATTGCCTGACAGTAATCCTTGGTTTAAGGAAACTACACCTTTGCTGATGGGCTGTCCATTTTACTGGATGAGAAATCATCCGATTTTATAAGCAAATCAGCATTTTAAGAAAGATGCTTCTTTCTCTTCAAAGCTGTGGACTGTAAGCCATCCTTTTGTTTGTTTGTTTGTTACTGGGAATCAAACTCAGGACTTTTGCTTGCCAGGCAGGCAGTTTTACCACTAAACTGTATTCCCAGACCCTAAGTGGCATTCTAGAATTTAAAAAGTTCAATACTTCTGCTCCATATATA
>NW_004524612.1:303341-304175 GCF_000260255.1 Octodon degus | reverse complement strand
ATCAGACATGGTAGAAAGTAAGTTATAATCAGCATGATATAATTGATATAAGCATTATAATTAATATATAATTAACACATTATAATATAATTAGTATAACATATTCTAGAGCAGTCCTTGTCAACACTTTTCCAACTTTACTGGACTACCTTTAAATCCAGGAGGTAGAAGCTGTCAGGACTATTAAAAATGAAGTAATGTAAAGAAAATGATACAGTTCAAAGTGGAAAAATACCACAGTAATAATTTAATATCAAACAGAATACAAGATTAAATTAGCTAAATAGGCAAAAAGGTGTAACATGAGTAAGTGTAAATTAATAAACTGCAACCATCATTTACAGATGCACATATATCAGTGCAATCTTAAGGTACAAAATCAGTCAATACATAATAAAGTGTGTCTGGAATTGTTTGAAATTTTAAAACTACAGGTTCTGATTAATACCAACAAATCTATGGAGGTTTTTTATTTTTTATTTTCATTTTATTTATTTATTAAATGTATAGTATAGGGTCTACAGGGTCTCACTACACAGATCAGACTCATAGTGATCCATCCTGTTTTTCAGCCTCCCAAGAGCTGGGATTACAGGTGCACACGTCCAGTATCAATTGCCATGTCAGCATGCCCCGCTGGCGGGGCTGGCACGTCAAAGCAGGATGGAGGTGTGGCACGCTGGGGATCAAACCGCAGTCCCATGCATTTGCCTGAACAGATTCTTTTGTCTACTGAGCTATTTGGCTGGCTCTTGAAGTCTCTAACTACAAAGGTGTTCAATGTGTTAGCTGTTTTTCCTCTCTCTCTCTCTCTCTCTCTCTCTCTCTCTCTCT
>NW_004524612.1:279997-302596 GCF_000260255.1 Octodon degus | reverse complement strand
GTTCAATCTGTGTAGTGAGACCCTCTAGACCTTTACTAAAAAAACAAAAATAAATAAATAAATAAATAAATAAATAAAATATCATTAAAACAAACTAAAAACACATATAAAATGAACAATATTCCATGTTGATGGAGTGGAAGATAAATATTATTAAAATGGGAATCTCAAAAGTTAGGTACAATGTAGTACCTATAAAATTCACATTCAGCAACTTTGTTTAGAAACAGGTAAGCTTATCTTAAAATTTTTAAAGAAATGAGAAGTTTTTAGAATTTCTAACATGAGTAAAAAAGACAAAAATGTTAAAAGACATAGTTTTAGTTTAAAATTATTATAGTGATATAGTCACAAAACAGTATATAGCATATTAATTCTAGTTATTAATAAATTACAATTTTCCAAGCTGGTTTCAAAATTGTGAACTTCCAGCCTCATCCTCTCAAATAGCTGGGAATACTGGGTTGGGCCACAATACCCACTACCTGTGATTTTTGTTTGCATTATGTTTAGTGTAAGTGTCCAGATTTTTTTTTTTTCAAAACTGGGGATTGAACTCAGACCCTTGCGCTTGCCAGGCAAGTGTTTATTCTACTGAGCCATCTCCCTGCCCCCTAGTGTCCAGGTTCATCTTCATTGTAGTTTAGTTGCAGAGTTCTTCCTTTGCATTACACTATATAATAATTCAATGGATATAAATAGCACTTTCCTTTTATGTACAGAGAAATGGATGCTTTCATGAGCCTCAATTTTTAGTAAATACCAATAACTCCACTCTCTGTGAACACATATAGAAATCTCTTCATTGACATGTTTCCATTTCTCTGGGTGGACTTCTCTTGCTAACTTTACACTCAACATTTTAAGGAACTATTTGGAAAGCAAAAGTTTTTTGTCATTTTCTACTTGTAGCAGCATTGTAAGAAACTTTCAGTTTTTCAACAGAATTTATAGTCCACAAAGTTTAACTTCATAAACTTAGAGATCTTTTGTCTTAAAATAAAATTTGAAAGGCTGATGATTTAGGTAAGTGTTTTGCTTAACTGGGGAAAAACTTATTTTCAGTTCCCACTGTAGAATAAGGTTGTATGATTTAATTTAAACAGAACATCTAGGAAGGTAAATCTACAGTCAGAAAGTAGATTAGTGAGTTACTGGGAGCTGAGGATGGGCAGCAGGTATGTGTACATACAGGCATAAAGTTTCTTTGGGGATGATATAAGTGTTTAAAAATTGAAGAAAGTTGCAAGTATATTTAAATTTACTTACAGTAATTTGGGAATTTTATATGATGCCAGTTATATTTAAATGCACCTTCAAATTACAGTGCTTTGTATTTTACTATGATAACATGAAATATGTGAAAAACACACGAATGACTTTTTAGGAATTAAAGCAAAATATTATTGTTAGGTTGGTTTTTAAAAATAAATGTCCTGGAATCATTTATACCCCTTTTCCTACTAGTTTGATCCTGAAAATAAATTATAAGAAAAATTATTGCACAGGCGACAAAGCTCACTGAAGAGCCCGGGCTCGGTAGAGGCAAAGTGGTAAGTTGTTCTCAGTAGCAAAATGACAGTAATAATGATGATGATGCTAATGATGATGATGTTAATTTTGATTTTTGCATTGAATGATCAAGCTAATCATATCACTGTTTATCTTATAATGAAGCTGCTGTGTTTTCCTCCTGAGACTCCAGGCACCACTGCAAATGGACTTTACTCTGAAGGCTGGTAGTCTTCTTATTCTTGGCCTTCCACCTACTGGTGCTGTGTAGTTGGACAAACACCTTAGTGCTCCTGTCCCTCAGGCTCCTCTCTGAAGACCAGGATGAGCACTGGTCACATATAGTTGTGGAAAACACACGAGCTATCTGACGGAGCCCTCTTCTCTCTTTGCCCACCACAAACCCTTAATACATCGTTTGCTTTTTCTGCATTTTAGGGAAGGGTCTACAGGGTGTTCAGGGTCTCACTACTGGACCGGACTCATAGTGATCCTCCTGTTTACAGCCTCTCAAGAGCTAGGATTACAGGCGTGTGCCACCACACCCAGTCTCAATTGCCATCTCAGCCTGCTGGGGGTGGGGGGAGGGCCAGCACGGCAGGCCTGGGGATTGAACCCCCTAGCCCCTGAGCCTGCTTGCAGGCATTTTTATCTGCTGAGATATTTGTCCAGCCCACTAATATATCTTCTAAGTATTTGAAATATTTCATGCTTCAGAATGTAAAAATTTAGAAGTAAACTCATATTTTCAAGAGATTTTTGCCATTCTACAATTTTTTTTTTATCTTGAGCATTAGTGGCTGAGGTGTTTATTGCTTGGATCTCATAACAATATTTGCAAAAGGAAGGCTCCATGTGTCTTTCAAGCATGATAGGGTAGAAAAATGGATAAAATATCTGGTTCCTCAAAATTCTTTATTCTTAAAATTATCTTTCTTGCCCTTAAATATGAAAATGTTTTGTGGTACAGGCCATCTGAAAATGGAAAGTTCCTGCTCTTCAACCTTAGAAAATTACTATCACAATACAGATGTTTTTAAAGCTTCTATTGCATGTTTGTTTTTTTTTTTTTTTTGGGGGGGGGTTTTTTGTGGGGTACAGAGCCGGGGATTGAACTCAGGCCCTTGCGTTTGCCAGGGAAGCGCTTATTCTACTGAGCTATCTCCCCAACCCGGTATGTTATTAAGTGGTTGGAATTTTTGGTTTCTATCTCCTGTGAAGAAGTAAAAGATTCTCAATTTTT
Organism: Octodon degus; assembly: GCF_000260255.1. Classification (NCBI taxonomy): domain Eukaryota; kingdom Metazoa; phylum Chordata; class Mammalia; order Rodentia; family Octodontidae; genus Octodon; species Octodon degus. Next base: position 299,841 of record NW_004524612.1, on the reverse strand, counting down.
TTTCTTTTCATCAATGTAATAATTAAAGAGAAAAAATAAAAGAAAAAAAAAAAAAGAACAATTTACCTTGACAAATACCTAGCCCAAAATAATAATCATAAAGTTAGATACAAATGTTACTAGACCTGATACTCAGCATTCATTTTATTTCTTTAAAGAGAAAAGAAATTGCAGTGTAGCCCTCTCCTGCTTCTATATACTTTCTAACAGCAATTTATTACATAGCACATTAGGGATATTTTGGGAAAATAATACATACCCTTGAATTAAAATAGAGAAATACTTATATTTTCTTTTCTTCTCTCTCTATCTCTTTTTTTTTAATTTGGCAAAACTGGGGATTGCGCTCAGGTCCTTATGTTTGTCAGGAAAGTGCTTATTCTAATGAGCTATCTCCCAGGCCCCAACTTATACTTTCAATAAGGAAATGAGGTCAAAGTGATGATCACATCTAAACCAAAATAACTGAGAGGGCTTTTGCATTTTCTGTGTCAGCTACCATATCCTGAGACTCTGATACAGGACTCTAAATAAGAGGCACTAGACAAAAGTATCAGGAGTTGCAGAATGCCAACACGAAAAGTTGTGGGATGTACTTTTTGGGACTTCTATGTGAATCAGAACTAAACTTTATTGCATGAAGTTATTGAGATTTTTGAGTTGGATGATTATAATAATTATAATATTATAAGTCTGTCTCATTGAGACAGAACATCTGTTTTATTTGTGAAACTTTTATGAACACAGAATTTAAATGTCATTAGCAATGTGATATTACAGCAGGCAAAATGACCCAATTTTTATCAATTTAAAAATGTGACTATCCATAGCTTCCATTGTGAATATCCATGACATCTGTATGTGACAACCCAAAGAAGTAGATAATAAATAATGAAGCAGAGTGTCTGTTTGTTAGTCCTTACATTGTTAATTTCGTCACTGCAAGCCACAATTCATTATCTCAAAGCCTCACAGGCATCAACCCCAAAATTCTATACCTCAAATGAATTTTAAAATAGTTGAAGCATGACAACTTTTAGCCGTAAGCACATACTGTGTTTACATATGAATATATTTGAGTACAAACAGCTTGTGAAACTTAATAATTCTTTGTTTTTTTTTTTTTTTTTTTTGCATCTTCAGACTTGTTTTCTCATAATTTAAATATCTTTAAATTGAGCTTCTAAAGTTCCTTTGCTCAGTTTCCTGACCCTCTGTTGTATAAGGTGAAGCCGGGACTTAAGCCTATTGGTTGTCTCACATTGTAAGAAATGGATTCCACTCTCTGCAACCCTGCTCCATTGTACCCAGCAAACCTTACTTGTCACTAATTCCATTGAATGTAAATTTCTTCTTGATCATCCCCAAATCCTTGAATCTTCTACAGAACATCTAATATATTACTCCATGTATAACAACAATAACCAGAAACTTTAGAAAATTTAGTTACTGAGGACCACTTTGATGATTTCACCCCAAAAGGTATATTCCACCACTGCAGAGTCAGGGTCTTCTTCCAAAGTTTCCCTTCCCTCTCGAACAATAAATGTATATTATTATATACAACATCATATCTGGATGGTCTAGTCTAACTTAATAATGACATATTTATGAATGACTATGTGATCCAGTTCCGACCAAAGCACAGGACAAGTCTGTTTGGGAGTCTATGTGCCAAATTGCTATAGTTTATGTTAAAAAAAATAAATAGAGGGTTGGGAAGTACCATTCTTAATGTCTTATTGATTATTTTACTATCTTTAAAAAATTTAAAAAGACAAATAAAAATTAAGATTTCTTGAAAGCAAGCGCCAATATTCAATTATTTCCCTGATAATGTATAAATATATCTGTTAATCTGAGCAATAGTTTTGAAGATAAAAATAGATAATAAAACCACCATTGTTAAGTAGCCATTCCTGTTTTGAAAACCTATAACATATGCATTGCTGTATGTTACCCTACATTTTTTCCTTTCTTCTATTTATTTTTGCTTCTGTTTTTACTCTTCAAAATAAAATAAATACAATCTGATAAAAACACAAATAAGACATAAGCCTTTTCCACGCTCATTTTTGTTTCTTTCCATTGTTCCTGGAACCAGAATAAACATTTTGAAAACTTATCTTGAGAAAAAAGACAGAAGATGCAAAAGGAGAGACATGCAATGGACTGGCACATTTGATAACAATGTTTACTGAAAGCATCAATCCTGGAGAACCCATTTCTACACTTACAGAAGAACATAAATCCTATTAATTTTTATATATGGATTAAGCTTCTCATACCCTTTGAGGTAAAATTACCTTATTATACTGTACTAAATCTGTATAGCTAATATGAAAACAAAACTGCTTAACCCTACTCTATAAAGATGAAATAAACAATTAGCAGCATTACTGTCCCAATTACAATGGAATTATATTTAATTAAAGGAACAATGAAAAATTATATGGCTTTGAATTATACCATATATGCAACTATGGTGCTATGTGTTGTATTTTATATCCACAAGATAGCTATATATTTCAAATGTATGACCCATAGAATTAAAAAGCCACTACTTAAAGTACTATAGTAAAGAATTCATTTGATGAAAATTTGATGCAATGTTAGTTTGACTTTGTCCTATCAATTTTCATGAATTCCAGTATTTTTACAACATACAGAGTGAAACATATCAGAACTCTCTCTTGTTCACTAGTTTTATTACAAATCTTGTCTTTACACATCTGAATAAAGACTTATGAACATGTTCACAATTTTTAAGATTTTTTCTTATATAAACACATTCTCCTAGAAATTAAAACATTTTTGTTCATTATTTTCTCTCTATTTTGTCCTCTGTTTTATTGTATATCAATTCTAAAATGGGTAGATGTGCCTTCATTTGTAAATGTTTAAAAATTATACTATTGGTATTTTCAACGTACAATGACCAAATTTTCCTTATTAGGAACATTATAAAATAATATTGAAAAATCATCAAATCTCTCTGACTCATTAAAAAGTGATAATTTAATGCTTGTCAAGTTTGAGTCATTTATTCACTCATTCATTCTTGTAATGCAATAGCATAGCCATTGCAACGAACAACTAATCTAGTTGTCTTGAACTTGCATCCTGTAATATTTTGTTAAATATTTGTAAAAGACCATGGATATATGTTCAGGATAACGTTCAAGAAATTACCAAGTGGAAGGATATGTTCACTTTTAGATTCACTAAACAGAGTGCTTTGCCTTGATATTTGAACCTGAACTATGTGAGAATTTCCATATCTCTGGGAGCTCGATAACTTCCAAGAATATCATTGATGGGCTTTTCAAATCCTTCTGTTCTTCAAATTTTCTCCTCTACTTTGTACTATTCTCTAGGTGGTAGGTAGAGATAGACATACATATGGTCCACTGCTCGGCCCTTAATTTGGGGGTTAATGGGTAGACAAATTACCTGCCAAAAAATCAAATGTTTGCCCAGTGTTGCTAATCTTCAGAGACTGGAGAAGGGAGAAGGCTAACACCAAAAGCCAAATCAATGATATTCTTAAGTAGACCGTTGGTCTTTTCTCTTTTGGTTTACTTATTATCCAATTATCTGAATTAGATTTTTCTGGAGTATATAGCCTGAAAATTAAATTAATTTATCAATTAATACAGAGAATGAAAGAAATAAGGATTTCCTTAAATATTTAATCTTTGACAATTGATTTAATTACTCTGTATCCTGTTCCTAAAACCACTTTCTGCTGATTGAAAAGGAGCCCAAAAGAGTCAATTAAGTGATGTGCTGTGTTTACTTAAGGAGGGAGCAGCACCCAGCAACTCTGCCTGGCATGAGACAAGAGTGTAAAGGACGGCAGCCGCTACAAATGTCCCGTGAAAACATCAAATTAAACAAAATTTAATAATGTCTTGTGCCATGCGTTAATATCCTTTTGCAATAAGTAGGTATCATTGCTGATTAAAAGTTATGCTTTCTTTTTATTCAATGAAGTTGTTATAATCCTGTTACAATCAGGTTTGGCCAACAGCAAAAGTAAAAGGCTTAGGTACTATTCAAAGGAAACAATGTCAGTTTATAAAAATAAAATGTTTGAATTGTACCTATTATCTTGCTTCTGGGCAACATGACTTGCTTTGATTAGTTATACATCTTCAGTTTGTTGAAACCAATTATCTTCCTCATATATTACTTTTTGTGTGACTGACATTCTCTTCAAGTATTTAAACATGATAATGATAGCTACACAAATTTTAGTAGTCATGGAAAAGAATTCTAGGTGACATATACTAGATACTTCTTATGTATCGCAGATCATCTCTCTTTTGGAGAAAACACACTTCTAGTAGTTCACAGATGTAAACTTTCAGTTCCACAACATGTATTGAGTTTGAATTTTTGTGATTTAAAACAACAACAAAAAAACACAAACAGAGTCTCACTACGCAACTGAGACTCATTTATAGTGATCCTCCAATTTTGAGCTTCCCCAGTGCTGGAATTACAGGTGTGTTCCACCACACCCCGACTCATTCACTAGCTCAACGTGCCCCATGGGCTGGGCTGGCACGGCATGCGGGACCGGAGATAGAACCCCTGGTCCCTGAGCTTGCCAAAGGAGAAGCTTATTCCACTGAGCTGTCTCCCTGGCCCTTAACCAAAATCCATTAATCACACATTTTATAATCATAATATTAATTAATTTTACCATATACATTACTATCCATCTTTCAAAAATTGCTGGGTGATATGTTCAAAAATCATTTCTCTGTAGAGCCTTGATATGCTGTAAAACTATAGTGGATATAATTTAATTCCTTATAAATTGGAAATACACAGAATGATTAATCATAGCTTATAAATTTCATGTTTTCATATATCTCTCTTGGAAAGATAATTTACATTTATTCAATGAATTTTCCTATGCCAACATTTACGCAATTTCCTTTCTATTCATTTTAAAATTCATAGCTTTCTCAAAATATGATTTAGCTTGAATTGATATAAGGTTGTTTGATTATTTCCAGAGCAGAAATGTATCTTTTATCACAATACATGGAAGTGAGATAGCATCGTGTCACTGATCATATTATGTGGGCAACAGTTTTTCCCACTTACTGCTTTATGCTTGGGATTCTCTAATAATATCATATTACTTACCTCCCAGGGCTGATGATACCTTTCACAGGGTTTAATCTTACTTCTAAGATAAAAGCTTCTTGACATGGTAGTGGTGGAAACCGATAGTTTTGCATTGTGAATGGCAAAATAAGTATTTCTAAGGGAGGATTTCTCTGATTTTAATACACTGGAAGAACACAATGCCTAAAGAATATGGAATATAATTTACACAGCAGCTGTTACTGCTGAAATTACAAGTAATCCATTCTGGTGAAATAAATGTTTATTTTGACAATTAATCTCCAGCTTTTTCAACTTTCCTAAATGGCTGGAAACTACCAACAGAAATGTATCTTATTTTTAATAGGAAGACATATGCTCAGATGTACTATTCCCACTGGGAAAATTTATGATACAGCTACTATGATTTTTATTGTGTAATTTTAATGAAGCCAGGTGGGCCTGGAGATTGCCTCGTGGGTGATTTTCAGTGATGTACTAAGTTTTCATACAGGTATGCAGGGAATGAAAGGTGTAAGTCTATTCAAGGTATGAATTTTTTTTTTTTGAGTAAGCTGTGGTAGTGTGACTAGCTATTTGTTTATATTCTTTCAAGTTACTGAATTCATTAATATTTTATTTATTTATTTATTTATTTGTGGAACCGGGGATTGAACTCAGGCCCTTGCGCTTGCCACGGAAGCACTTATTCCACTGAATCATCTCCTGGACCCTGAATTCATTAATATGAATTCTTCAATATTTACTCTTAGTAACTTTCTTCACTTTTCTCCCTAAGGAATGCCAGCTGACCCTGACCTCACAGTGATCCTGCTACCTCCACCTCAGTAGTGCAGGGACTGTACCACATCCAGCTCCTGATATCTTTCAATGTCTACAGTCATTTCTCTATTATTTTTCTTGAGTCCAGATAGAATTTTGTCCAGTATATTAACCTTTCTTTAAAATAACTTTCTATCTCACTAGGGCTCGTGTTTTGTTTGAAATGTCACTTATTTCTCAGTATTTTTAATATTCGCTTGTTTGTTTTATTTTTAATTTTTCTTTGCCTAAGGTCTTAAGATAAAGTTTTAGTTTTTTGATTTGAATATTTTGCTGTGTTATAGCATACCTATTTATTTCAACAGAGCTCTCTCTAACCAATGCTTTAGTAGGGTCACACTATGACATGTTATACTTTCATGCCTATTCAATGCAAAACATGTTTTATGCTGGAAGTGGTGGTGTACACTGTTTCCCAGCACTCAGAAAGTTTAGGCAGTAGGATAAGCAATGAGTTTGAGGCTAGTCTGCATTACATAATAGGTTCAAGGTCAGCCTATACTATAGAGTGAGACCCTGTTGCAAAAAAAGAAAAAAAAAAAAATATATATATATATATATATACTTTTTAATCTCACTTATATTTATCACTTTGATCTATGGTTACTTCCAAATATAGTATTTAATTTCCAATTACATATTCAATATTTATATATCATTCTACTATCATGATGTAGCTTAATTTTATTAATATAAAATAATGTACTTCCTATTATATAAATTCTATTGATGTTTAATGGTCTACAATATAGGTCATTGGGTGAATGATCTGCATATGCTTGAATTATCTGCTCTTTAGAAGTTGTTTATTCAATAAATGTCAATTATCTCAAGTCTGTTGACAATAATTTTCAGACTTTTCATAAGCTTATTGATTTCCTGACCACTTAGTGTATACATTCTTGAAAGAAAAATGTTATAGTCACCAAGGATGAGAATGGATGGATCTATGAACCTTTGCCTTTAGTTGTATCAGATTGTATTTCATTTGTACTAAAATTCTGTTCTTAGTTGCAACACATTTAGCACTACATTTTATACATTGAAAAGTACATTATGTTGTTGATTATATTTTATTTGTTCCACCTCTTTTCCTGCCTTGTTAATTGACTGAACTCTTATGATATCATGTTATCTTCAACAACAGTTTATTAGTCATAGCTTTGAGGCATCTGTGGTGTACCTAGAGCTTGGCATATATCCCCTCCAGCATTCTTATCTCTTTTAACAGTGGAAATTAATCTCTGTATCTCTGATCTCTCTTGGAATATGATCTGCCCTATGCTATGGAGTTCTTCCTTTCCTAATTTTTTTGGTTGTCATTGTCTTCCTAGTGGTTATTCATAGTACGAGATACAGGCCTGATATCGAGTCCAAACACGATTAGTACAAATCTTTCTTCTCATTGAATTAAGAGAAAGTAGCTGTATATCTATCCTAAGTATTTTGTATATCCAGATACAAAATGGTCCTTCATGTGTATCCCCCTTTTTTTTTTTACTTAGTTTTGTGAGAGATGGGTATTCCACTGTCATTTAAATACTGTAGGTGCATGAATTCGGCAAAATAATCCAATATAGTCCAGTAGTCCATAATAGTAGTGAGTTATCCATAGGACTTGCAATGTCAGAAGTTATTGACCTGAGCCTTTTACAGCTCAGCATATTAATATGGCTTTACTGTTTACACTTCATTTTTATACTTTTCTGCTGGATGGTTAAGACCAAGATAAAGCAAGACCTACATTTATATAAAATCTTGCTTCTATCTTTTCCTTGGAAGGAAGCACACAGAGATAAGCTGATTTCCAGGCCCGACATCAAAGGAGCTCGCCCTTATCACTCCCCAGAGCAAAGGTGCCATTTCCTTTTCCCTGAAGTCTGATAGGACTCATTTTCCTCCCAGAGGTTTGACATTGTACAGAGCACCACTTTTTGATCTTTTGCTGTGTTACAAATATTACTTCTGAACGCCAACGAACGTCTATTCAAATGAACCTAGCATGGAGTAAAACTCTCTTTATAGAAGGCTTCCCATGGTTTTCAAATTCATTTATTTCTGTATATTAGGCCTCTGCTAAACTCATGACAGTTTCCTGATTTTTGAGGTGGTCACCTGTTTCTCATATTCTCTGTCACATGTGAAATAGCTGGTGGGGGTTATATTCACTGGAAAGTTTTCTTCTCTCTTTGGAATCCAGCTTATTTGATTTATTTTGCCACTTAGCTATTTGATGAGCTAAAATGATAACTTTTTACATTATCCCATGGGTATATATTTAGTGTTCAGACAGGAATATACCAACGGGATGACTACTTCCTTGGGTTTTCTACATCCTAAGTAGAAGTCAAGGTCTATCTTCATTTTTTTTTTTTACAAATTATTAATTTATTTATTTGATACAGGGTCTCACTATGCTGTTCACACTCATAGTGATCTTCCTGTCTCAGCCTCCCCAGTTCTGGTATTACAGGCATGTGCCACCACACCTTGTTTGGTTTTAGGGCTCGAATGGCACACCCAGGGTTCCAGTTCTTGCACAGCAAGCAGTACCCAGCATTGAAGTCAGGACCTTGCACTTCCAAGGCAGGCACTTAGACTATCAAGCTATCTACTCAGCCCCTAAGTTCTACTTTCTTGAATGAGTCACCCAGAGAATATTCTTTGGCATCATTCATGCACTGAATTTCTACCTGAGATCTAGATAACTGAAAATTATTTGAGCAACAGACAAATTGGCAGACAACACCAAAAAGCAATCTAAGAAATGAATCTTTTGTTTTACAAAAGTATGATCATAGATTTCTATATTCTCCTTGGACACTTTTTTGAAAGGAATTCTAAGTGCAGTATCTCTCACTATTTATCCCTACTTACCATTTTGGTTTTTTCTGAAGTAAGAAAGTGTGTCTAAGTTTCCTTAAATTTGTTCCACTACAGGGTTGTTTGAATTTTCAAAAATAACTGTATAGGGCTGGCGAGATAATTCAGTGGTCTCAAGTGCCTGCTTAGGAAAGCTTAGCCAGGTGCAGGGGACTGCAGTTGGATCCCCAGCACCACATGCCACACCTGCCCTGCCCTCAGGGAAGGCTGAGCCACCCCACCCCCCAAAAAAACTGAATAAACACATTTCTGTCTTCTTTACTAGGTTGATCATTTGCTAGATGAGCCTGCATTTTACAAAATTTATTTATTTATTTATTTACTTATTTATTTATTTATACAAGGTCTCACTATGTGCTCACCTCCTCCACACTGGGATTACAGATGTGCACCACAAAGCTCGGTTTCCATGGCTGGCTTGGCATGGGGCCAGCATGGCATGTGTATAGGGGATTGAACCCGGGTCCTTGTTCTTCATCAGGCAGGCAGTTAGACTGATGAGCTATCTCTCCAGCCCTGAACCTGTATCTTTTTAATTTTTCTGGATGTGAAAGTGTGAAATTTTATCAACTAGCAATCCAGATATTTTTCATGGTTACACTTGAAAGATAAAATGAAGCTAAATGTTTCAAAAAGTCCAACAGGATAAATACACCAAGCAGGGTGATTGGTTAAGAAGGAAAGAAAAGAAAAGAAAAGAAAGAAAAGAGAAGAAAAGAAAAGAAAAGAAAAGAAAAGAAAAGAAAAGAAAAAAGAAAAGAAAAGAGAAGAGAAGAGAAGGGAAATCAGCATCCAAAATTTACACTGTTACAGTAGTAAATCAATTACTTTGCTAATGGCTCCATTTGTGTATGGTCTCTATTTGCCAATCAAAAGGCACAAACTGACACAATGAATCTAAAAAGGTTTGAGACAAAAAGAAATTCATAGCCTAAGAAATAAAGGACAAGAAACAATATTCCAGACAAAAGGAAACGGAAAACAATAAAGGGATAAATGAACTGAAGTGACAACAATTGCAAACATGTATGCACCAAATACTGGTACACTAAACTTTATAAAACTACTACTGGACATTAAATATTAGAGAAATATCATCACAATTATAATAGAGGACCTTAATATCCCATGATCATAAATAGCCAGATCAAGACAAAAATCAACAAAAGACTATAGAGTCGAACCACACCTTTGAATGTATGGATTTAATAGATGTATACAATAATCTTTCTAATAGCAACAGAATGCACATTATTCTCAGCAGCACATGCCATGTTATCAGAAATGGACCACATATGAGAAAATAAAGCATGATTAAGTCAATACAAAAGCATTAAAAATCAACCATGAATATGAGAAGATAAAATGCAATGAAGTTAGAAATGAAAGGTCAAAGAAATCATAAAAAGTATGCAGCAGGTTGAAAGAATTCATGACAGAGTAAGCTTCATTCCAGGGATGCAGTATGATTCAATGTACACAAATCAATAAATGCAATACATCACATAAACAGAAACAAGGACAAAAATCACTTTATCAGCTCAACGGCCAAGGAAAAAGCCCTTGATAAAAATCCAACATCAGTTCACGATAAAAACCCTAAAGAAAATAGGGGTCTTATCTCCACTGAATCAAAGCCATTTATGGTGAAACCACTGCCTGTATCATATTCATAAGTGAAAATCTGAGTGCCTTGGTTCTACAATCAGGAATAAGACAAGGATATCAATTATTATTTCTGTTTATTCCACCACTCAAAACATTAGACAAAACAATCAGGCAGATAGAAAAAATGAAAGCAATATATACAAGGAAAAGAAGGAAATAAAATTATTGATATTTGAGCCAGGCACGATGGCACATGACTGTAAACCTAGCACTCCGGTGGCAAGAAGGAAGATCTTTATGAGTTCAAGACCAGTCTGGGCTACAATGTTAGCCCAAGTCCAGTCTGAAATGCAGAGCAAGTCTTTGTCTCAAAAAGACAAACAAACAAAATTATTGATATTTTTAGATCTATACAAAAGACTTAGAAATTCCACCAAACTCCTAGAATTGGTGATCAAATTCAGTAACTTAGTTGTATAAAAAATCAGCACAGCAAATCAATTAGTTTCTTTATATCAAAAATGAAGTCACTGAGGGGCCACCCAAGTAGTTCAACAGAATAAAGTGCCTGCTTAGGCAGACACAGGGGTCAGGGTTTGATCCCCAGCCCTGCCATGGGGGTGCAGTGAGACAGGGATTAAGACTGGGCATGGTGGAGTATGCCTGTAATCCCAGCTCTTGGGAGGCTGAACACAGGCAGATCACTATGAGTCAGAACTATGTAGTGAGACCCTGTACATCCTGTAGACACTTTACTAAATACAAAAAAGAGAAGAACTCACTGAGAAAGGAATGAAGAAAACATTAGAATTGAGAAAAATTAAATACTTATGAATTAACCTAACCAAACAAGTGTAAGAGCTTTACAACATAAACTACAGCACTCTGAAAAAGATTAAGGAGGACATAAAATGGAAAAATATCCCCCATTCCCAGATGATAGAAATGACTACAGTGAGTTCCCAATTTAGGATCATTTGTGTTGCAAGCCTTCAGAGCTGTGAGCAGACCTCACATTTCAAATACTCCTAGAAGTGAATGAATCATGAAAGCAGCTCATGGGTCTGCTAGCCTCTACCACATATGAGCTCCTGTGTCCTTGCTGCGCAGTTCAACAGTGAATAGTAGCAAAAGCAAGAGAAAAAACAGTGGTGGGATGGAGGAAAGTCTTCAGGAACACAAACAAATAACATGGAAACAAAAAAGAAAATAATTGAGAGGTTGATGTGAGATGAGAATACAGTGGATATCACTCATTTGTATAAATAATTCAGCCACTGGCACAATTCTAAAGAACAAGGACAAAATCATGGATCACGTAAAGTCTGCTTTTCCGATGAAGTCCACAACAATATCGAAAAAGTGTGTTGATAGAAGAGATAGAGAAACTTCTCAGTTGTGGATTCAGGATTAGTATCACTGTTGAGTCCCATTCAGCTTAACGCTTATTTAAGATATAGCTAAGGGCCTGTTTGAAAACTTGAAGAATAAAACCTAAGTGAATAGGGTTCATCTTTTGCTGTCAACCATGGATAATTTAACAAGGTCAAGGCGAAAGCCAACATTCACAGTGTAAAAATAAATGGACAGTTTGTGATTGCAGTTTCATTTCAATATCTGCCCAAGAACTTCTTGCAGCTTTTAGAGACTCTAATGATGAAAGTTCCTACTTATCCCAACAGGTTTCGGCCTCCGTGAGAAATGGCTGTATGGGAAGAGGGTACCGAAACAAAGTTACACAGGAAAGAAGAAAAGGATGCCAAATTGAAAGCAATGAAGGCCAGGCTATTTTGGTGCTTGGTGGTAATGCTTCCAGTGATATGAAGCTAAGGCTTCTCCTAGTTGTACCATTCAGAAAACCCAAGAGCCCTCAAAGACATAGACAAGGGCTCTCTACCTACTGTGAAATAAGGTAACTCCAAAGCCTGGGTTACACGGGCCATTTTTCAGGACTGGTTTTTCCACCACTTCATCCCAAAGGTAGAGAAATATTTTTTGAAGAAAGATATTTCACTCAACAATCTTTCGCTCCCTGACAATGCACCAGGTCACCCCCTAATTCCAGATGACTTTCATGTCAACATCAAACTAATGTATCTGCCACGTGACCCTAATCCACCACCAACCTCTGGACCAAGGAATTACTGTGATTTTCAAGAAATACTATTTAGGTCACACTTCTCATCAAGCCCTGAGGGCAACTGATGAAACAGGAAAAATTTGTGACCATTTTGGAAGCTCTGTAACCTTTACAAGGCCATAAAAACATCAACTTTGCTAGACCTGAAGTTTGGGCTGTCTCTGTGAAAGAGTTTATAAGAACTTTTGACTGCAAGATGTTTATGAAGTTGCTGGGCTTGAAAAGATGAGCAATGAGCCCAAGGAGGTCTCCACCAACTTAGTGACCCTTAACATGAAGCTGGAGCTGGGCTTCCAAGAAGATGATCTCACTGAACTATTGGCTGTGCACCACGAGGAGCTTACTACATAGGACCTGACGGAATTAGAGGTCCAACAAAAACACGAAGAGAACCCAGAGGAAGACAAATAACCAATGAGATCCACTACGTAATAAATGGAAAGGAGAGTTGTCTTTCTTCGAAGAGGTACTGTTTGTTTTTGAGGGACAGGACCCCAGTGATACAGGACTTCAACTGTGACACCAGTTCAGACCGCCATCCAATGCTACATAGTCATCTATGATGAGAAAAAAAAAAAAAAAAAAGGGTTGAGACTCAGACATCACTGGATCATTTTTTAAGAGGATAGATGGAATTGAATTCATCAAAAAGCGTGTGTTGTCAACATCAGGTGTGAGCAAAATTCCACCTTATTCAGCTCCACCATGTCCCACAACCCTCCCTCCCCCAGTGGGGAAATCTCTTCTTGTCCATTCACTCCATCCAATCCCATGTAGGCCACTTGTTATACTATGCTGCACTACTATTTTAAGGTAACTTTAAAAGTAAAAATAGTTCATGTATTGTTTGGGGGGAAGGGTTATGCTTTACATTCTATATTTGTGTCTAAGACATATAAGACACCTTTTGTTGGACTTATAAATGAACCCAACTCACAAATGTTCTCCTGGAATGCTCGTAAGTTGGGAATTTATTGTATAGTCAAATGATCATGCTTCTAAAATTGCTATCAACATTTAATGAAAAAATCTTTCAAAATATTAAGAAAGTCCTCACATAACTATGGTGAATCAATCTAAAATTCCTACGCAGTACAAAATAGCAAAAGTGATATTTGGTGATAATAAGAAAAGAAGAACCATCACAATCCTGGACTTCAAGTTGTATTTCAAAGCTGCAGTGATTAAAGCATTACTTGACTGGCACAAAGACAGATGGGTAGGCCAGTGGAACAGAACAGAGGATGCAGCACCTCCAGGTACATTCAGTGATCTGTTCTTCAACAAAGGGGGCAAAAACATGTGAAGAAGGAACAATAGTCTTATGAATAAAACATGCTCATGACTGGCTGCACACATAATGGACAGGACAAAGGGAATTAGAGGAAGAGAAAGACAAGGAGAGGGAAGGAAAAGTAGGTTTTAAAAAAGAAAGAAGTTATATTACTTGTATGTACCCACTCCCCAAGTTGATTGTTAAAACATACATAGTACATATACTAACAAATTTAAGAAGTAAAAAAGAAAATGAATCTACAGCCATAAATCTTACAATAAATTGAGCTAAAACCAAAATGAGTCCCAAACATTAAAACAGAAAAGAAAAAAATCTAAATCTGCTCTGAGGTAAAGCAATTGAATACAGGCATAAGCAAGGGATTTCGGAACAGAACCCCAATTGTACAAGAAATAGCATCAAGACTCAACAAATCAACTCATACCATGTTATAAAGCCTATGCACAGAAAGAAAAAGAAAGTGAAGAGACAACCTATAAAATGGAAATGGAATTTTGAAACCTAGTCCTCTAATATCTAGAACACGTAAAATATTCAAAATATTAGACCCTCCAAAGTAAAAGATTCAATTAAAAAATCCACAATTGAAATGAATAAAAACTTATCAGAAGATATACAAATTGCAAATATACATGAAAAATGTTCACTATCTCTAGTGATTTGGTTATTAAACAAGTGAAAACAAATCTGCAATTCTCTTGCCCCAGGAAATCAGCTGTTTTTAATAGATCAAACAATAGCAAATGCTGTTGAGACTTCAGGGTACAATACAACACTTCTCTATTGCTGATAGGAATGTAAACTAGTGTAATCTCTATGGAAATCAGTAGAGAGATTCCTCAGAAAAGTAATAAGAGAAATTCCATTTGACCTGGCTCTTTCCACTCTAGTTATCATCCCCAAAAGCTAACGTCATTATGTTAAAAGTCATACATGCCTGCCCATGCAAAATTCACAAAAGCTAAATCCTGGAGATGACTAAGCTACCCACCAACAGATGAAGGGCGAAAGCAAAGGTGCTATTTACCTATACTGGAGTGGTACTCGGTCCTACAGAAGAAGCCTGAGGCATTTATAGGAAAATATACACACCTTGAGACCATAATATTGTGAAGCAAGTCATACATATGAGCTTAACTAGCTTCGTTTCTCTTCTTTGGAAAACATATAAATAAAGAGTAAAATAAAAGGTTGGTATGCAAAAATAGGGACAAAAATTTTGCAAATGAAAGAGGAAAGCAAGACAGAGAAAGAGAATGCCAAGAGGGGAGAAAATGAATTTGAGGTATGTTATGGACATTACCAAGCCTCCTGACAGAGTTTCATTATGTACAGTAATCATGTGTTAATACAAATCAAATTAGAAAAATTTTTTTTCTAATTTGATTTGTATTATATTTTCAGGGTTAAAGTAGCAATAAAAAGCTTTTATATTAATTTACTATAATATTTATTTATGTATGTTATCGCTCTCAATGTCTTGAGCTGCTCTATAAATTTGGTACCAGTTCTGGAATAGCAAGTGCTTTGGAACTAGTTGATTCCACCTATTTATATGTTAGGGTGAAAAGAGCAGTAAATCATCAATATTGAATTTTTTCTCTTCATATATTTTAAAATGTCAGGGCTGGCCAGATAGCTCAGTGGATTTGCTTTTTGTTTTTGTATTTAATACAGGAGCTATTTACAGGGTCAGTAGGGTCTCACTACACGGTATCGTACTCATAATGATCCTCCTGTTTTCAGCTTCCCAAGTGCTGGGACTGTAGGCGGGCACCACCAGGCCCAGTCTTGATCGCCATCTCAGCTCACCATGGGCGTGGGTATAGTGCAGCAGGCCGGGGATTGAACCCTGGCTCCTGTGTCTGCCTAAGCAGGTGCTTTAATTTGCTGAGCTATCTGGGCGGCCTTAGCTCAGTGGATTAAAGCGCCTGCTTATGCAGACACAGGAGCCAGGGTTCAATCCCTGGCCTGCCGTGCTGGCCCCATCCCCAGGGCGCACTGAGACTGGTGATTGAGACTGGGCATGAGCCTGTAATACCAGCATTTGGGAGGCTGAATGCAGGAGGATCACTATGAGTCTGATCTGTGTAGTGAGACCCTGCAGACCCTATGGACCCTGTGCTAAGTACTAACTAACTAACTAACTAACTAACTAACTAAATAAATAAATAAATAAATAAATACAAAATTAAATGTCTATTGGATGTTATTTAAAATGTACAAAAATACTGGGATGTTCTGTTTGTTTTTATTCATGAAACCTAAAATGTTTCTATTACCTAGTTGTAATGGCTAAAGACTAATATTTAAAGTTATCCAAGAAAGCAAAAGAAAAATTCTGAAGTTGCTTTTTGTTATGATTTAATGCAAGAAAAGAGAACATGAAATTCATGTTTCATTTATCTGCATGGAATTTTCATTATTCCTGTAAGCTATTTCTTAAATAATTTGTTAGTTATCCTGTAAGTTGTTCTATATTTCAGCTCTAGTGAGCTATGCTTTTGTGGATTTTGAATAGTTTATCTTTTGTAGACCCTTTTTATTCATTACAAGAGCAATTTTTGATGCAATATAAATATTCCTATAAGAAATGCTTTCATTATTAAAGCTTTTAGAATGTCTTAAAAAAAGTGTTTTATTGCATTGATTCGGTCAAACACTGCAGAGTGACATTGTAAGCTGTATCTTCTTTCTGCTCTCAGAATGTCTTCATCTAATCAAGAAAAATAGCTGAATCAGTGACCCTAACATACCCTAAATTGGGCACTTAAACTAATGCTAGTGCCTCTACTCATTTTATTAAAAAATTATCCTATTTTCTGAAAGAGTAAACAAAAACATTACAATAATGTAGCAGACATAGCAAGCAGCTGGATTTGTGCAGGAAATTGCTGCATGACCCAGGCCCTTTGTTTGATTCTTTTGATCTTTAGTGTGTGGACAGATTTCCTGCACTGTCTTTTGAACTATTTTTGGGTGACTATTATAAAATAATTCTGTAAAGTGTGGGTCCTGTATTGTTTCCCTTATAAATGTTGACTGCAAAAACACTATGCTTCCTAATATAATACACTGGTTATGTTACACTTGGAATTCTGAGCGAAACAAAGCATTGCTGTTCTGTTCAAGAATATGCAGATATCTGTATTAAATAAATTGCCTTAAAGCAGCACATAAATAACTGAGGTTACTCTTTTTGTCTAATCAGAACCATCACTGCTGATTGTTTTCAAGAAAGCAGAGCAGTTCTCCATATAGTTATGCCAAAGTTTAAGAAGAGAATTCTAGAGGCTCTTTTTAAAATCATGTTTTCTACTTGATAGCTTAAAATTTAATTTTCTATATAATTTTAGTAATCAAAACCTAATATCCCTGTGTAGTTTAAGAAAGATTATCAAGCCCTTATGCAAATATCAGAAAAAAATCTACGAAGTATTGATGATTTATATGCCAATCACATAATAAATCAATGATTTCTAGTTGTGCAGTCAAATGTGGAAAAATGTGTATCATCTGCATTCTGTGACAATTTCACAAAATCATTAACATCAAAGCTGAAAGCTGTCTGGTTTGTAACCCAGAATCAAATCAAATCAAATTTTCAACAGGTTACTGACAGTAGTTTTTAAAATTAGTTCAAGCTTTTGGAGAAAATGGTATTTACATGAACCTTAACATCCAACCTTTTTTTTCCATAATGTTATTGAAAAAACAAATAGCAATGAGACAGTTTCAAATCAAATTGGTAGGACAGTTTCAATAATTAACACATTGCATACTCACTTCCTAGTGATTAACCTTTATTAGCTCAATAGTTCAGTATGTCCACCACAGTATCTCGGTAGCCCTCTTTTGATTACTCACACTTAATTTTAAATCTAAATGAGCTTTTATTTAAGTTAAAGTTTAATAGCACTTATATTGTAAGTTATTTACAAACTATTGGATTACAATACAGTTTTGATCTACTAACTTTTCAACAGACTGTGATATGGAAGTATACCAGTTATTGAGGGAAGCAGGGAGTCATAAAACTGACTTTTAGCATTGAAGGAAAATGGAAAAAGTGATAAAATATTGGCATTCCATTTATTCTCTGTCAAGGTGTGCAATATCTTGAATCAGTTGGCTCTAAGGCAGACAGAATTCTTATTGTTGCAAAGTGATATTTTGAAATACTCTTAGACATAAAGCAAACCTTGGAAAAATGGTCAAAAAAATTCTTTTGCTGGGCAGCCAGATAGCTCAGCAGACTAAAGTGCCTGCTTAGGCAAAGTGCAGGAACTGGGTTTCCATCCCTGGCCCCAAATTCCATGTCAGCCTTGCCCCCAGGTACGCTGAGACAGAGATTGAGACTGGATGTGGTGGCGCGCACCTATATTCCCAGTACTTGGGAGGCTGAAAACAGGAGGACCATTACAAGTCTGATCTGTGTAGTGAGACCTTGTTGACACTGTACTAAATACATTAAAAAAAAAACCTTTGTTGGATATAATAGAATATACTAGGAGAGCCTTTGTATTTGAATTGCTTGGGGAGGTGCCCTATGTGTTGGGTGTTCCAGTTGAGTATTGTGTGAAACAAGTATTTGGTTTCAAAACAGACAGATGAACAAAAGGAACCAGATATTTTCACTCTCTTACCCATACTAATCCAGTATGTCAAACTTGCTGCCCAACAGACAGCGTAGCGAAGAGGGCTGATGTGACTATAGCACTGTTCGAGGAAGGCTTGCGCGAAGTTCTCCACATGCTTCTCATGCTCTTGCTATTTTATTTTCTATTTTAAACCAAACATCTTACTTTTTGTACTATTATATGGATCAGGTTGCTCACTAATTCTTGTTAACCATTTTCTTCTAACAGTGAAGTAAAATGCACTTGCTCTTTGATAGGTACCGACACTGTGGAATTGACTACACTTCATCCTCTTTCTGTCTTTTTTTGAGAAACTCAAGAAATGGCAAAAGTTAAAAATGCCAATATCTTTTTTAAAATTTTATTTTAGTATAGGGTCTACAGTGTCTACAGGGTCTCACTACACAGATCTGACTAGTAATGATCCTTCTGTTTTCCCACCTCCCCAGGGCGGCGATTACAGGAACACGCTACCACACCCAGTCTCAATTGCCCTCTCAGGGTACCCTGGGGGTGGAGCTGGCATGGCAGGCCGGGGCTTGAACCCCTAGCCTGTGTCTGCCTAAGCAGGCACTTTAATCTGCTGAGCTATTTGGCCAGCCCTGGAAAATGCCAATATCTTACCAACATTTTTCAACCTCATATGTAGTCATAAAACTTAGAAACATGAGCACCAAAAACATGAATTTTGCTATTGAGAAGACCAGAGTTTGGCTGTAGACAGGAGGTACACCCCTTCTAAGTAGCCAGAAAGACAGTGCCAACAGACACTGTCAGTGGACTGCTAATAACCAGGTGTCCACATCAGTAACATCTTGGTATTGTTTTCTGTTTCTGTGTATTTATAAATTATGTGTGTCTATCAGTCTAGGTAGTAGATATTGATAAAATATTATTTCTTTCACTGAGCAAAAATTTTAAAAGACATGGAATTTTAAAAGTTTCCATTTTATACTACATTAGATGGAATTATACACTCTGAACTGTGTATGCCCTACTAGAGCAACTACTGGAAATATGCGCAGTTAGACAAATAAATTATGCAATATTTGTTTGGTCAATAAAGACTTCATTAAGAAGCCTGATATTCAAAGAGGTCTGCTTTCTGATTTTGGGACAATGCTAAAAGTGTACTTGGGTTAATTTGTTACTTAATTTTTTACTTCTATTCCTAATTGTATTGCAATACATAAAATCAGCCATTTTGGCCATTATTAAGCACAGAGTTCACTAGGATTACGTATACTGCTGTGTTATCACTAGGACTCCTCATTTTGCAAAACTGAGACATTATATCTTCAGCAAATGA
>NW_004524612.1:270628-279052 GCF_000260255.1 Octodon degus | reverse complement strand
TGTAGTAAAGATATGGGCAAAAAACTTGTTACATAGTAAGGCTTTGCACTGAAAGAAGTTGAGTTCACCCTCAACTAAATTGCTAACAATTCATATATTACTAGAAATTTACAGTTTACTTGGAGATGAAAATTAATAGAGGAATCTGGACCTCTAGTCTTTTTCTTCCCTTGGGAGAGTCTCTACCTCCCTAAGAAATGCTTTTGGTTTGCTAGGCTTGACATATTGAGAACTAAAAGATTATCTATCTATTTCTTAACTTTTCTTTAACACTCTTCTGTAGTATGACATGACATTGTCATGAAGCAAGTGAATACAATGATTGGATTTTTTCTGTGTGGGCAGGTCTTCTCTACAACAGTTTGCAGATCTGTCCATTTTTTCAGTATTTCACTTGTTTCAGAAGAAGAACCTTGCTGCTCTGATTATTGATTATTTTCCTCCACTGCCATTCTTTGTTGGGTAGCCAGAAGTTTCTAAAGTTTCTACACAGAAATTCCTCTGAGTGCTCCTCCTCCAGCTCCTCGAAGTCATCGCCAGTGTAGCTGCACAGCCTATTGACTCTGCTATAGTGAAAATATCATCGGCCAATATCAGTCAGTTGAAGGCTCAATGACCTCTACAAAGACATCCAATCTCTCTCATATAATTTTAGGCCTCACTTTTTTCCAGGCAGATTTCAGTGGCCTTAAAGACAATGGTTCAGGAATTTTTGAATAACCTTACATAGGAAGGATATTGTACCATTCTTTCCAGAGCTTATTAAGAGTTAAATCTGTATCTGAGACCATCTAGAAATACATCAGACACAGTTTTGGGGCGTATAGTTTCTTAAAGTTAGCTATATCCTGCTGCTCTATAGACTGCAGTTCAAGAGGAGTTGCATGAAGTGGTAGAAACTTGACAGAGAGCCATTGGAATTATGTTCTTTTATTTTTTTCTTAATTTAATTTTTGAAGAGTAAAAACAGAAGCAAAAACACATAGAAAAATGACAGAATCAGGGTAACATACAATATCTACATTATAGATTTTCAAAACAGGAATCACTAATTAACAAGGTTTGTTATATTATCTATTTTTATCTTCAAATCTGTTGCTCAGATTAACAGATACAGTAAAGCAGGATTGGAGAACTAATTGAATGTTGGTGCTTGTTTTCAAGAAATTTTTATTTTTTCCTTGTCTTTTGTTGTAATTTATTTTAAAGAGAGAGTAATAAGTGGTAATTAGAAAAGGAACACATTTACAAGACCAAGATGAGAGGTATTCAATCATGTGTTTTGCTTTACATATTGATGTCCTCAGTGTAGTTGCTCAGACCACAGATATCGACATGCAAAATTAGTCAAGATGAAATTTCTAAAATCAACTGCTATTTTAAAAAACTGATGGAAATTATGAGTACAATCACCTCAGTCATCATATATATATTTTTGCATGTTTTTCCTATCTTTTCTCCTTTATCTCATCTTCATTTTATAATCCTTAAATTCAGTTTCTTTCCATTTTCTGTGTCTATTAGAACTTTTAGGCTTTATTTATTCTTTCAGGTTCTTATACTAGAGAGACAATACAATATTTACACATGAGGGTCTGATTTGCTTCACTAATGAGTAAAGCCTCTACTTTTATCCACTTACCTTTGAGTTTGTCTTTCTTTATAGCCAGGTGGTATTCCATTGCATAAAACACCACATCTTTTCATCCATTCCTCAAGTAATGGGCATTTTGATTGTTTTTAAGATTTGGCTGCAATAAATTGTGTGGCTACAAACATGTGTGCACATATCTCATTATGGTCTGATGCTTTCAGTTCTTTGAGGGAAATACCCAGAAGGGGAATAGCTTGGTTGAATGGGATTTCCAGTCCTAGTTTTTTAAGGATTCTCCACACTGATTTCCATAGTGGTTGTACCAGACTACATTCACACCATCAGTGAAGTATTCCTTTATCCCCAGAGTTTCTCTAGCATTTGGTTTCTTTGTTTTTCTTTTTTGTATTTTAGTAAAGGTCTACAGGGTCTCACTATGTTGATAGGACTCATAGTTATTCTCCTGTGTTCAGCCCCCAAAAGGGCTGAGATTACCACCAGGCCCAGTCTCAATCACCACTTCAGTGACCCTGGGGGCGGGACTAGTGCAACATGCTGGGGATTGAACCCACAGCCACTGCATCTGCCTAAGCAAGTACTTTAATCCACTGAGCTATTTGTCTGGCCTCAGAATTTGCTATTAGCTGATTTCTTTATGATAGCCATTCTTTCTGGGGTAAGATGGTATTTCAATGTTGTTTTAATTTGCATTTCTCAGATGGCGAGAGCTGTGGAATATGTTTTCATGTATTTTTTTCCACTTGTATTTCTTCCTGTGAAAGTGTGTATTTATCTCACATGCCTATTTTTTAGATTGGGTATTTAAATTTGGAGGCTTGCCTTTTTTTTTTTAGTTCTGTATTTATTTTAGATACAAATCCTTTGTCTGAGTGATTGTTGGTTATGATTTTTTTCCCAATTTGTGTGTTGTCTTTTCACTGTGTTGATGATTTCTTTTGACATGCAGAAACTTTCCAATAAGATGAGATTCCAGGTTTTGATTTTTTGCAGTATTTTCTTGTGTTTTGTTGTTGTTGTTTTCATGAACTGTCTACCTATACCTATGTCTTTAAGATTTCCACCTACTTTCTCTTCCAGGAGATTTAGTGTTTCTCTTTTAATATTTAGATCTTTAGTCAATTTTGATTTTAGTTTAGTGCATGACAATAGATCTGGGTCTAGTTTTAGTTTTAAGATGTGGAGAGTCCATTTTTTCAGCACCATTTGTTAAAGAGGCTAGTTTTCTTCCAGTGAACATGTTTGGCCCCTTTGTCCAAGATAATATGGCTAAGTGTGTTTGTAGCTGTGTTTGCATCTTCTAATCTGTCCCATTGATCCTCAGGTCTGTTCGTTTGCTAGTACCATACTGATTTTATCACAGTAGTTTTGTAATATAATTTCAAGTCAGGATTGTAATGCCTCTCACCTTGTCTTTGTTGTCCAAGATTGCCTTTGCTATTCCAGGTATTTTCTGGTTCCAAATGAATTTTAAGGATGTTTTCTCAAGATCTGTGAGGTACTTTGATAGGGATTGTATTAAATCTGTATAACAATGGTCATTTTAACAATGTTGTTTCTTTCTTTAAGGACCAAGGACTATCTTTCCATTTTCTTAAATCCTCCTCGATCTCTAATAAGATTGTTGTAATTTTCAGTGCATAGATCTTTTATTTCCTTTAGTAGATTAATTCCTAAATACTTACTTTTGATGCAATTCTGAAGGGCATTGTTTCTCTAATTTCTCTTTCACTAAGTTTGTTATCTGTATAGATGAATGCAATTGATTTTTCTGTGTTGGTTTTGTATCTTGCTATGCTACTGAATTTCTTTATACATTTTAGGAGCATTTTAGTTGAGTTTTTCTTTTTTGGTTCTCAAAGTAGAGTATGATGTCATCTGCAAATAATGATAGTTCAACTTCTTCTTTACCTATTCTTACTCCTTTTTATTTCTCTGTCATGTCTAATAGCTCTAGCTAATTTATTCCAGAACTATACTGAATAGGAGTGATGATAAGAGTACATTCTTGTCTTGTACCTGATCTGAGAGTAAAATATTTTAGTTTTTTCCCATTTAGAATTGTATTAGCAGTTGGATTGTCAAGATGTCTTTTATCAGATTGAAGTACAATCCATACACTTCAATTTTCTTAGGGCTTTGATCATGAATGAGTGTTGAACTTTGTCAAAATTTTTTTCTGCTTCTATTGAGATGATCATGCAGTTTTTGGTTTTGGCTTAATTGATATCATGTGCTACATTTATAGATTTTCATATGTTGAGCCATCCTTGCATCCTTGGGATGAATCCTACCTGGTCATGGTATATAACCTTCTTGATGATTTGTTACATTCTATTTGCTAGTATTTTATTGAGGATCTTTGCATCTATGTTCATGACAAAGAGTGGCCTGTAATTCTCTTTTTTGCTTGAATCTTCCTCTGGTTTTGTTATCAGTATAATAATTGCCTCCCAGATTGATTTTTGGAAGTATTGCTTCCTTTTCAATTTCTTTGAAGACTTTGAATCCTTTATAAATCTTTCAAATCTGGTCTGTGAGCAGGCACTACATTAATGATGAGGAAAGTCCTAAATTGTAGGTAATCCTTTGTCCTCTAGCTATTTCTTCAACAGTGGGAAAGAAAGCCTCCCTGATCCACTCAAGGAAAAGTGCTGCATTCTTATTACCTAGGTTTTTTGTTAGATCTTCCATGACCATAAGCCTTTTCTTCATGTTCTGAACACTCTGCAGTCTCAGATTGATAAACCAAAAGAAGCTTTGCTTTCAAGTCACCCCTTGTGTGGGACATAGCAATAAGTTTAGCCTACCCTTCATAGGCTTGTGACTAGGCATTTTCTTTTCCTCTTGGGTAATCTATGTTCTTCTGGACGTTTTTTTCTACAAGAGTCCATTTAATCACAATGGAAATCATATTAAGAGCAAAAGCCATTTCTCTGTGTCTTTCTGAAGTGGTGTATGTACTGTTCAGCTGACCTTTATCAGCACTGGTGCTTTACCATGCCTATGCTATGAACTCCCGTTCTTGCTTTGAAACTGTCAAATCATTCTTTACTGACACAAATGTTTTACCATTATTATTTGCTGATAGATTATCCTTTATGAGATCTGCACTTATATGTCTCACTTTTTCACAAATCCTATACTCAGGTAATAGCCCTCCATTTG
This sequence comes from Octodon degus, assembly GCF_000260255.1. Lineage (NCBI taxonomy): Eukaryota > Metazoa > Chordata > Mammalia > Rodentia > Octodontidae > Octodon > Octodon degus. Next base: position 274,272 of record NW_004524612.1, on the reverse strand, counting down.
CCTTTTATTCATCCACACTAATACTAGCCTACCTCTTTTAACACTGTTGACTGTGACTTACTAACTTGAGTAACATCTTTAGCAACACTAGCTTCCTTAGACAATCATTTCTCAGTAATATTTTTGAGATGGTTGATTTCAACATACTGTACATGTTAGCAAGATCCATCATATGAACACCATCCTCATATTTACCCACAATTCCCTTCTTCATTGTGATTACTTTCTTTACTTTTACTTCTTTCCTCGGATTATTTTTTAGCTTTTGGAAGGACTATTTTGATAACAGTAATTGTAGTGATTACAAAATGCACTGACTGAATCAAGTCCATAAACACACTCCTCAGAGCTCAGACTGATACTTATGCCTTCTTACATATGCTCTGTTGGTATTGCAAGTCTTTTTTTACAATTGCACAAGTGGCCACCTTTCAGGTCATAACTCAAGATTTGGTCCTAAGTTAAACCTAAAATTCTGGTCTCAACCCAAGTTATTCATATGTGAGACTGGTCATAACTTGAGAATCTATTGTACATGAATTTGAATGTCAAATGTAATTAATGTATAACAATTATTCTATCATGAGGATGAGTATAAGGACATTTTCTTAATTGTTGCTATCAATACCTTTTGCTGTTAAAACAACTGCTCAAAGCAACCAGAGTATCAATTTATTTTCATTGTAATAAGGCCCTAAAAATGTGCCTCAAAATTTTACTAAGAAATATCCATAATATATCACTGGTCATGTAATGAGGCTAAAACTTACAGAGATAAGTCAACTCCAGAGCATAATTAGCAAAATTAGCCAAAAATAGAGTATAATATTTCACAACACATAATATAGTATTTCACAAAATGTAAAGCAATGTTTTGTTGACACATGTGAAATTATGAGTGTGATTTTGAACTACAAAAAGGCAATTTTACATACCTCAACTCAATGTTTTTATTGCTTACTGTCTTCTATCCTTAGTAGACATAATATATTTATACATAAATACTCCCTTTCAAAACAAATACAGGAAGTTTGAACTATCTGATACGAATGACATATTGGATGTTAGAATTCTCATTTTATTCGAGTTGAGGTTTTGTCCAGATTCTTTCAGTAAGAAGTTTCTGGTTATCATTTTTAATGGAATTCTAACCTATTATTTTGTGTAAAGTATATTTATTTGAATAAATATGGGATTTTCATTTGTAATATAAATATAAAATATTTTCAACTGTCCAAGTCCTTATTTAACTAACACATTGTGTTTGATAGTATTTGTTCAGCTCTGTTCACTGAGCAGAATAATTGAGAAATACCTAAATATTTTCAACAAATTTAATTCTTTAACTCTGTCAAGAAAAAATAAAAACATGTGGACTCACATCAGCTATAATTCCAAATTCCATCAATAATATTTGTAAACTTTCCATTAGATTTAGAGTGCTCTACAAGTGATAACTTAATTTCTAAAATTTTTCTCATCAAACGTGCATTGATTATACACTTGTTTAAAGTAGAAAAGCTCCTGAATGTAAAGGTCATATGATAAGTTGCAGATTTGGCAAAATGATATTTTTCCAATTGAATTTCATTAGCAAATAGGGTATCACAAAGTGAAGAAAATAAACTTGCCAAAACTGAAAGAATATTCATAGACTAGCCCTTAGCAACTTCTAAAGAATGAGCACATTCTGTTGATCACACACTAGATTCTTTTGCTATTATCTCAGTAATGTTAGCTCAGTGCTTTCACAAATACTAATGGTCACTATAGTTCATTGTTTGAGATGCTCAACATATTTTTCAAATATGATGAAGACATTCATGTATAGAATTCCAATAAATTTTACCTGAGTTCAAAACAATACAGCATGCAAGTAAAATCTAAACTACCTACAATGTGCAAAGTAACTGAGTTCTTGGCCTGAAAACAACAGAACTTTATTAGGAAGATGGCATTAGAGTTAGCCCTTGATCTGAAATTTTAACATTTTTCCATGTAGTACATCCTTTTTTTCTTCTTAAACTGTACCAATTTATTTTTCCCGTGGAATTAAAAAAAGTATTATAAAAGAAATATTTAACTAGTATTTTGCAAACACACACACACACTCACATGCACACACACACACACACACACTTAGAAATGTGTCCTTATTTTTATCATTTCTACTACTTTCATAAAGTCTTCTTTCATTTCCTAATCAAGTCTCACTTTTGTATTACCATGTACTAGAAAAAGAATTGTTTTCAAGTCACCTGGAAGTGAATAATAATGGAGCTCTTCTGGCTCCAATTTATTTGGATTCTTATTTAATAGGTGTAGAGAGGGACCTGGAAATGTTATGTAAATCCTTAAAATTTCCCAAGTATTGTTAATCCTCCTGGGCTGGGGACCATATTTTGACAATTATTCAGTAGTGGTAAACAATGTTCACATTCAAGTTGAAAACACTAATGAAAAAGACTACGCTTGGGGAGATAGCTCAGTGGAATATGTGCTTGCCTGGCAAGCACAAGGTTCTCAATTCAATCCCTAGTACCACAAAAAAGAAAAAAAAAAAAAAAGAAAGAAAGAAAGACTAGTTCGAAGAGTGATTTGTTCTTTAATATCTCAGTGCAGATTAAATTTACATATACACCACTGAATTAAATTTACATAGACACTTACACAACATTTCTCTTTAGTAGTCTGTTTTTCCGGTCCCACATGTCTATGGCTAGCTTATTTTGTCTGCTGCATTAACTAAATACAAGGGACTAATAATCTGAAAATTACATCTGGGAACCTGTCAAGGATGAGATAATCAAATGATTTTTTATCCCAGCTCTGAAATAGATAAATGATGCCATATAAAATCATGAACTAAGTAAGAGAATTTGAGCTCTAAAATTTTAAGAATTTAGTTTTTCATCTAGTTTTCTAGGTTATTCATGCAGACGTAAGGTCCTCCACTCAGCAGAAACTTCGTGGAGCTGCTGAGCATGATCTCTGTACCTTTGCTCAACCCTCAGTCTGCAACTCTAGCAGGAAGATGAACTGCACTCAGTATGACTCAGCTACTCTCCGTTCAGTTATCCTTTTAAGACTGCTAAAGTCATTGTACTCCAGTGATACATGCCTACCTATGTTTATAGCAACACGTTTTAATTAAAAAAATTCAATTCATTTAGTACAGGGTCTATAGGGTCTCATGCTATAGATTGGACTCATAGTGATTCTTCTACTTTCAGCCTCCTAGCACTGGGATTACCAGTGCATGCCACCGCACCCAGTCTCATTTGCCATCTCAGTGTGCCCCAGCAATTGAACTTTGGTCATTGCAGGTGCCTAAGTAGGCATTTTAGTCTGTTGAGCTGTCTGTTTGGGCCTACAACACATTTTATACTAGCTAAATCTTGGGAAAAGCCAAGATGGCCATTAAAAGATGACTACATAAAGAAAATGTGATATCAATATGTAATGAAGTACTACTCTGCCATGAATAAAACTAAACTTAAGGAATTTTTAAGTAAATGAATGCACCTTGAGAAGATAATCCAAACTGAAATAAGTCAAACATGTAAGTTGAAATATCTCATTGTTTCTCACTTTTTTTTTAATTTTATTTATTTATTTATTTGAGAGAGAGAGAGAGAGAAAGA
>NW_004524612.1:266951-270528 GCF_000260255.1 Octodon degus | reverse complement strand
ATGTGGTGCTGGGGGATTGAACCGCGGTCCCTGATGCTTTTGCTAAGCTTGTTCTAAGTAGGTGCTTTAGACCACTGAGCCATCTCTCCAGCCCTGTTTCTCACTTTTATATTACCATGTACTAGAAAAAAATTGTGTCCAAGTCACCTAGAAGTGAATTAAAATGGAGCACTTCCAGCTTCAATTTATTCAGATTCTTATTTAATAGGTGTAGAGAGGGACCTGGAAATGTTATTTAAATCCTTAAAATTTCCCACGTAGTGTCAATCCTCCTGGGCTGGGGACCATATTTTGACAATCATTCAGTAGTGGTAAGCAATGTTCACATTCAAGTTAAAAACACTAATGAAAAGGATTAGTTTTGGGGAGATAGCTCAGTGGAATATGTGCTCTTGTGTGGGAAAACCAAAGTGTAAATAATGAGAAAAGCAGAAGACTTATGAGAATGTAGGAAGAACCTGTTTAAAGGAGAAGGGGAATAAGAGCTTTATGGAGGAGAATGGAAGGGCTGGAAACGGGAACTAAAGGGAAAAAAGAACTTAAAAAAAAAGGAAATGTAGTTTCTATAAATAGGGAGGGTTTGCAGGATTTCATAGAGGGGAGAAAGGAATAATAAAAGAATGCAGATATGTTATGTATATGCCCAAGTTCCCCCTGATGAATGTGATTATTATGTGCCCTGAATATTTACTAACAAAATTTTTGAAGAGAAATAAAAAACAGAACAAATGAAGACCACGATGTGAGAGTCAGAGAGACGTTAGACAGAGATATTTGGAGAATGAACATAGGCTAGGTGAAAAGAGCTGTTGATTTGGGTACAGTATTTCATGTGTGTAGGGTAAGTCTAAGTTCTTTCTTCATCCAATACTGATGATATAATATGATTTGGAGACAAATTTTCCAAGAAATACCCAGAGACACGAGTGTTCAGGTCATCATCTTTCCAACAATTAGAGATAAGACTTAGGAAAATAAACAAAAGTCGAATTTAAATTTCATATCATAGCTAGATTTAATATGCCGAAGTAAACTCCATCATTGAGTTGGAGTGAACATAGTTTATTTTCCACTTCCGAAAATTAGAGTCATTCACAGCATCTAGTCATATGTATAGACAGTAGCATAAGAATTGTCTGCTGGACAGTCTAACTGCAGTCCATAGGTGATACATCATATATAGTTAGACTTTAGCCTTTCTGCCAAATACGTGTGACCGCTAGTATCTATGAAGGATATGCCAAATGGGAAATATGTTTATGGATGTCCCTGCCGCCCCTGGCACAGCACTTGTGCAACTGAGACACTTACTAGATTTCATTTCCTCAAAGTCAGTTTTGATCACATCTATTGACCACCTCAGATCTGATTTAATATCACACAGAGGGCAACTGGGAATGTCACTGTGTATGCTCTACATAGAATTGGTGAGGTATTCCCTCTTTGCCATTCCCTGTGACACTGTATTGCTGTGAATTTTATTATGTTCCTTGCTCTGTCATAATTTTTACTCAATCTTAATATGCAATCTTTGATTTATGACATGTTTTACATTCTTAACTTAGCCCATCTTGACTTCTTACAAACTTTCAAAGAACTTAATCCTGATATTTTATTCATGGTACTTGTCTTCATTCTCAGTGTTTCTGTACTGATTCTGTATAGACACTATGAATTCTAAGAAAAGACATCTACATGTTTTTAAATTTACTTGTATTACTGCTAGCATTACCTAATAATCAATAGCATATTCTTAGTGAAAATAAAACAGAGGTAGATTTAAACTCTGCAAATATATTGGATTTAATCTGAGTTGTAACATATTATAGGACTGATCATTTATTTAAGTTAAAATGAGAATTAAAATATTAAAAAATTGTACAAGAGAAAACAAAGTACCTTTACAAGTGAGGAACCTGAATGAACAAAAAAAAATTTTTTTTTAGAACCGGGAATTGAACTCAGGCCCTTGCACTTGCCAGGGAAGTGTTTATTCTCCTGAGCCATCTCCCTGACCTCAAAAAGTTATTTTTTGCACAAAATAAAACAATTGAATATGATACATGTATGGAAATACATTTTATGCAAATAATACATATATATTTATGCAGAATGTACATATAATTATATGTCTTTCTCTCTTCCAAATAGTAAAGTAGGCTCATATGAGTATTGAACACTGATTTTATTTCTAATAGAGACTTATTAGAGACTTGATTATATTAATCATGTTTATTCTGTAAGAGGAATAATTTGCTGTTAAGTCAAATTGAACTTAAATTTTACGAATGTACTATCTATCTTTAGTCATAAGTTGGAAAGAAAGCATGCTAGTCTGGAATATTTTAGTTAGTACCTGACAAATAATAGATATGACATATGAAAACTTCCAGCTATGTTTTAAGGCATTATGATGTTTATGTCATTAATTACACATTTGTGCCAGTTATGTTAGCTTCTTTTAAAAATTCATGTCTCTTAGAATCAATTGGAATAATATTATTGATATTAATTTGATTATTTACTCATTGTATTTTGAGAACATAGTGAAACTAAAATTTGCCTTTTATAAAGAAAGATTGAAAGGGGAATGTGCTTTAGTATAATTAACAGCTAGAGGGTTCCAGCTATAAAACAGGAAACATCTTTAGAAATATGATACTAAGCTTGAAAAAATAATTGTTTAAAGGCACTTTTCCAGCAAAAAAATAAAATCTAAAGTCAACAATAACAGAAGCACCTTATATTCATAAATTGTCCAAGAAGGAAATTCGTAAGTGCATTAATGATCAGAAACACTTACTAGAATACATCAAGAAGATTTTATTTAAGCTAAGCAGCATGGCCAGAACATATCTTACAGAAAATGTTAGCAAAATATAAAATATTCTAATAAAATAGAAATATTTTCAATGTGGTAGCAAAGAATAATATACTTTGTGTGTCCTTACAATCAGGTATGACAGGCATATCACCTAAAGAGTGACAAGTCAAATAAAGATGTCTTCGTAGAAGTAAATAACCAGGATTCATTAGGGAAAATTAAACTTTAGATGGAATACTAGCTTTAAGATCCATATGACAAAGCACAGTGTTATTTGCATTAAAATCTTTTCTTTTTTTCTTTTGTAGGACAGTTTCAATAATTAACTCATTGCATACATTCTTCCTAGTGGTTAACTGCTGTACAAGATACAGACATGATATCCTATTTACAAACACTGTTAGAACAAATCCCTCTATTCACTAAGAGAATTTAACTATATATCTATCCTAGCCACTTTGAAAACAAAGATACAAAATGGACATTTATCTGTATCCCCGTTTTGTTTATTTCCATTATTTGACTATTAAACATGTGTTAACTCAGAAAAATATTCTAAAAGAGTCCAGTAGTCCATAATAGTATTGGGTCTTCCACTTGACTGGCAAGGTCAGAAATTGTTGACCTGAGTCCCCTACAGCTCAACATAACAGCATGGCTTTACTTCTTATACTTCATTTTCATACTTTTCTGTTGGATAGTTAAGACCAAGATAAAGCAAGAACAATGCAACAAGAGTTGTAGCTTTTGGGT
>NW_004524612.1:262068-265894 GCF_000260255.1 Octodon degus | reverse complement strand
CTATGATATTATGTTTTCAGATACTCCAGGAAAATTTCCAGTAGAGGGATAGGTGGTTTAAATGGGATTTCCAGTGCAACTTTTCTAAGGAGTCTCCATACTGATTTCCATAATGGTTGCACCAGTCTACATTCCCACCAGCAGTGGAGAAAGGTTCTTTTTTCCCCACAGCCTCTCCAATATTTGTTGTTGGGTGATTTCTTTATGATAGCCATTCTTTCTGGGGTAAGACGATATTTCAATGTTGTTTTAATTTGCATTTCACATATGGCTAGTGATGTGGTGCTTTTTTTCATATATTTATTTGCTTCTTTAGTTTAATCCTCTGAGAAGTGTGTGTTCACCTCAGATGCTAATTTCTGGACTGAGCATTTACATTTTGGAGCCCTAGTGTCTTTTAGTTCTTTATAAATTCTAGCGAGCAGACCTTTGTCTGAGTACTTATTTGTCATGATTTTTCCCAAATTTCCAGGTTGCCTTTTCACTTTGTTGGTAATTTCTTTTGACATGAAAAAACTTCTCAGTAAGAGCAGGTCCCAGTTATTAATTCTTTAACTGTTTCCCATGCGATTTGATTTCTGTCCATGAACTCTTTGCCTACCGCTATGTCTTCAAGAGTTCCTCCTACTTTCTCTTCCATGAGATTTAGTGTCTCTACTTTAATGTTCAGATCTTTAATCCATTTTGACTTTAGCTTAGTACATGGTGATAGACCTGGTTCAAATTTTCAACATGTAATGAGCCAGTTTTTCCAGCACCATTTGTTAAAGGGACTATCTTTCTTCCAATGAATATGTTTGGCCCCTTTGTCAAAGTTAATGTGGCTGAGTGTGTTCGTAGGGGCTTCAGTGTCTTCTAATCTATTCCATTGATCCTCAGGTCTATTTTGTTGCCAGTACTATGCTGATTTTATTACAGTAGCCTTGTAGTATAATTTCAAGTCAGGAATTGTAATGCCTCCTGCCTTGTCTTTATTGCCCAGAATTGCCTTTGCTATTTGAGGTCTTTTCTGGTTCCAAACAAATTTTAGGAATAATTTCTCTATCTCTGTGAGGTTGTTGGTGGTAGTTTGATAGGGATTGCATTAAATCTATACAGCAATTTTGGGAGTATGGCCATCTTCACAATGTTGGTTCTTCCTATCCAGGAGCATGGGATATCTTTCCATTTTCTGAAATCCTCCACGATCTCTTTTTTAAGAGTACTGTAATTTTCCTTGAAAATATCTTTGACTTCTTTCGTTATATTATTTCCAAGGTATTTCATTTTCCTCGGTGCTATTGTAAAAGGTATTGCTCCTATAAATGTAAAAGGTATAGTTCCTATAATTTCCCTCCAAGAACCAACAAGGACTTGAAGCAGTACTACAGATGATTAACAGTTTTATCAAGCATGTTATGGGAAAATTTGAAGACAATCACTACATCCCTCACTCATGTGTACACACACAAACACACACACACACACACACACTCACACACACACAGATGTGTATACATGCATACCAACCCCACAACTCAGTGTTTAAATTAATTGCTGTAAAAACACATAAACCTCTGCCATTATCTGGGCTTTCTGTCTCTCATTTAATACTCTCTAAGAATAATATGAAGATTTGGATAAAATTCGCAAATGGGACGCAAATGAAAATTTATTATTACATAAAGAGAAATGGTCTTCACTGCCAATTGTAGGTTCTAGTTCTAAGAGCAAATAGCTAGCTTAAACAGTTCTCATTGCCCTAAGAAGGATAATCACCTAAGAATAGTCAAAAGCCTGTGGTTCGCTGTCCATGAGGCTCATGCCTGCATGCAGGATTTCCCAGGAGAGAATGACTTTGGTAACTTTGAAATTCTCTCGCCGAGTATGATTATTAAAAGGCCTATGGTTCAGTTAAACCCCTGGATAGGAAAGGCTTGCAGGTATCTCTTGCACACAAGAAAAGAAAGACTTTTAGTTGCTTCACACTATAGAGGTGGCCAGTCAATCAATCCCTCCCTTTCCCCTCTTCGTTATTTTATATTTTCTCAAAGTTCTCTATTAAAAGCCCTAAAACTATTTTCACTTACATACACACCAATACAAGTGATTCCTGCTTTATTGAACTCCACTTTAAAATTCTAGATCAGCACTTCTTAAAGTGACAAAAACTGTATATCAGTGGACGTTTGAATACTATGTCAAGATGGCCTTGATGAGTGACTTTCAGATTAATTCAAAGTAAATGAGTGTCCTTTGCGCTGTGTGGTCTTCACTGCCTCTCCTACCCCTTTAAACTGTCTGCTCCTCTCAGCACGGAGCTCCTGCTCTGGGCAGCCACCAGTATACTGGCCCCTGAGCTCAGATCCTCAGCTATATCACGCTACTTTTCTTTACTAGGCTGGATACTGTCCTTGCAGTTTTATCACAGAGAAAACCACAGTAAACTTTGCCAAGAATAAATGTTGGAAGACCAACTGGAAACCTTTTCAACACTCTCCTGTTGTGAGATTCTCCTTAACAATCACCGTTTGGTTTAACTTATGGTAACAATTTGCTTTTATTACCTGGAGATCCATTAGCTCCACTTTAGGAATTCCCGGATATAACTGTGTTCCCTTTTGTCCCCATAGAACTTTACACAGGGCACCATAGCCATCTTAAATGCTGGCATTTGCTTAATGTGCTGCTAAATCCAATTTTGTTTTTATCTTGGTTCTATTCAGCTTCAATGTTTTCTTTTTTCAAGTGAAACCCTAACAACGTGTATAAATGCAGGAGTTCAAGCAGCATGTAGGTTAGAATTGGATCAGGTTCTCCCAAAAGACAAAAATAGAAGCCTAGAAAATCAGTACAGTGATTAAATTTAGAAAAAGCAGGTGGGAAGCAGGCCTCCTGCTTGGTGTTCTTGATACATTTTTTCTGTCTTGGGACACCAACTCCAAGTTAGAAGTTTTAGAAGGAGAAAAACTATTTAAAAATAAGCAGTAAAACTGTAAAAATGCATACATACAAGGAGATAAGTGGGAAATAAGCCAAATAAAACATTCTTGTTAATTTCAAGTGAAATAATGTTGGCAGATTAAAGAGAAAGTAACCAATCTGGTCATGTTTGCTTGAAGCTTAAGTTTATCATCTTATAGTATAAAGAAACCTTAAACTTAAACCTCTATAAGGTATTCTCTTATAGTTATTATCTTTATGATTTTTAAATCTTAACAAAAGTTGATCTACTCAATCTTGATTAGCCATTATAAAGTCTATAAAATGCTTACATTAATATTACATAAATCAGCTTGAAGATTCTCTTTTCCTGTTCCAGGAGGTAAATCAAGTGAAAATAATCACTATCTTTCACCAGCTCAAAACCATCTACAGGGAACTTGTAATCATAATTTGTGTAATTTGTACCTAATTATAGCTATTCCTTTTGGTATGCTGTTGTTCTTTAAGCATTGGACATCCAAGATAAATTTATTGTGCAGCTATCTGGTATTACTAGCTAATTTATATCCAATACTTAGATTTTAAAGTATAACTTGTACATAGTATTTTATCTCCTGAGTGTCTTAAGGAATTTCAGACCTATAAAGTCACAGCTCTAGGAAAACACTATCTCTGAACCACTAGCAGCATACATATCTGCTCTTAATTATTAAAATCTGACTTGCCACTGACGTCACTTTTAAGTTGTAGTTGTAGAAGAGTTATGATGACAAAGGAAAGTCTTCATAAGTATAGTGTCTTAGTTACTCTTCTCTCGTTGCTGGGACAAATACCCGACACTCAAAATGAAGGAAGGAAAGGTTTATTTAGCTCAGTTACTGGAGGTTTCAGTCCATACTCA
>NW_004524612.1:259013-260273 GCF_000260255.1 Octodon degus | reverse complement strand
TATGTCCTTTTTTCCAAAATATGACTTTTACACAGTCATTTTGTTATTTATGATTATCACTTAAAATAAATGCTCAGAAGTAATGCAAAATGAAACATTATTAATGTGTTAAATACTTCAGTTGAAGACCAATCTGAAAATTATTACATGTTTCTGGAATTCTCTGTATAGGCTCTCTTATCAGATACCATGCCAATCCAGATACCATGATCCAGCAATTAGTGTTTTGTTAATTTGCAAGATTTTATTTTGCAGTTTTGAATCATATTATATTGACTTTATTTTTGTGAATTCCTTACCAATTCCTCTATTTAGAAATAGTCATTCCAGTGAGACCTAAAATTTCCATTTTCTTATAGTGTCAAGCTGGTTATTATGTGTAAAGAAATTCAACTTAGTTTTTAAATTTAACTTGTATCCAGATTTTGTTCAATTTTTATTTTCATTTTCCAATTCTTAACTTTTGTTGACATTTCTAGAAGTAATTTTATTTTCTAGTAGCAATGGGTGTGTCTCCCATCTTAACTTCCCTTTCTCTCATTTCTTATATTACCAGTCGGGTTTTCGAATTGTAGCAATACTACAGCATATTCTTGTATTTTTCTTCACCTTAAAGAAAATTTCTTTGTGTTTCATTTAGTACACTATCTGTTGTGAGACTTTTGTTTAAGTATATTACTTGCAGTTAAAAAATTCATAGAGAAATATTTAGAGTATTCATAGATGAGTTTCTATACAAAATAATAAGCTTTGCCAATCAGTTACCATAAACTAAGGCTACAAAACATTTTCCTAAGCCTATTAACAAAATCAATAAGAGTATATCAAAAGCAGTTCTTTAAATATAATAATTTTGTGGTGGAAATCAGATATGTATCAGTTCTAACAGAATCCATGAAAACAAACTTATCTGTTCAATTAAATGACAAGAACACATGCATTTCTTTATTACTTTTCAAGTATAATTACTACTAAAAATCATATTACCATTAGTTCATCCTTAATAGCATGAACTGTGGTACTGACTTATGGACAAACTAGGCGCAAATTTCATGATTTTAATGAAGATTGAAAAATTTTAGCAAAATCTACTTCTATGAAGTATCATGTACCAAAAACAGACTTAAGCTAAATTACTCACTGATATAAATGCATTTGTGAAGAAAAAGTATTTAATCCTTATTCATGTACTTTTGCATCACTATCTCAATATTCCATTTTACATTATTTCTGTTTATAATACCTCTAAATAAATGCACT
>NW_004524612.1:256140-258913 GCF_000260255.1 Octodon degus | reverse complement strand
TAGTAAATAAAATGTTCAGCCATAATCAAAGAAATATCAAACAGTACATATTTATCTATTCTGCAAGCAACTGGTCAAAGCATACCTGAACATTTAAATTCTAATTTGCAGATAAAACTAATGGTGTAAACTATTCAAATGTCAGTAAAACTATCAACACTGAAAGTTCTATTTCAAATACCATTCCATTCATTATTTTTCATTCAAAAACTAAATATCATTCTTAACAACTGATATCCATGTGTTAATATGCATGGTAAAATTTACAACTACAATTACTGATTTATTGCAGAACTTTCATATGTTGATATGTTACATGAAATATATTATTTTTGCCTTACAGAAGACAGTACATTAGTAAATTAAGAACATACTAGTATGAGAACACAGGGGCCGGGGAGATAGCTCAGTAGAGAAAGCACTTCTCTGACAGGCATAAGGACCTGAGGTTAATCCTTGATTCAGCATAAAGAAAAGAGATGAGAACACAATTGATCAGTCAACATCAGCAATCTAAAGCTTCATAAGTTTTGAAAAAGGGAAATCCCAGCAAGTACTGTTCTTTTGGTACCCATACTAAAGTAATAAATTTCACCATTTTAGCATAGTCATGAAACAACAAGCACATACAGAATAAATGATTTTTATATTTTGGTAAGGAAAATTAGTTCTATTTAGTATTATCTAGAACTTTCATAAATAATGATGATAAATAGAATATATTTGAAGGACTCTGTTGTATTTCATATAATTCAAAGTGAGCAAATAAGCAGTATTCTGGGAGATAATGAAATTGTGTTATAATTTGTGTCAGAATTCTATAACCATAAGATAATTATGAAATTCTGGAATTAACACATTGCTATGGCTTGTGTCTAGTTGTCCTCCCAAAGCCTCACATAAGTTATGGGGCAGACTAGGCTCCAGGTGCAGTGCATGGCTTCGGGGTTGGGGGGAAAGAGAGGTGGGAACGCTTAAACTGGCCATGCACACTTCCGCAGCTGGGTCATCCTGGACATAGTCATCCTTCCCCAGCTTCTCCTCCAGAACCTGCAGTGTGGGATGGCAGTGTGTGCAATTGAGGCCACCTCCAGCAGAGAAGAGCTGTCTGGGGAAGACAGAGGCACTGACCCTCTCTCCAAAGCAAATAAGGCTCTGAGGTCTTGATACATAATTCATGCTGCCTTAAACTATGAAACCTCCAGTAACTGTGAGCTAAATAAACCTTTCCTTCTCTCATTTTGAGTGTCAAGTATTTGTCCCAGCAATGAGAGAAGAGTAACTAAGACACACGTGATTCTATTTTATCTTCCCTGAGTATGATGAACATTATCAGAGAAAGCAGACCTTTTGATTTTCATAGAAGGTACACATTTCACAACCATATATGTGTGTATGATGAAGGGAAAAATGGAAGTTTCATGTCTGTCACAGCAGTTCTCCTAGCAAAGGGGCTGAGGAAACACCAATCCCAGAACCTAAGAAAAAAGACCCTGTTTAGTGTTCTCAGACAGCAAACACGAATGTTCACATATGCATACTTTTGCAAGGCATATTTAATGTTTTTATTTTAAAGAGAAACATGATAAACATTGAAACCAAATTTTGAGATAGATTAATAGGACAGTTGCAATAGATGATACATTGCATATCATTGTCTTCATAATAGCTAATCACAGTGCAAGATATAAGCATGATATCTTGTCTAAACAACATAAGCACAAAACATTCTTTGTAAGGAACTAAGAGAAGCTAACTGTAAAACAATGTTAACTATCTTGTGCATACATACCTTTTTTTCTTTTTCCCTTTTTTCCTTTCCTCTTTCCCCCAACATAATTTGCTTTCTCTTTTGCATGTATTTTCCCTGTTTACATTATCTACTGTGAGTCTTGTTTGTTCAAGTTCTCACTAATGAGAACATGCTATGTTTACACACATTGGTCTGATTTATTTCACTTACGAGTATGGTCCAGAGTAATATCAAACTTACTTATAAAAGTCTACAGGTTATCCTTCTTTATGCCTCAGTAGTGCTCTATTATATATTGTATTTTTCAATTTTTTTATTTTATAAGGAGAGTACAAAATAGTATTAAAACAGAAAAATTCCAAGTCGTACATAATTTCACTTAACAAAGTAATATGAGTTTCACAGTATTTGTTGTAGTGCATAGTGTTGTCTTCAAACAGTTTGTAAAATTTGAAGAAATAAATATATAAAAAATTAAGAGAATAACAAAGACACACAATTGAAAAAGGGACAAAACTAATTGAGCATTTTCTACTCCCTTACATAGACCAACAGAAAACCACAGTACAGTTGTTCAAATAATCCTGTTTACATTCATAGCTATGTCTCTTTCCCTCACTCCCTCTTCTATCTTTCCCCTCAACTCAGTAACTCTTTCCTTTTGAAAAAATTCATTTCCTTTTCTCAGTATCTATTTTACCCTTCAGATTCCATCAAGTGATACAGTCTTTTGATGATTCATTGAATTCTTTTTTTCCATAATTTTATTGAGAAACAATTAATAATGGGACAGGTTCAAATAAAATTGGTAGAACAGTTCCAATAATTAACACATTGCATAATGCCTTCCTAGTGGTTATTTGTTGCAAAAGATGCAGACATGACATCCTATTTACAGAACTAATTCCTCTATTCCTTGAATTAAAAGAATGCAGCTATATATTTATCCTAACCATTTTGAATACACAGATACAAAATGGTCACTCATATATCCCCATTTTTGTCTAGTTCCATCTTGTT
>NW_004524612.1:249480-256040 GCF_000260255.1 Octodon degus | reverse complement strand
GAAGAAAAAGTATTTAATCCTTATTCATGTACTTTTGCATCACTATCTCAATATTCCATTTTACATTATTTCTGTTTATAATACCTCTAAATAAATGCACTTTAATATCTAAAAAAAATTAAAAAAAATAAAATGTTCAGTTTTTTTCTAACTATACCAGTAAATGCATATTACACACACACACACACACACACACACACACACACACACACTTTCCCTCGGGTGGGCTGCTTAACTATTTGCCTCATATCTGTGCATTTTATCATGACAAATATTCTACTTCCCCAGGTCACCAGAGCTGTGGATGAGAAATACCCTCAAATCCTTAACTCTGCTGATGTATAAATATCGGACAAATCAACACTGTTGTGTCTGGTGGAGGTCCGATGGGCAGGGGTCCTCCTCTGCTTCTGATTCATCTTCCGACTCGCCAGGGATACAGGAGTGTAGAGCGAGGCTGACTCAGACCTGAAAGTGAAGGATGAGAAACTCAGATTAAAAGGTGAGGTAAAGCAGTGGTTTTATTGATCGTATTGCAAAAGGCAGAGGCAAGGGCTGCCCCATAACCAGCCAGCTGTGTGACAGAGATAAACTCAAAGTGAGGTTCCCAGCATGGTTTCTTTGTCTTACTCGTATTTACAGGGATAAGCAGATCTTTTCTAAAACTCATTATTTCTCTGATTGGTACAGTCACTGCCTTTGCCTTAATTTCTGGAGTGAGCCAGGTTCATTGGAAATATGGGCATATGGCAAAATGTATGCAAAATTCCTCCCAAGGGCAGCCCCTTCCAGTACATCATGTCATGGCTAAGCATGAGGTTAACTTTATTATACGAGCCACACAGGGCATGGCCTAGGCTGATCATTCCTCCCTAACTATGTCTGTAATTAGCCAGGTTAAAGAAAGATAAAGCTGTTAGAAAAGTGACAAGTGAGTTAGTGACCACTGAGTTGCCTTTCTGATGGGAGAAATAAACTTCACTATTAACCCAACCATGAGACAGTTCAGATTTCCATGCATCCTGCAAAGAAATGTGTGTGTTTGAGCACATAAACTATCCACAGCCTCAGCAGAGTAGGTTTCTTCCTCTACTTGATCTTTTTATATACACAGCTCAGGTAGAACTGGATTAATTCTAGAGAGATGAATCCACTTATTTGTCTTTGCCATCTTTATGGCAGAAGGTGTGGCAAGGATCACTGAAAAAGGAACCTTCTACTTTGGTTTGATTTGGTCATCAGGTGACCCCTCTCTCTAAGATGTTTTGGAAATTTGGTCACTGGGACAGATAGTAGGGGCCTCACTTGGCCAGCTGAAAAGACTCCATTCACATACATTTGATTTTTTTTCTTTTTTTAAATTTTGTATTTAGTACAAGGTCTACAGGATCTCACTACACAGATGGTACTCATAGTGATCCTCCTGTTTTCAGCCTCCCAAGTGCTGGGATTATAGACATGTGCCTCCATGCTCAATCTCAACCACTATCTCAGCATGCCCTGGGATAGGGCTGGCATGGCACACCAGGAATCAAGCCCCAGTTCCTGTGTCTGCCTAAGCAGGCACTTTAATCTGCTGAGTTATCTGGCTGGCCCATTCACATACAGTTTGATAGCCAGTTGTATTTGGCCCAGATTAATCAGATAGTATAAGAGTTTCATAGTCTCTGGGTCTACTGTCATATCAGAGGATAGAAATGACCTCCCAGATAACACCTAAAATTGCTCAAACTTTGAGTAATTTGTAGCACATCCTCATGTGTGCTACTGGCAAGAGTCAGAGACAGGGTTCAAATGTTTCTTGACAAAGTTTTACCACAGCTCATTTTAGGGTCTGATTGCCTTTCCCTACCTTTCCAGAAGATGGAGGTCACCATGGGGGATAGCGATGGTACTGTATTCCTAGTCTTGGCCACCTCTTCAGTTATTTGGGTGGTTAAAGAAGGTCCATGGTCACTCATGACGGACTGCTTTAGTCAAAATCTGGGACTAATTTTTTTTAAGAAGCACATTAACTACCTCTGTAGCCTTTTCTGAATGGGTAGGAAAGGCTTTAGTCCAACCTGCAATGATGTCAAGTAGGATCTGTTTAAATCCTCTGCATGATGGCATGTGGGTAATGTCCAGGTACCACTCCTCTCAGCACAGGTTGTGATATAGGCAGTGATTTCGGTTTGCCCGGGGTACTGTAGGCAAAGACTGGGCAAGCTTTGCAGAGCTGTTGGGTAGTCACCACCACTTCTAGTCCTGTGAAAGCACAAGTGATCATTTGTAATACAGCACCTGGTCTTATATGGAAGCAATGATGAGGTGCCTTTACAGCTTCTACAGTCTCATGCATGGAACAGTCAGGTTGCGATCTGAATACCCCATGAGTCCCTTCTGAGTTTCCCCTTTCCCAGAGGCCCATTTATCTGCTGGGGAGTATATGCTGGTTTCCATGACTCCTCAGATAAGAGCGTTCTTCTGAGTAGAGGTTCCTGGAGGAAGAGGTTTAACTTCAGTGTTCCACTTGAAACTCACAACTATATAACCTGCTTTATAATGTCTTTCTTGGATGAAGCTTATTCTATCAGTGAACCATACCTACTCAGAGGCTGGGAAGGCTGGGTCACTGAGGTCCTGCCTGTTTTCTTGCACGGATCTGAGACATGTCTTGTTCGCAAAAGTGGCTAATTTTTGCGAACATGAGCAAGGTTAACTATAGTGTAGAGGAGCTGTGGAGAAGGCTCAGTGGCATAAGTGCTTGCCTGGCAAGGGCAAGGCCCTGAGTTCAGTCCCTGGGACCACTAATAACGATGATGATGATGATGATGATGATGATGATGATGATGATGATGATGCAGGTATTTCTAATATCTCCAGGGTTGTTACTGCAGAACGTGACTGTAGACAGCATGGACCATGAACAAATGGCTTGGAGATGAGCTTTAGTTCAAAATACCCAGAGGCTCAGGGGGGCCATTTCTCAGCTTAGGACAGCCAGCCATTAGGAAGACTTAAGTGTTGGTTGAGGAGCTACCAAGCTGAGAACTCTCTAGCTTTTATTTAGAATATCAATCTAGGGAGAAAAACAGAAGAAAAAAAATAGTTTGATCCTGGAGCTATCTCAAGGGTAAGAAATTTTTCTTGGGAAAAGCACATGGCCAGACACAAGATACTTTACTAATGTAAACTTTGGTTGTTGTTTGACCACTGGATTCTCACAGTGCTCTACAGTTTAGCCACTCATTCCTCACAGAGAAATTCAGTTTGGTTTTTGCCCCACAGTTTGATCATTCATTCCTGGCCCGGTCCCTCACTATCCAGTTTAAGAGCATGGCCTGGTTCTCAGCCAGTCCCCTGTTAACTATGAGCAAACTTTTGTCTCCAGAATTGCTGTAAGCTCATAGGAAGTTAGGAATTCTAGTGTTCGTGCCAAAGTTAACTTGATAGGTCTCTCTATTTGTGTAGCTGTATCTACTACTGCTCTCAGGCAGGCTGACAATACAGCAGTCACTCCATCTGAGGTTTGGAAGTCTGGCACATAGTGTATTTCTTTCTCTAGCCCAAAGCAATTCTCATTTCTGGTACATAGAGGAAGAAAGATTTTCTTAAGTCAGGAATTCTTGGTGGTGGAGATAGAGTAAGGGCAGGCTTATGTTCCTAAAGTCAGTCCATTTTGTCATGCAGGCCATTCTCCATTCTAGGGGTGCAGATTCAAGGACTTTGTGAACTCTATATAAAGATTTTTCCATTAGTTAAAAAGGAAGCAGCCAGATACAATTGTCAGCCATTCGTAGGAAAGAATGAAGTTGATCGTCAGTGGCAGGAGGCCCTATGTCACAGATAGCCTGGTTCCTGTCCCAAGACAGCTGCCCTTCCCCAGGGATAAAACATATAACAGGTATTAAACCTTTGAGAGGGATGTCTGAGCCTTTGATGTGGAGTCTCCTTCTGCAGATGGTTCTTAGGTTTTTCTCGTCTTGAACAATGAATTAAATCAGACAAACAGAAGAGGTGATCTTTTTTTAATATAAGTAAAAATTAAAGCTAAAAGAGAACTTAATGTCTGCTTCCCAGAGTGAACTTGGGTCCAATAGAAGAAAAAAGTACACCCTGAGGAACTCAGGTAGGGCTGGTGATGAAAGCCCTACTAGCAGGCTCTTAGCAGGGTTTGTCTTTTTAGCTATCCACGCCTTGTGTGGATCCACAAGAACTTCTATGTGTCCCTGAAAGACCATGCTGCATAGATGCTGGGATACCTCCACACCTCTTTCTCCATCCAGGCTATAACATAGCCTCTTTCCTATCTCAGTGGAACACATGAAAGAAGTTTATGGCATTTAAAAAATAGTCTCAGAAAGAGTAGTGTAGTATCTCAAGAGAAAAGTAAATTATCTTCAGGTTTTTTAATTCCTTTTTTAATGTAGGACTGATGATGTCTTCAAGATGGGTAATGGATGTATATTAAGCTTACCAATTTGGCAGGTGATTTTAGAATGCAAAGTACTTGCCTGTGTGTGAAGTTGAGATATGACGGCAACTAATATTGTTATTCCCTTAATGATGGTGGAATAAGGAGGGAAGGCCATGAACAGTTGAAAAGCATAGGATCAGAGCTCAACTTACAGGCTTATTAAATCCTTAGAAACCTTAGAAATGTCTTTTTTCATGAAAGAGAAAAAGACTTAAGTAAACTTTGTGCCCTAAAGCTATAATTTTTCTTAAAAACACAACTTTAAATTACCTTTTATCTTTTAAAGAAATATGCTTTTTTTTCTTTCATCTTACCTCATTAAGACAGCTAGAAAAAAAACAGAATTCAAAGCCAGAAAAAAATACAAATTGACTAGGACCTAAAAGGACAAAACCATGGAGAGAGTTAAAAGACCTTGTTTATTTTTTTCAATGCTTAAGTACAGTGAAACATAAGGTTAGAATAATTAAAAGTTTTAAGTTGTATAATCAATGTTCTTCCTGGTATTCACATGAAATAAAGTGTCAGTGACAGCATTTTAAGGCATTGTTAAATATCTGCCTGGCAAGTGCTAAATATTGGCTCTTTTAAGTAACGAAGAATTTTCCTCCACATTGGAAATGCTGATTGAACTTTATGCAGAGAAGGATCCACACTGGTATTTAAATAAAGGCAGAAGAGGGGGCAGAAAACCAATAAATTAAAAGTTCACTGAAGTCGTGACCTAACCTGCTGTTTTCCTATGTAGTCAATGCTTTCTTCTGAATCTATACTTCTGAGAATACAGACAGAGCTCTAAAATTTACAACTTTCTCCCGAGTTATTTGGTATTTCCATCTCTCTCTCTCTCTCTCTCTCTCTCTCTCTCTCTCTCTCTCTCCCTCTCTCTTTCTCTCTCTCTTGTTGTTTTGTATATGTGAGTCACTAGGAAAGAAACAACAACAAAAACTCTTCACCGTGGTCTACATTCCTAGTCCATTTTTACTTCTTACATTGAGACAAGTTCTTAAATGAGGCTCAACTTGGTCATTCTCCTGCCTAAAGACCTAGAATGTTAGAATTACAGTGGAGTACCACTACGCCTGGTTCTTGTGGTTTGTTTCTGTCACTAATTGTATCAGTAAATAAAATAAACAAATAAAGGTGTTGCCTGGAGAACCTTCAACAGAGGACTCCTACTGTTGGAACAGCAAGGCTCAGTATTTGATACAGTGAGTAAATGGGGAAAGCACCATTCATTCTCTTTGAATTTCCATCACTTATGGGTAGTAAGAACCTACACAAAATTAAGTGTTAAGTTGACTGCTTGATTGTAGTTATTAGGTGTTTTTGTATTCTTAGTTGGAATGATGTTCTAAGAACTTCAAGGTAGGCCATTTTTAAACTCCACTTAAAAGTAAAAGTAATAGAGCTGGAGAGATAGCTCAGCAGCATAAGCAGCTGCCTGGCAGATACAAGGTCCTAAGTTCAATCCCCAGTACAAATAAATACCCCCTAAATAAAAGTAATAACAATGCAATTTTATCAGAGAAAATAAAATAAATTCCTTGTGATGTTTATGTATTTACTTAAGCATTGATTAAAGTCATTTCAATGTGAAATATTTTACTTTAAAAGTATTTTCATTGCTTAAAGAATTTATAAATGCCTTCAGAAAAGAATCATTTGCATTGAAAGTAGAAATTGAATAATTTTTAAAGTTGAAATTCTAAAAAATAAGTGATGTATACAGATATTTTGGATTTTTTAAGAAATGCTGAAACTCATGAAAACTGCTTCAATTTTACTGTGAATATACATTATAACATTACATTATATACTTTCTATACTGATTGTTCTGCCTCTAAAGACATTATAATTCAGTCCTAGCCCAGGTCCGGTGAGTGTGCAGAGAGCTTCCTGCTACCCTGCGCTGGCAGGACCAGTCCCAGGGCAGGCGCAGAGTGGGCTGGACCCTCTCCCAGCCCCTTGGGCCGCCCCACACCACTCCGCAGTGACTCCCCCACACCGCCTGCTGAGTAGGATTTTCTGCCGAGTTCCAGGAGACCCCAGACCCAGTCCTAGCCCAGGTCCGGTGAGTGTGCGGAGAGCTTCCTCTTCC
>NW_004524612.1:238532-241353 GCF_000260255.1 Octodon degus | reverse complement strand
CCTTTGTCAGTGTCAGCCATGTGGATGAGTCACAGCCATTGCTTGGCCAATGTGCTCTCTATGAAAGCCTGAGAGAATGTTTTCTCTCCATGTGACTCTCCTTAGTCACACTGTACAACATCGACCACTTTGTTCTTTGGTCCCATAATCTCCTTGATTAGAAAATTTGAGACACTACCAAGTTAAATGACATTACAGTACAAATTCTCATATATCTTCAGTCTTAATTGACCTTGGAAAGCTAGGGCCAAAATGTTGGCTTTACTTGTGCCCCTCCTTTTTATCTAATTTTGGTCTTCACACTTAGGTTGTTAACCCTCCAGAAGAGAACTTTATTGTTATCACAATACAACCTAGGCTATTAAGCTTAACTTTACTTTCTTACTGAATATCAAACATCTTAGGCATAACATGGAACAGGTATTTTTCATCAAGTATTGATATGTTGAACTAAAGTACCTACAGAATATGATGAAAAAGCATTTAAAGATTAGAATGTATTTTTAAAACTAGGCATAAAGAATTATATAACTCTTATATTTACACATAAGTTCAAAAATCTAACCATTTACAACCTTGAAGTAGGAGAGTCCCACAACATTCCTTTTCCTATCTCTTACCTTCATTCAACACCTCCTTCTTTTTGAACAGTCATCTACCTGAGAAGCAGTACAGCAGCAACTGGCATCATGACAAGCAGCCCGTATTCAGAAGACCAGAATGACAGGCACTCCAAGCGTGAAACTACTATTACAGATTACTATCTTCAGTGCAGTTGCTTAGCTCACAGGTATCAGTATATATAGTTACTCAGGGTGGGAATCTTTCCAATTAACTGCTAGATTCAACAATCTTCTGGAGATTCTCATTATCATTGCCTTGCCCACCTTCTAACTATAACTGTATGGCTTGTCACTGTCATGTTTCCTAGATCTTCTCCTTTCCCTCTTAATTAGTTAGTCCTCGAGTTTCTGCTTTCCTTTTACTTGTATTATACCTTTCTATTTGTAGTTCTTCTTTTGAGTTCTTTACTAGGGAAACTATATGATATTTACACATGTGTGTCTGGTTTATTTCACTTAGGAGTATATGTTCAAGTGGCATCCAGTTCATTATGAAGACTTTGAGTTTATCATTCCTTACAGCTGAGTAATACTCCATTGTGAAAAATACCTCACCTTTTTCAACCATTCCTCAGGTGATGGGCATCTTGGTTGTTTCCAAGATTTGGCTATCACAAATTGTGCTGCTATAACCATAGGCACACATATATCACTTTGATATGATGTTTTCAGATCCTCTGGGAAAATCCCCAGTAGAAGAATAGCTGGTTTAAAGGGGATGTCCAGTCCAACTTTTCTAAGGAGTCTCCACACTGATTTCCAAAATGGTTTCACCAATCTACATTCCCACCAGTAGTGGAGAAATGTTCCTTTTTCCCCACAGCCTCTCCATCCTTTGTTGTTGGTTGATTTCTTTATGATAGAAATTCTTTCTGGGGTGAGATGATATCTCAATGTTGTTTTCATTTGCATTTAGCAGATGGCTAGTGATATGGAGCATTTTTTCATATATTCATTCGCTTCTTTAATTTCCTCCTCTGAGAAGTGTGTGTTCATCTCAGATGCCCATTTCTGGACTGGATCTTTAAATTTTGGGACCCCTAGTGTTTTTCAGTTCTTTATAAATTCTAGAGAGGAGACCTTTGTCTGAGTACTTACTTGTCATGATTTTTTCCAAATTTGTGTGTTTTCTTTTCACTTTGTTGGTAATTTCTTTTGACATGAAGAAACTTCTCAGTAAGAGCAGGTCCCAGTTGTTAATTCTTTCAACTGTTTCCCGTGTGATTTGATTTTTTTTCATGAACTCTTTGCCTACCCTTATGTCTTCAAGAGTTCCTCCTACTTTCTCTTCCAGGAGATTTAGTGTCTGCTTTAATGTTTAGATCTTTAATCCATTTTGACTTTAGCTTAGTGCATTGTGATAGACCTGGGTCAAGTTTTAGTTTTCAGCATTTAGAGAGCCAGTTTTTCCAGCACAATTTATTAAAGAGGCTATCTTTCTTCCAGTGAGTATGTTTGGTCCCTTTGTCAAAGATAAAGTGGCTGAGTGTGTTTGTAGGGGCTTCACCACCTCCACTGATCCTCAGGTCTATTTTGTTGTCAGTACCATGCTAACTTTGTCACAGTAACCTTGTAGTATAATTTCAAGTCAGGAATTGTAATGCCTCCTACCTTGTCTTTATTGCCCAATATTGCCTTTGCTATTCTAGGTCTTTTCTGGTGCCAAATAAATTTTACGAATGATTTCTCTAGGTCTGTGAGGTATGTTCATGGTAGTCTAATAGGGATTATGTAAAATCTGTGCAGCAATTTTGGGCGTATGGCCATCTTCACAATGTTGGTTCTTCCTATCCAGGAGCATGGAATATATTTCCATTTTTGAAATCCTCTACAATCTCTTTTTCAGAGTACTATAATTTTCCTTGAAAAGATCTTTGACTTCTTCAGTTAGATTAATTCCAAGGTATTTCATTTTCCATGGTGCTATTGTAAAAGGTATTGTTTCTATAATTTCACTCTCAGTGTATTTGTTGTCTGTATAGAGGAATGCTATTGACTTTTGGGTATTGACTTTTAACCTGCTATGCTACTGAATTTCTGTTTTAATTCTAGTATCTTTTTGGTGGAATTTTTTAGTCTTTCAATTAAAGTATCATGACATCTGCAAATAAGGATAATTTAACTTCTTCTTTACCTATTATTATTTCTTTCTCTTGTCTAATGGCTGTAGCTAATGATTCCAGAACTATATTGAATAG
>NW_004524612.1:220934-238401 GCF_000260255.1 Octodon degus | reverse complement strand
TGCTTATTCCACTGAGTCATCTCTCCAGCCCCTTGTAGATCTTCCTGTGACATCTTTGGCATTTCTTATGTATTTAGGAAACAATTCATTTTCTCTGTGTTTTCCAACCTGTGAGATTAAATACCTTGGAAGTAGATATTTATTATCTTCTGAATTTTTATAGGGTCTGTAGAGATTTTGCCCTTTTTGTTCCTTATTGCATGAATTTGAGCTTTTTCTTTTCTTTCTTTCTTTCTTTCTTTCTTTCTTTCTTTCTTTCTTTCTTTTTTTTTCTTTTTTGATTAGGTTGGCTAGGAGATTTATCAATTTTATTTATTCTTTAAAAAACCCAACTCTGATACATTTGTTCTTTGTATGGTTTTTTCATCTCCAATGTATTAATTTATGCTCTAATTTTTATACTTTCCTGCTTTCTTTGGTCTTTGGGTTTGACTTGCTCTTCTTTTTGTAGGAGCTTGAAGTGCAGCATAAGATCAGTCATTTGCATTTGTCCTCTGCAAATTTACTGCTACAAATTTTCCTCTTAAGACAGCTTTTATTCTATCTCACAGGTTTGCTAAGTTGTATCTGCATTTTCATTTGATTTTAAATATTTTCAAATTTCTTCTTTAATTTCAACTGTGACCTACTTGTTGTTCAAAAGTTATTATTTAATTTCCATCGTTTATGGTATGTATGTATTTCTTTTGTCAATATCTACTTTCATTGCACTGTGGTCACATTGTGTGCATGGGACAATTGCAATTTCTTTGTATTTAATTAAGAATTTCAATTTTTTGCATTTGCTCTGTATGTTAGAGTATGGTCTGTTTTGGAGGATATCCCATGTACAATTGGGAAGCATGTGTATTATTTGGTTTTTGGGTGAAATATTTCATAAAGTCAATTCTTTCAGAATTTTGGTTTAGCTCTGTTATTTCTTTGCTTATCTTTTTGTCGTAGGTGATCTATCTCTTTGTGTCAGTGGAATGTTGAAATCCCCTATTTAAGTGTATTATTGTTGATTTTTTCTGTTAAAATTTGTCTTAGGCCAAGGAGTTAGCTCAGCAGTCTAACTGCCTGCCTACTTAGCACAAGGGCCTGTATTTAATTCCTGGTAATACCTGGGGCCTTGCTGGCCCCTTGCCGAGACACTGACATGGTGCTTGCCAGTAACCCCAGTGCTGGAGAGGCTGAGACAGGAGGATCACTATGATCTAAACTGTGTAGCAAGATCTCATAGCAAATAAGTAAATAGATAAATAATTCAAAAATCTTCCAAGTTTGTATCATATAGGATGGTGCTCCTATATTGGGTGTATGTTTATTTATAATTGTTGTATCTTTCTCTTGCATTTTTCCCTTAGCAAGTATGCATTGACCTTTGAATGATTTTTAGTTTGAAGTTATTATCATCAACAACAATAACTAGTCCTCCTTTATTTTCTAATTTTCTGTGGCATGGAGAATTGCTTTCTTTCCTTCAACTTCTCGTCTGTGAATTTCCTTTGCAGTTAAATGTGTTCCTTGTATACAGCATACTGTTGGATTTTGTTTCTTAAATAACTCTGCTAATCTATTTCTTTTAGTTGGTGAGTTGAGGCCATTTAAATTGATGATTATAAGATTTACTAAGTGACTTACTTTTGTCATGTTATTTTTTGCTCTCTTTTTAATTAATTTCTCTGCTGGATGGCTCCTTTCTGTTGTTGAAGCTGTGGTCAACTCTGTTTCTCTCTAAAATATCTGTCAGGACTCTTTTAGGATTTGTTTGGTGGTCATGAATTCCTCCAGTTGTTCTTTGTCATAGAAGAATCTCTATTGATTATTGTATATATTTGGTACAGGGTCTACAGTGTGTTCCGGGTCTCACTATGTAGATTGGACTCGTAGTGGTTCTCCTGTTTTTAGCCTCCCAAGGCCTGGCATTACAGTTGTGTGTCAGCATGCCCAGTCTCAATCACCATCTCAGTGTGCACAGGAGATGGGGCCAGCACAGTACTCAGAGGATCAAACTTCGACTGCTTGCTTCCAGTCCCCTGAGCTATCTGGTAGACCCTGTCATAGGAAGATCTTATCTCACCATTGAATTTTATAGTTTTTCAGGGCACATCGATATGGGTTGGAAGTAATCTTCTTTAAAGACCTGAAAGATTTCACTTCAAGCTTTTGTGGATTTGATGATTTTTGTTAAGAAATCTGCCATGATTCTGATAGACTTTCCACTGTAGAATTTGTTTTTCCACTGATCTTTGTTTTCTCTAGCAGATTTTAATATTCTATTCTTTTGCTCAATTTCTGAGATCTTGATTAATGTGTATATGAGTGTAGATTTATTTTGATTATGGCTGTTTGGAGTTCTATATGCCTCACTCACTGTAGTCAGGTTTTTTCTCATGTCTGCTAGTACTTCTGTGAGTAGTCCTTTTATGTCATTTGTGCTGTCTCCTGCTGCTTTATTGACACTTATTATTCTTATATTATTTTTCTTTGCATTGCCTTGTAGCTGCCAAAAATTATTATTTCCTAGTTCCTTGTTAGTTTTCAGAGATCTTCCTTTTTACGTTCTTTAGCTGCACCATTGTCTTCAAGGTCTGAAAGTCTATCTGGTTTTATTAAAGTAGTTTTACCAACTTTTGATGGAGTCCTTAATTTCCTGGATATTTGTTTGAACCTGTTTTATGCATTCTAATTCTCTCTTGTATTACTCATTCAGTGTTTCCATCGTTTTCTATTCTTCTCAATTATTTTATCTATGATTCTTTAAGTGTGCTAAGCAATGCTTTCACGATTCTTGTCATTTCTCTTTTGACCTGAGATATTATTTTTGATCTTATTTCTTCTGTAGCCTGGTGGACTTGTTTCTTTACTTCAACAGCTGTTTTTTTCAGAAATTCCAAGTGTATGGTTTCCAAGTTCTTGTATTTTTTTTTTATTTTTTAGTAATGGTATTCAGGGTCTATAGTGTCTCACTACAAATATATAGATATGTCCAATATAGACTGGACTCGTAGGAACTAGTAGTGATTCTCCTGTGTTCAGCCTCTGAAATAGCTGGAATTACAGCTGCACGCCACCATGCCCAGACTCAATCGCTGTCTCAGCATGACCTGGGGGTGGCAACTAGGCCCGCACAGCAGGCTGGGGATCAAACCCTAGCTGCTGTGTCTGCCTAAGCAGGTGCTTTAATCCACTGAGCTATTTGGCCGGCCCTCTTCTATGTCTTCATCTCCTGAATTTGTTCTGGATGGAATGCATGTTTGAGATTGCCTTTCGTTTCTGCATTTATTGCATTTTTGAAGCTCCCAGCAATCACCCAGACTTAGCAGTGGTGGAAGAATAGTGAGGTGTGTGTCAGTAAGGTTTAAGCTATGGTGTGGAGCACGGTAGACCTCAACAAGGCTTGCACTACTAGTGGGGGTGACTGGCAGATACTCAATACAGCTTCAGTGTAGGTGGTGTGTGTTGGCTGGATTCACCATGATCCCATGTTTTTGCCTAGAATTTTCCTAAATTCTTAAAATATTGGAAAAGTGACAGCACAAGCTCCACATCTGCCCCTTGGGGGACCAAGGGATATAGCTTGCCAGAGTTCAGTAGGCTGCTAGCAGTTTTCCTAAGTTCTTAAATGGATGAATCAGGTACCAGGAAAGTTCCATGACTGCATGAACTGGGAACACAGATAGAAGCTCTCCAGAGTGCCCTTGAGTATTCATGGTCCTCTTACTCTCTTTTTTTTAATTTTAAGGAAGGGTCTACAAGGTGTTCAGAGTTTCACTACTAGACTGTACTCATAGTGATTCTCCTCTTACAGCCTACCTGGGATTGCAGGTGCGTGACACCATTCTTAGTCTCATTTTTCATCTCTGTGTGCCCCAGGGGTGGGGCCTACACAGCAGGCCTGGGGATTGTATCCCCGGCCCTTGTACCTGCTTGAGGTGCTTTAATCCACTGAGCTATTTGGCCAGCCCCCCTTACATTTTTAGAAATTTGCACTGGCATCAGCACAAGCTCCACACCTGCGTGCTAGGTTACCAGAGTCACACAGGCCATCTGAAGTCCTCCTAAGTTCTTGAATGTTGCCAGGAAAACCTCAATTATATATTTTTAAAATCCTACTTTTAAAAAACCTTTTCTTTCTTTCTTTTCTTTTCTTTTTCAGAACTGGGGAATGAACTCAGGCCCTTGTGCTTGCCAGGGAAGCGCTTATTCTACTGAGCCATCTCCCTGGCCCTATTAAAAACCTTTTCTTATGTTGAAAGGTGTCTAAGTTGTTTCCAAGATTTTGCTATTATAAATTTTGTTGATATAAGCATGCTGCACATATATCACTGTGGTATAATGTTTTAATTCTTCTGAGAAGATAGCTGGAAGGAGAATGGCTAGTTCATTTGTCCCCCTAGCAGTGGAGAACAGTTCTATTTTCCCCATAACTTACAGTTCTATAGAAAATAATAAATTGACTTCTTGTTACATTGCCTAATTTTCTGAATCAATATCTCATTGCTCCACCTTTACTGTGCTAGGAATCCTGTTGGATTATCTGTATATAGATGATTCAGTGAAGAGGCATGTTGACCCACTTGGAATTGGCCATGGTGGATCACAGAGCTGAGTGGTGTTCTCATTAACAGCCAAGAAGCCTCATGTGGTCAAGAATAGCCTCTGTTCTAACTCTTGAAATGGCAGTTCAGGCAGGAGCCTGTGAAGTCCAGGGCTAAGACATGAGATAACCTGTATGCTGAGGTCATGGAACTCAGAATAATACCTTCCTGACCTAAAGGTGTCAGCTTATAGGGGATTTGAGGAATCTCCAGAGTGATTTTCACAGTGGTTGTACCAGTTTACATTCCCACCAACAGTGGAGAAGTGTTCCTTTTCAGCATTTGTTATTGGTTGACTTCTTCATGATGGGATGTTCTTTCTCGGGTAAGATGGAATCTCAGGGTTGTTTCAATTTGCATTCCATAAATGACCAGTGATGCTGACCATGTTTTCATATATTTATTTACCATTTACTTTTCTCCATCTGAGAAGGTCTTTGGAGGTAAATGGATGCTACTAGAGACTATACTTATGAGTGAAATAAATCAGACCTCCATGTTAAACATATTATTGTCTCCCTAGTGTAAGAAGCTGAAAGAGTAAGTTCTAAAAGGTACAACAGATATAGAGAAAGAGAAAAAAACTGTTCAAAAGAAAAGATCAACTGAGTTCAGGGAAAACAGAAAAAACAAGGAAGAGGATGTAAAGAGATGTCTATGCACAGGTGAACTCAGATGTACTGTTGATGTCTGCTGGTCTGTTAAAAGGAACAGTTAATGCTTAACATTTTTTTTTGTTGCTTTTATTTTTTGTGACCAATGTTTTGAACAAATTGTTATGATTACATCTGGCAATCTAAACAACTCATCTGAAGACAACAATATGTAATATAATACCATTGATGAATTCCTATCATTTTGTTTAGGGAATTACTGTATTATTTCTAATGTTGTTTTCACTATTTTATTCATATTCATTTCATTTCAGAGATAACACTAGGTTATCGCATAGCTCTTCAACTGCATAAATATTTTCTCTTTGCCATTCTTTTTCATCTGTGTGCCATATTGCTGGGTGGGTTAGACTAACAAACTCAGCAGAAGTTTTGATACCTTAAAATTTTTGACTGATACAGCTATCAGGGTTTTGGTAAAAAGACTAAACTAAAAGTCTATTAGAACGAGTAAATGAATTCAGTGAATAGCAAAATACCAGATCAAAATCCAAATGCAAATGTCCAATATTAGTAGCCATCAAGGAAGTGTAAAGCAAAGCCACACTGGAATACTCTTTCTCCTCAGAATAGCTTTTATCAAAATATTAAAAATAAATTAATGTTGATAGAGACGAAAAAAATGGAACAATCATACACTGTTGGTGGGAATGTAAACTAGTATATCCACACTGGAATATGTATGAAATTTCCTCCAAAAACCCAAAATACGAGTACCATATGATCTAGCTAATTAACTCCCCAGAATACATAGGTATACTCAAAGAAAATGAAGTCAATACACTAACTATATACTGCATGGTTATATTTAATGTAGCACAATTCACTTCAGATAAGATCTGCAGTCATCTTAGTTACCAATCAATAAATGAGTGGATGAAAACAGGGCAATATTTTCATTTATAAGGATAAAATCTTGTCATTCACAGCAAACTAGATGAAGATGGAGGGCATCGTGTTAAGAAACCAAATGTAAAGAACAGCTGACCTGGCAGTGAAAGGAGTAGGAAGACAGGGAAAGGGAAAGAGATGTAAAAATCAATTAAAAGGTGTGTGTGTGTGTGCAAGTACCAACTCCTCACCATGAATGCAATCATAATGTACTACAAATGTGCATTGATAAAAATAAAAATTAAAACACCTGACGTGAAAGTAGAATGAAAACCTGAAATGAGTGTAGTGGTAGAGAGTCAATGGAAGATCTTAAATTCAAATAATCAATGCACTATATGTGCGTGGAATTCCACTAATTTCCAAAACTGATATGTGCTAAGAAAGAATAAATCTCATCCTGTGCTTCCCAACCCAAATCCCTGTCGTTCTCTCCTGTCGTTATTTCCCAATTTGACTGCCCTCTTCATCAGGTGCTTCAGTCTAGTACAAAGAGCTGAGAATCTCCGACTAGCATTTGCAGAGCCAGGTCTGAGTCTTCTCACCATTCCTGTCCATTTTCTAGATCAAGTGCTCCATGTTTACCATGCTCACATAAAAGCCAACCAAAGTAATGATTCTATTCTTCCCTCAGAGAAATACTAAAAAGTTTTGCATGTTCCTGCTATGCACATATTGAGTCCAGTCCGACAGGAATAAAAACAAGTTTTTTCTTAAAAAGTGAAACATCTTCTATAACCAGAATTTAAATTATGATGCTGAAACAATAAGCGGCAAAAACAGAATGTGTAGTCCTCTTTAACTTAACCATACTATTTTGTGCACATGGAAATGCCAAGAGTTATCTTTATCTTTTATTATTACATTAGAAAAACAATAAAAATGTTTCATGGGTTTGGCTCAGCAGTAGAGTGGCTGCCAAGCTGGCATGAAGCCTTGGCATGAATTCTGAGCTCTGAAAAAAAGAGCAGCAATAGACCCAAAAATAATAGTATAACATTAAAGGTGTTAAAAAGGTGGTTTATTGTGTTATATTACCAGGACTAGGGAAAATGACTAGATGCAATCTGTGTGTGTGTGCATGTGTGTATGTGTGTGTGTGTGCGTGTGTGCATGGATGCTTATATGCAGAGACAAAGTAGTAAGAATAGGTGATTGAACAATCACGGCATCCAGTCATAATTATCTATATAAATTAATATTTATATTTTGAACTTTAATATAATAGCAACAACTGTTTCATAAATATATTGTATCGAGCAAAAAATGCTTAACTATCATTCTAGGTTATTTCGAATGTATTGAAATTTTAAATCAACTAATTATCCTATTATTTATCTCTTCCTAATTTGCTAGTCAGTCAGGAAAATCAAAATTAACTGGATTTTCAATTCCTGCTTATGTTTGTCTGTCCTCTTTGATTGCTTTTCGTCATGAAACAGATAAGCCCTCCATTCTATCGAGTACATCAAACACAGTCCTACAGTAGATTATTTCCTCTTCCAACGGAAAGATCCAACAGAGGAAAATTAAGACAAAGTCACGATGGAACTCACAGTCCTTTTACCGTGTTTGGGCTGGGGAGAGAGCTCAGTAGAATAAGTGCTTGCCTAGCAAGCACAGCGTCCTGAGTTCAATCCCCCGTTAAAAAAAAAAAAAAAAAAGTTTGCTACAAGTCAAGTGCCTGATTTTTGTTTATGGAGTGACTAAATTACTTAGAATATTTCAGTATATATTATTTTAAAAAAAGAAGTTTAAAGTGCTCTAACAAAGGCACATTTCAGAATTGTGCTTCTGCCTAAATTACAACTTTGCAAAATAGACAGAAAGATGTCAACACAATTCAAAGGACAATACTGAAAAATTATTGTAAAATATAATCTATTTGTACAGAGAATATAAAATCTTCTTTGGAGGAATGTCTGAGGTGTTTTCCAAATCAATAAGGTAAGTGAGTCATCTTCCATGAAAACATGCTCCCGAATGTTAGAATTACAATGTAGTACATAGGAAGGAAAACCAGGAAGCTGATGAACTTAAAGTATTACTTAGTAATATTGAAAAGATTTCTGCAAAATATTTCTGTTGGGTTCAAGAACTTGTCACTTTTTCATTCCAGGCACAGGAAAAGCAGACTATTAAGTGCAAAGTACCACTGGAGGAATCTGCAAAGCGCAGTGCCTTACAAAATCACTATATAAGCTTTTCAATTTAAATCTGATCTTGCACAGTATAAATTGTTATCCTTCCAGTATTGTTGTAATGTTTTAGGAATTTATCAACATACTGTTAAAGTTACAGTATAATGCCCTGTCAGTGTTTGCTCTTAGTTTTGTTGTTCATTTGTGTTGTCCTTTTCTTCTTGCCCTTATCATGTCGTTTAATACAAGAACTATTTTGTTTTTCAAATATGAAAGAAGTATGAAATCTTTACATTGTTATCTGAGGTAAATTCTCAAGCTTATCATTGCACAAAATATCTTTTCTAAGAATATTATTGTAAATTTTTCATAATGAAATTTTTCCGTGCTACAAAGTAAAAACAATGCCAAAATTTACACCATAGAAACAAAAGAAATGTCTACCTAGTGTAAGAGAGCATTATGAACCATGGCACTGAAGTAAAATTATTATAGATCTTTAATAGACTATGTACCTATAACCAATCCTATATTTCACTTCATAATATTGAATTTCAGATTAATTACCTTTAATTAAGAAGTGTGCATTATCTATTAAAGACAAACAGCAGTACTTTTTAAAATATATTTGGTACAGTGTTTCACTATGCAGCTCAGACTTACGGTGATTCTCTTGTTTTCAACTTCCCCAGTTATGGGATTAAAGGCATGCACCATCAGGCCCAGTCTTGGTGGCCAACTCAGTGTGCCCCGGGGGCAGGGCCAGCGCTGCATGTGGTGCCTGCGTTCGAATGCCAGTCCCTGCACTGTGTTAGCAGACACTTAATCCACTAAGCTATCTCGCCAGGCCCTACAGCAACACTGTTACATGCTAGCATTTTATACTTGAGTGTGCCATTTTCTCTTTTCACAAACATGTATGTAAAAAAAATGACTACCGTAAACTCTGCTTCACTATATACGTATGCTACAGGATATAACAGATCAGCATGATATAAACTTTACCAAAGAAAGCTGCACAATAAAAATAGCAGTTTTGAACCAAATAGAGCTTACAGCAGTTTCTGATTTTATACTTAACATTTCTTATCACCTCCGTCACAAAAATAAGAAACAATGCTTTTGTTACAGGGGAATTATTTTAAGATGTACAATCTTTGTCGTATTTTGAAGAGAATAAAAAATAATTTAAAAACAGAAAAAATACAGAACTTCAAAAAGCAAGATTATACTAATCCAACAAATGGTTTATTGCATATTGGTGTCTTCAAAGTACTTGTCCATGTTATAAGATATAACAGTTTGATTTTAATCAAAATATATTAATTCAAATATTTAGTGGAAAACATGAAAATATTAAAAATATCAACATTAAAACATCTAACTATCTACTTAAAATTTACCAAGGTTTTGACTCTTTATTTATTTTTATTTATTTATTTTTTATTATAGGGAAGTGTCTATGGGGTGTTCAGAATCTCACTACTAGATCAGACTTGTAATGATCCACCTGTTTACAGCCTCCTAAAAGCTGAGATTAGAGGTGCCTGCCACCATGCCTAGTCTCAATCTCCCTGTCAGCACACCCCAGAGGGCGAGGCATATGGCAGGCCCAGAGGAAATTGAACCCCTGGCCCCTGTGCCTGCTTGCAAGTGCTTTAATCCACTGAACTATTTGGCCAGTCCTATTTATATTTAAGTAGTACATATTTATGATGAAAAATTACTTCTAATATATATATATATATATACATACATATATATATATATATATATATTCATTGTGTCTTTACTATTTTATTCCTTTTCCCCCATACTCTGCTGTTCTCCCTTTCCTAGACAACCTGACCATTCCTAAATTTCTACCTGATGTTTTCTATTATTTGTACTGTTATATTGTGATTTACATTATTTCTAATTTAACTTTTTTATATAGGACAAACCATGCAATATTTAACCTTCTGTTTCTAATTTATTTTGCCAAGCAGTATGATATCAAGCTCCATTCATTTTCAAACAAAGAACATAAATTTGTCCTTAATTATGGTTGTGTAGTACTCCGATATATAGATGACATTTATATGCTTGTGTGTAAATGGGCTATAGGTCACTTACCTAATGTAGCTGCAGTGAATTGTGCTACTATAAAATGTGTATTCATATGTACAGTATTATGAAGGTTATAGGAGAGGCATAGATGTGTCAAATGAAATTTCTCTTATTGCTTTTTTGAGCACTCTCCATTCTGATTTCCACAGTTGCACTAGTTTCCATTTTGATAGCAATTTAGAAGGATTCCTTATGTATACATACACTCCAGTTTTTTTTTATTTTTTTGAGTCCTGGATTATAAATTGGAGTTAGATGGAAATAGGGCTATTGAAAAATCACATGAAAACTTTTTCTTAACACTTCCTAAACTCACAAGAATAATGATATTTTTCTATGCTTTGTCATTCATTTGTACTAACATAAAATGATTCCCAACAAAGACATATCTAAGAATGAAAGAGCTGGCCAACTAGCTCAGTGGATTAAATCACCTGCTTAGGCAGCCGCAGCAGCCGTGGTCTGACCCCTGCTGTGCCATGACGGCACCGCCCCACCCCCGGGTATGCTGAGACAGCCATTGAGACTGGGCATGGTGGGGGGACCTGTAATCCCAGCTCTTGGGAGGCTGAACACAAGCAGATCACTTAGAGTCCAATCTATGTAGTTAGCCCAGCAGGCCCTGTACTAAAACACACACACAAAAGTGAAGGTAGCTTCTACTGGGGATTGATGAGAATTCTGCAAGGAAGAGTATTCAAAAAGTATTAGAGGATCTATATGACAATATTACCACCACTGGGACTGTAAGAGGAACAAAGTTTGTTTTCTGGTTCAGATGATATATTAAAAAACATATCAAAAGGGGCTGCTGAGATGGCTCAGTGGTCTAAAGCACCTACTTAGAACAAGCTTCGCAAAAAAGCACAGGGACCACGGTTCAATCTCCCAGCACCACAAGCCAGCCAGCCCGCCCCCTGGTGGACTGAGCTGGCCACACACACACACACACACACACACACACACACATAAATAAATAAAAATTAAAAAAAAATACTAAAAAAATAGTAATTCATTAAAAAAATCAAAAATTAGTTAAAATGTTCACAATGATAATTTTGTAGAAATATAGTTGTATAACAAAAATACAAAGAGCGTAATTACAGAGTGATGTTGACATGGGACACTTTTACTATGAAAAGCATTGCATGGAGGACATCTAAGAACATATGATTAGTTTAGGATGCCTAAATGAAGACAAATCTACTTGAGGAAGCAGAAGAAAAAGGTGGCACGCAAAGTAGTGAGCTGTTGGAAAATGCTAAAAGGGTAAGTTCCTTATGTGTTACATTCAGAATATAGGTCCACCTGGCTTAATTACAATAAAGTACATCAAGGTGGCATTAATAATACAGATAGTAATACTACTAATTGTACTTCCATGGCAATGATGCAATTAGCGTTGCACTCCTAACATAATACTCCAAGCTTATTTTTAGTAATAGCAAGAGTAGTAAAGAATTGGACTTTGGAGGGAATGAGATCTCATTGGTGGTAAGCAGTTGAATTTCATGATGCATTTATTTACATATTAGCTTATTCTTAAAGGAGAGTCAAGATTTTGAATGGAAAATTACATTCAATTAAGCAAGTAAAAAATTAAATTAAAAGTTATAATTATAGATTTTGAAAGCAAATGCAATTCCAAATGTAAATCACTGCTGTAAATAATAACTAACATGTGAAAATAAAATATAAAACTGTAAAAACTGAATTTCATATAGTGATATCTATGATAAATATGAAATATGCAAACTACAGACCCTCTTAATAGACAAATCTGTGTGCAAAATAAACAACTGAAAGGAAAATTTAACAAAATCTTAATATGCCTTTCTAGGATTCATACAGATGCAGGGAAAATAACCAAGATATTTGTGAATAATGGGATCAAAGAATACTCACCCAAGGATATTGTGTTTTATCTTAAAATGAAACAATGATTAAAAATCACTACTAAGCATATTTTCCAGAATAAAGAGATAGTTGTCTATTCACCCAGAAAGCAAAAAAGTAATATGATGGAAAACTTGTTAGCATTTATTCTGATCTGAAATATGAAGTCACAGAAAACAGAGTTTGGTACATATCTAGGCCCAAGACACTTAATGACATTCATCAACTAAGTTGCTATAAGGAGGGCTATTAATATGATTGCTATTATTTTTCTGAATTATTATGATCAAGTACAAAAACAGAGCTGGAGTCCAACAACATGTTTTCCCTTGCATAGTAAATATATATTTATTTGTTACTGTAAATTATATAAATGCATTTAATGAAAACTGTTTTAGGAACTCAAAGTAGTTCCTTGTTTACTTGCTTACTTGTCATACAATTAAGTACAAATTACATATTTTTACATTGATATCTTATCTGGAAAATAACATTTAGTTGACTCTGACTTTACTGCCTTTCTTCACAAAAGTACAGAGAATCAATGAAATATTCCTAATGTAATATTTAAAGGTTTTTAGCTTTTCTGCATAATATGTATAGAAACAGAAGGAACTCTGTAGTATTAATTATCAATGTTATAAGTTAATGACAGTGATTTCTAAAGTTTTCCTTTAAACTATGTAGGAAATATCACTCTGGGCAAAATACGTAGTGATTAAAATTCTGCTTCTGATATGTATTCTTCACTGACCACTTCCACTGAGCAATTATGCATTTATAACAATATAAATTATTGAAGCAATGTTTAAAGAATAAGAATTATAGAATAGCTATTCATTTTTAATATTACAATCTGTAACATAATTTACTTTGTAATATTATACATAAATCAGACCTGTCTGTCTGTCTAAATAACATTGAATCACAAATGATGATGTCTGAGAAAAGTTTTTTCACTGAATGTTAATGAAAATTTAAATATGTATATACTTCCTGTAATTTTATTCAAGGTGATCAGCAGAATATGGAGATACAGAGGTATACTTGAGGATGGAAAGAAACCAAAATGTGCATGATTCCGGCCATCATTTTTATGTGCAATTTCACATTGAAGAAACGTTCTTCCTTCTGATTGATCTACAGGTCAAGTCATTGCTGTACCCAACATTTGCAGTTAGGCTGTGTTTTTCCTTCAGGTCATTCAGTAAATCAAGAGACAGTGGAAAGCTTGATAATCTGGTCCAAGACAGGCCCCTCATTTCATCTTCTCATAAATATATGAAAGGAGTTTATAATTAGACACTCAGAATCTCTGCGTAGTAACTAGCGTTCTTTTAATTTTATTTTTTAAAGAATAAAAAGTAGTAAAAGAAATAATAGCAATGGTACAGAATTTCACTGAGAAAATAATTGGAATTCATAAATGATTGTTTTATTATATATTGTTTCCTGCAAAGTATTCATACAAATTAACAGATACAGTCTGTAAGATTGGTCAAAAATTATTAAAAAATTGGAGATAAAAAAATTTAGCATCAACTTCTCCTTTCAAAAGACCAGTAGAAATGAAAAGTAGAAAGAGCCAAGATATCCTCTGCATATATATATATATATATTTTTTTCCTTCCTTCTTTCTTCCTATTCTCCTTTCCCTTACCCCAGTTGTTCCTGCCCTTTGAACAGTTTTTTCCCAACTAACCAATATAAAATTTATATAGAAAAGAGGTTTAGAGATTGTTGTGTTTAACAGCTATTATTTGGTCATGAGAGATAAATAAGAAAGATTATTCCTTTCTCTTCTCGTCATAAACCTTTTGACTAAGAGAATGCACAAATTTTTGCAAACAATTTCATTTAGCATCTTGACCATATGCAGGATATTTATTAAATGTACAATTAACATTTAGTACTTAGTTTTATAAATAGTTTAAATAATTAGATATATTTTCTTTTTACTTGAAGTAACATCAACCAGAATAACAACACAAAAGCAACATAAAATTCATTCTTAAACAGCTTCCAATTTAAATAGTTTGTTTGCATAAACATAAAATATTTTAATTTGTCAATTTTTGGAACATTTTAAGTGCTTTTTATTTGTTTTAGCCTCCATTTCACTGTGCATCTCTGCAACTACCAAACATACTAAGAGTATCAGCAGTAGTTTGCCACCAAACAAGTTCCAGAGCATGCTTAGTGTGTAACATTCTAGCAGTGTTACTTTATCCAGTGATTATACAGAAGTGCCAAAATAAAATTACAAAGTGGAAAACTTTCAACACCTAATTCCCAAGTGCTACTATCAACATAAATTCACTAGCTGTGTGTTTCCATAGCTGCCACCCAGGCACTGGGACTACAACGCAACATTCCTCATGTGAATTCCACGACCAACAAGTGTCTTGATAGGCGCAATTAGCTCAGATGATTATGTGTCACATTTTTACTCATTAGTAAAAGGTGTCAACTTCTGCTGCAAGATTTTCCAGTGAGAAAAGCAACATAGTTTTCTCACCTATCCTGCACATTTCCTACACATATATAGTAATTTGCAAACCCATTTCCTCACCCTGTTGAATAGTACCATAAGAAAAAAAATATATACGTATATATATGTATTTTTGGCTACAATCTGTTACACATTTTAGATCTTTTATCTTAAGTCAAGGCACTGATGGTAGCCAAAAATATTTATACTGATTTTGAGTCTGCTAAATACTGCATTTTGGCAATAGTTTTTCTAACATTCTCTTTCCAGTTCTGAACCTCTGACACTGTGCCCCATCTTTTCAAGAGCTGACGTTATCTAGTTCATCGACGTCAGAGACTACCTGAGGTGATAGTCTAAAATCCACATTTCAAAATATTCTTGTAATAATAGTTATTGCTTAAAAGAAGACTTTGTCAGATGAGGAGTCACACCTCCCTCCACCAGGGTGAACTCATTAGATCTGCTCACAGCATTGATTTTTTTCATATTCTTCTCCAATCGTTGCTCTCTGTTTTCAATATTCCACTCTCCTATCATTACTTTTCCTTATTTTTAATCCCTATGGGTGAACTCTGAACTAACACTCTTGTCCTTAAAAAAATTATATACCATTAAAGTTAAACTTTATTAGAGTGTTATTATCACAATAACAAAACAACACAGATAACAGTGGATAGCATCCCAAGATGCTTTTATTTCTTTTTAGAATATTAGATATTTGACTGGTTATTTCTTCCAAAATTCCACTTACTGCCAGTGTCCTAAAATTGCTAAAAGTTTTATTATTGAGAATTTTTAGATTTTTTTTATTAGTATATGCTCACCATAGTAATCAAATTTATCTTGGAGAATGGGTATACATACATATTGTATCTTAATCATTTTACTGTTCTATTTCCTCCCTGCCCGCCCACTCAAAGTGAGGCTTTTTAAATTGTAAACCTAAGAAAAGGGACCAAAGCAATAAAATCAGTGTAAGAAAGATTATAATGCAAAGCTTTTGTTTTTAGCAATTTAACTGTGATTTTAATAGGTCTGTAGTATTTTGCAATTATAAGGTGTGAAGTACTCGTAATTTTCTATAAGTTGAAGTTTTTCTTAAAAACGAGAGATTATGGGCATTTCTGTTTAACAGCCCTGCCTCACTGTGCCCCTTCTGCCTGCATCTCTAAGTCCATGTGTGCTGGAATAACTAGTAATGCTCCAAGGGTGACATGACTTGGTTCAATTTCATTTTGCAAAGTTTTGTCTTTTTAACATTGCATGAGCTCACTAATTAAATTTAGTGATTTTAAAAGAGACATTTTAGTTCTAGAAATGTAACTTTTGCTCTTTTTAGTTTCCCTTCCTATGTAGATAATATGAAGATGTTCACTAATTAATGTAATCGTGTGTGTGTGTGTGAGAGAGAGAGAGAGAGAGAGAGAGAGAGAGAGAGGAAAATCTATGTATCTACTGTATCAGATAATTAGAAATGGATATATACACATAAAATATGTAAATGATGAGCTTCTGGAGTGCTTGGAGAGGTCACTATTCTTTCTACATCTCTACACTCCAAGATTTCTGAGCCCTGTGAGATGCTTGGCACCTCTGTGTTTCTCACTCT
Source organism: Octodon degus (assembly GCF_000260255.1). NCBI lineage: Eukaryota > Metazoa > Chordata > Mammalia > Rodentia > Octodontidae > Octodon > Octodon degus. Next base: position 222,004 of record NW_004524612.1, on the reverse strand, counting down.
CAATTTCTTAGAATCCGTTCTTGCTGGGCTTTGTAGAGTTTAGCCTGCCAGATCACTACCTGGTTGGCCATGAACTTGCAGGTCGTTGTAGTGCGGACTCTTTCTGACACCACACTGCCCAGACAGACTGTAGAGGTGCCCTTGACTTCAGACTCATATCTGCGTCCTTGATTCAGTAAGATGACAGCTCTGTGTTTGGACTTCAGTCCCTGGACCAAATCCAAAACTTGGCCACATGAAGAATGTCTAGGATAATGAGAGACCTACTTCGTGTTTATCCTACCTGAGAGCTGCTGTCTGTATTTTCCTTTATCTGAGAACATTTGAGTATGCATTTTGTTTTGTTCTGTATGGGATTACAACTTGACTGTATTTGTACTACCGTTAATTATTTAGCCAGAAAAGCAAGATACATAACAGAAAAAGTGAGGCATAAAGCCCCACATTTCTTAAATGCTATAAGATTTACATTAGAATGATAAATTATAAAAAATTTGATAGTTAAAAATAATATTATGGCTTCTATGAAATGTTGATGCAAGTATCATGAAGTAAATGAACAGTAAATAGAAAAGGATTAAATCTTGAAAGATATATACATATGTGTGTACAGTATTCTCCTTATTGATCCAGCACAAACTATGTGAATGTTAAAAAATAAATTAGGCTTAATTAACTAAATTATACATGTGGGCTCTGTTTCTTGGTGCAACTGAAAAATTAGTAAAAATGTTCATTAAGTCATGTTATGTGCTTTCAGACCTTTTCTGTATAATGAGAACACAAATCCACCAGACTTGCAATTGTCATTGTGTGTTTTGCTTTTTGTTGTTTTTCTGTATTTAGGGCAGAGACTACAGGGTCTCACTATGTAGATTGGACTCGTAATGAGTCTCCTGTTTTCAGCCTCCCAAGCGCTGGAACTACAGGCACGCACCACCACGCCTAGTTTCAATTGCTGCCTTAGGGTACCCCAGGGTCAGGGCCAGCACAGCATACCAGGGACTGAACCCCAGCCATTGTTTCTGTTTAAGTAGGAGCTTTAGTCTGCTGAGCTATCAGGCTGGCCC
>NW_004524612.1:213865-215153 GCF_000260255.1 Octodon degus | reverse complement strand
CTATTTTAGAAAATGACCATGTGCAGCTGAAAAAAAGTGTGTATTCAGCTGTGTTTGGGTGGAACACTCTGTATATGTCCACCAAGTCCATTTGTTTCAAGCTCTGGTACAGTTCTGTTATTTCTTTGCTAAGTTTTTGTCTGGTTGGCCTATCTTTTGGAGATATGGGGGTGTTCAGGTCTCCTGTTAAAATTGTGGTATTGGATATTAGATTTTTCATGTCCATTAGGTTTGCTTTATACAGTTGTGTGCTCCCATGTTTGGTTAATACATATTTATGAGTGTTACCTCTTCCTCTTGAATTTTACCCCTAACCAGATATGGTGGCCTTTTTTGTTTTGCTTGATCATTGTTGGTTTGAAGTTCAGACTGTCTGAGAATAGGATTGCTACCCCTGATTTTTTCTGAGTTGCTGGGCCATGTAGTATTGTGTTCCATCCTTTGACTTTCAGCCTATGAAAGTCTTTATGAGTTAAATGTGTTTTTGTATACAACATATTGTTGGATTTTGCTTCCTAATCCACTGTGCCAGTCTATTTCTCTTAATTGGTGAATTGAGTCCATTTACATTAATGGTTAGAAATGAGATGTATTTACTTATGTTTGACATGTTATTTACCTATTGTTGTTTACATCTTTTTCCTCCTGTGTTTAATTACTTGCTCTATTTAGTTCATTGTTTCTGACCTCATTCTTGGAGTTCTGATCATTTTGGTCCCTCTATAGAACATCTTTCAGGAGCCTGTGTAGTGTTGCCTTTGTCATCATGAAATTCTTTAGGTGTTCTTCGTCATGAAAATATTTCACTTCTCCATCAAACTTGAAAGAGAGTTTGTCAGTGTATATTATCTGGGCTGGAATTTGTTTTCATAGAGGATCTGAAATATTCTGCTCCATGCTCTTCTTGCCTGCATGGATTGTGAAGAAAAGTCGACTGTAATTCTGATGGGTTTTCCTTTGAATGTGATCTGCTTCTTTTCTCTAGCGGCTTTCAGTATATTATTCTTGTGCCAATTCCTGGGATCTTGACTATTATATGTCTTGGTGTGTTTTTACTTGGGTTGAGGTTACTTGGTGTTCTGTATGTTTCGGTTACCAGAATGTCACATTGTTTCCTCATATTTGGGAAGTTTTCTGCCCTTACATCTGCCCATATTTTTTAAATGTCATTTGTATTGACTCCTTCTTTCTCATTGGTGCCTATTAATCTCACATTGTTCATCTTTGCATCATCTTGCAGGTGATGGATTATTCTTTCCTGCATCCTCGTTGTTTTTAAGAGATCCTT
>NW_004524612.1:184690-212545 GCF_000260255.1 Octodon degus | reverse complement strand
CATCACATTGGCCACATTTTCAGCTTCTTTATTAATGTACTTCAAGGCAGAAATGTTCTCAACACAAGGTTCATTGTGAAAAATGGTGTGGAGTAGCTCCTTCACAGTTACAACTCTACTTACATGTTGGATTATTTCAATATTATCTGTACAAGAAGTGACAGAAAAATACATTGAATAAAATTATTCATTCAGTAAAAGATACCATTCCAGTAATTCCCATACAAGTATTCTGCCCCTTTAAATGCATTTGTCCCATCATTCTTGGCAATGCATGGTTCACATTTTTAAATTTAAACAATCACTATATAGTCTGATCACACATTGTGAAACATATGTATTATATGAGGCATGACATAAATGTTTTAGTTATCAAATATTTCCTTACTATTTCTCTAAATATTTTAATCTCGTTCTCTCAAATGGTGGGACCATGTTGCATTTTTATGGTTTAGAATATCAAAAAAGAGGAAAAATATCATTGAGTAATAGAATGGTTATTGCTATTCTAAATTCAGTTACTCTTACTTAAAAATCAATTGATTTACTTAAATATTTTAAGATTTTTCTATTTAATTGTTTTTCTAATTGTTTCTCTCCTCATTTCTCCAAGTACCTCATTCTTATTATCTCTTTCATTTGTGCCAATAGATAATTATCTCTCTATCTTCACACCATGGAAACAAAATATAAGCTTATGAGCATAGCCATCTACATTTTGGCCTTTTGAATCCTATATAAACTGTGCTATTTCCCTCTGCTGAAAGTTAATGGGGTTGATGAGCCTGGCTCATTATTTCCTTCACATTATCAACACTTTCTCAGATATCTATACCCCATCAAAATTTCTAAGAACAACTCTTCAAAGAGTTGCTCCTTAAAACAAAATTAAGGAACTTTAAGATCAAACACATATGAGTGAAACATCTGAAAGTTGATATTGTCAGATATGCTACCAAGACAATTCCTTTAAAACTTGTGTCCTCTGTTTCTTCAACTACTTTTTTCTTTCATGCACATTTTGCCTCCTTCTACATAAAATAATGTTATTCCTCAAAGCTGTTTCCTTCGTGTCATCATTTCTAACAGATTATTGTCTATATATTTCTTTTTCTTTGTGTTTTTCATGCTTTCTATTATTGGGGATTGGGACCAAGGATGATCCACCAGTTAGCTGCATCCCTATCCCCATACTTTTATGGTTTGGGGGTTTAGATCTTGTCACAAGCCCAGACTGGCTCCAACTTGCAATTCTCCTGGCAGTGTCCCAAAGCTGGGATAAAAATTTGCATCACTATGCCCACATTATTTTTGATTTTCTTTCTTTCAATAAAAAAAGTATACAGAGAAAATGAAATTCATATGCTATATTTTTTCTTCAGCTGCAGTTCAATGATTTTCTTTAATATACAGCTGTTTAACATTCATTTGCTAAATTAATTAATTAATTAATCACTTATTATTTTCCCTGGTGAGGTTAATGATAGAGCAAGGAAATGCTAATTTGAAAAAGAAAGGTTTTCAAAAAACATTTTGTCATATTGAATTTTATGTGGAAAAATTAGACATTAAAAGAATTATCAATATTTGGGATTTAACTTGTGTAAGTGCAAAAATATTAAAGAATTTTAGTATAATTTCAGTATGACCTTGAACTTAAATTCTCAGTTCCTTTTGATCATTTAATGTTACTTATAATAGTATTCATTTCAAATACTTTTGATAACTAAATTTTATAAGTAAGAATTTATGTTTGATAACATGGAAGCATTCTAACACCTGAGTCTCATTTAATTTTATCTAGCTGACAACTGTCTATTTCATATTTGTTTGAACTATTCATGCGTAAATTTCTACTTTCGTAAAATATTGAATACATTTCTGTGACATATGCAAATCCTTAAATAAAGCAATAGGAGACTGTACTTTTTATTTCATTAAAATATTGGAATAGAAGAATTATTTTTTATTTCAGCGAATTTCTGAATTTCAATCAGCTTTGATGTAAATGTTAGTTGACCTGATTAAAGTGAACCTCTCATCTAGTTGATTTAAATCTACTCCACTGCTACCAAAGAATCTAAAATATGTGATATTTTAGACAACCATCTGGCCTCTTTAATTCAAAACTTTATTTGACTGCAGCCCTAGGAAACAGACTTTTTGTTTCTAATTAAATTGTGTTTTACTGTGTTGTATATAAAACTTCTTGCAATCTGGCAAGTATATTTCTTTTAAACTTACATGAATAATTTTCCCTCAGCATGAAATGTATGTGAAAAAAGCAAGAACGATCAATAAAATATCTTGAATTTTTCAGGGAAACAAAAATGAGAGAGAGAGAGAGAGAAAGAGAGAGAGTTAAGAAGTCAGAATGAAAGACTACCAGAGTGGGAATAGATAATATTGATGGTGTTTTTTATTCTACAAAACGAGCATGCACATATTAATATAATTTACTTACACATAGAAATAGAAACGCAAAAATATAGTTATATTTATAGGAAATAATTCCTACTATGTTTTTCTGAAAATTATTACTTTTCATTTGACAGTATAATCTTATATATTAATACTAAAATATCTACCAGTCTGTTGTTATTATGCATTTAAATCATGGTGATCACAATTCTGAGTGTCATAAATTATGTAGTAATGAAATTCATACATGTGTAATGACATCTACATAAAATATTTACATACAAATTGCATATTTTGTATTACTTCTTTAAATTTTTCTCTGCTAATTTTTTTCAACACATACTATTAATCATTTACACTGTGGAAACTTACTATGGAATTCTTTGAGTTCCCTAATTCTGAGAAACATATTTGTTAGAGGAGATTAAAAAAATAAAATAAATTATTGGAATTGTTGTAATTTGGGATGATGTAAGCTATGTCACAAAGATTTCATTGACATTGTAACATTTGAATTTTTAAAGATTAAGAATAAGTCCATCAGTTCTGGTTTCTAATGTGTCATGTATGGTGGTTAGAGGTTGACACTTCTAAATACCAGGAAAAAAATAGAATAATCTGAAAAATCAACAAATGTTAAATGTGTTAAAAACACATTCTATAAGGTAAACTCCTTCTAGACTGGAAAAAAAAGAAAAACCAGGAAGATTCAGGAAGTAACAACCTAGGAGGAAAGAAATCTGTGAGAAACAAGCCTGTATGAATGAAAATTAGATTAGAAAAAAATTTAATTGTCATTAATGGTTTCCATTAAACATAAAATAATGGAAATAGATGATCAGATGCTGAACGACAATGCTAGGGTGGTTCCTAATTGGAGAAGTATAATATTATACAGGCCAGGCTTCATATAGGATGTCTAGATTCAGACATGGTGGCACACTCCTGTAATCTCAGCACTTGGGAAACTGCGAAAGGAAGAACACTGCAACTTTGAGACCAACCTGTGTTATAAAATGAGCTCAGGATCAACCTGAACTGCATAGTGAGACCTTATCACAAAGATACCCCATCCCCCAAAAAGGTAGTCCTGGGTGTACTCACTTGGGGCCCAAGCAAGCCCTAAGTAAGTGCATGCAGGACTATCCTACTTCTTTTGTAAATATCATATCAGCCCAGGCTAGTCAACACAGCTACCGTGTTGGGCAGTGGGCGCGAGGCATCTTCTAGCAGTGACAGAATGACAACACTCTAACCAGAGAAACAGTAAACCTGGGGTAAGGATGTCATCTCATGCTAACATATTGGAAATGACTATTGACTCAGAGAGTCAGCACCCCATAAGAATTTCTGGAAGGAGATGGAGAAAGGCAGCATTAGGAAAATTTTTAAAATACCTAATTTCTCAATGTACAGATGTTGTGGTGCATAAAATTTTTAAATGTTCAAGGGATGCTCATCCCACCTAAATGACAGAAATGGTACTAGCATCCCACCGGAAAGTAACCAATGCACACAAAACTTGGACAGAGAATTTTACATCTCTTCTTTAAGGAAACTAAACTACAAGAACACAGAGAGAAATAACTCAGAACTTTACCAGAAAATCCTTGCAAAGAAATTGAAGTCATAATGAATTTCAAACAAATTCTTAAGGGGAGAAGTTCCATAAACAAAATGAAATCTCAATAGAAGTTATCTGTTGGTAGCACAATATATCAAACAAGCATCATTCAGCTCAAAGCAGATTAAAAGTACACAGTCAGATGTGAGAAAAAAAAAAGACTTAGGTGAAAGAGAATGAAGAAAGCTATTCGGAAATTTGGGACAGTATTACATGAGCATATATTGTTTGTTCTTGTTCAAGAGGACCTTGAGAATGCCAAATGAGTAGAAAGTCCATTTGAAAAGACAGAAACAAAATACTTCACCTAGAGAAGACTGTACATAGCCAATAGCAGGAAGGTCAAAGGCAAGGAATCAGATTCACCTCAACAAATGTATACTGAACCATTAACAGAGTGAAGTTGTCCAATATTAAATTCAGTGAGGATCATCATAATATTAAGAGAGAAGATAGAACTAGCATAAAGATATTCCAGTTTTCTTGGCAGGAGATTTCAGAGTTAAGCTTATATAGAGCAGGAAATACTTTGCCAAGCTTGTTCTAAGTAGGTGCCTTAGACCACTGAGCCATCTCTCCAGCCCCTAGAGCAGCAAATACTAGAATGAGGATTTCAAAGGTTAAAGACAATTTTTCTAAAAATCAGCTGAGAATGGGATGTGCAGGAGAGCTAGCCTTTATAAATGAAAAAGTCATTTTCAGACAAACAAAAGCCGACTGAAACCATTTCAACCATATTTGAACTAATAGAATCACTATTGTGAGTTCTAAAATCTGAAAAATGAAGAAACTATGAGTAAGAAAAAAAACAGAAGATATGAAATACAGTAGTAAACCTAATAATACAGATAAACTTAGAATACACTAACAACATTTTGTTGCTACATAGAACTAAAATTTGAAGAACAAATCAAATCCTAAATGGGAAACAGCAAGATAATAGAACTTGGAGGATAAATAAATATACTAGAAACTATTAAAACAACTGACTGAAACAAAGAAATGAAAGAGATAATTTTTTAAAAAATACAAGTATTTCTTTACATGAACAAAATAGACAAACCGTAGATTGCAAACCTGGAAAGAAGACCGAGTAAAAAAGCTGAACAATGAACAGAACAACAGTACAGTGTTCACCATAAAACAAAAGATGTTATGAAATCAATTTATGCTAAAATGAGATAATCTAGAAGAAAGGAGCAATTTCCTGGGCTATTGCACCTTATCAATATTGAATCATGTAGAAAATTTTAGCGAAACAGTGAAGATGGGATAGAAAGATAACAAAATGTTTCCCAATAAGCAAAAATCTAGGATCAGATGGCACTCTCTTTATAAAAGATATACTGATACTTCTCATTCTAAATTATTGAATGAGAAATAACAAAGTCAAACTCATGTTATGAGATACTGAGGTGTTTTGTCATAACAATCAGTTTCCTAACACACAGGTGGTAATTAAAACAGCATGATTTTGGCTTAAAATCATAAACATAAACCACTGAAAGAGAAAGCAACCCTAGAAGCTGTATTTCAATAATATGTAACAAACTCTTTTGAGGATTTTGAGAAAAGTGAAACATGATATACTGTTGATGAAAATGTAAATTAGTTGAATAATTACAAAATAGAGCCAGATAGGTCCCTCAATATATGATAAATAAGATTGTCCTATGATCCAACATGTGCTTTCTGGGAATACATGTAAAGCAAATGAAAAGGACATGTGAAAAGATATTTTCATTCCTGTGTTCATAGCAGCACTATTCACAATTTCCAAGAAGTGGAAACAATGTAACTGACCATCAGTTTATGAAAGGATCCCATGTTTCACCTAAAACATTGGAATGCTACTTAGCCATAAAATAAGTGAAATCTTACCATTTGTGGCATTAGAACTAGAAAATAGAAATCCTTGTAAGTGAAATTCAGGCAAAAGTGACAAATATTTCATGATCTTACTCCCTGAGGAATCCAAAATAGTTGATTTCATAGAAGGGTGGAATTTTAGGGATGGACTGGGAACTTTGCATCCGTGAATACTAACTTACAGTTATGTGGGCTTATGAAGATCCAGGCCACTATTGCATGTATGTGGTTAAATATCATAATTACTTTGTGCATTTCAAAAATCTAATAGGCATGATTTTGAGACTTTTACCACAAAGATTTAACAACCGTTTCAGGAAGTAATTATGGTTAGTCTGATTTGAAAATTAATATGGAATATTATATAATTCCACAATTTAAGTACATTTTTTACTTTTCATTAGTTAAAATTCAAAGTCTAAGTAAAACTTGAATTATACATGTAAACTAGTAGTAGAGAAGAAATAAATAATTGTAAGATAATATATTTTATTTCCCTCATTACTAATTGATTTAAAAATAAAGTCAAAAAGAATGTATTCAGTGATCTTAGTTGTTGGTAAAGAAATGAATGACAATGTTATGAGGCAGAAACAAAATAGCTCATGTTGTCTTTACATTTCCATGTTAATGGTACACTACATTTTAAATAAAATATTGATTCTTTTTTTTTTATGGAGCCAGAGATTGAACTTGCGCTTTCCAAGGAAGTGCTTATTCTGCTGGGCCATCTCCCTGGCCCCCTAGACATTGATCCTTTTAATTTTGTATTGCAAATGTAAAGCAATCATTAAAAAGACAAAATAGGACCACTAAGACAACAACATGCAATGTATTAATTATTGAAACTGTGCTAGTAATTGGTTTTGAAACTGTCTCAATGTCATTTGTTTCTCAATACAATTATTTTTTTAAAAAGACAAAATAGGTAGTTGAAAAACTAAAATTGAAGACAAAACAGAATCATATCAGTTACTCAATTAAAATCAGTGAATTCTGGAAAAGAATGGAAAAGAAAAACATGAAACAAAATAATGAACACATAACAGATAAAATACAATAGATATTGTTACAGGGGTATCAACTATAAACATGAATGACATTGGTGTGTCAATTAAAAACTTATACAGACTGAATAAAAATGATCCAAACGCATGCTGCCTGCAGAAACTCAGGTGAAATATAAAAGTATAGGTATATAAAAAGAAAATAAGGGTAGAATTATACCATGAGTTTCCTAAATGTCAGAGTCATATATAAGATACCTGTCTTTCAAGTAAGAAATGTTATCAGAATTGAGAAAGAGATACACAAAAGAAGTTAACTCATAGTAACTCATTATGTATGCACATGACACTAGTATAGAAATACTAGTAATGGTAAAATCTCATAGAGTTCAGGGAAAAATTGACAAAAGCAATATTAAAGACAGAGGTTTCTGCTACCCTCTCAGGGTAGTGGACAGATCCAAGCAGGAGGAAATCCGTAAGAATACCCCTCCTTTTGTGAGTACTGGGAATCAAATTTAAGACCTCATGACTGCTGTGCAGGGGCTTACCACTGAGCTATGTCCCTGTCTCCAATAATTTCAAAAATAATAGAGGTCATTAAAAATATCCTTTTAGGCCACAAATGAATAAACATAAATAAAATATCAGTTTAATGTGAGAATACCTATACATCTATAAATCTAAACAGTATGTAAGTTAAAGAAATCTCAGGAATTATTTTTTTTCCTGTACTGGGGATTGACCTCAGGACCCTGCACTTGCCAAGCAGGCACTTATTGTACTGAGCTATCTCTGTGGCTCAATCTCAGAAAAAAATTTAAAAGATTTTGAACTAAGTCATTATGGGACTAAGACTTAAAATCTGTGGGATGCTTCAAAAGCAGTGCTTATATGACAGCTTACAACACACACAGAGAAAGATCAAACAGCAAGCATTTAAATTTCTCTTTGATGCTACCAGGAAAAAAAAAATTAAATAGAAAGTAAGCATAAGAGGTGGCCAAATAGCTCAGCTGATTAAGGTACCTGCAAGCAGGTGCAGGGGCCAGGGGTTCAATCCCCAGGCCTGCTGTGCCGACTGCACCCCCAGGGCACAAGGAGACAGCAATTGAGACTGGGCGCAGTGCTACATGCCTGTAATCCCGGCACTTGGGAGGTTGTAAACAGGCAGATCACTATGAGTTAGATCTAGTAGTGGGACCCTAAATACCCTTTAGACCCTTCCCTAAAATACAAAAAAAAAAAAAAAAAAAAGAAAGAAAGAAAAAGAAAAAGAAAAGAAAGTAAGCATAAAAATAAGAAAATATTAACATTAGATCTGAAAGCAATGAAGTTAAAACAGTATATTAATTTAAAAATCACAAAACTAAAAACTGATCATTTGAAATATAAATAAAATCAAAAAATATCAGTCAGACCAAGTACTGGAAATTTTTTGAACACAGGTAAATAACCCAAAACGAATACCTAAAAATATGTTGGAGATTTAGGATAAAAGTAAAGGAAAGTTAATCTGCTTTGATATATACATCAAGAGGAAATAAATCAGAAGTTATGTATCCTACTGATTTACAGAGAACAAGATTACATTGTGTAAGGAAAACAGAAAGACCTTTGAAAATTTTCAATATGACCTGGTAAGTTTTACTTTAAAAGTAATTCTGAAAATATAGTTGAAAGGAAGAAAAGTTTAGATACAAAAAAATTAGTATGCTTTTTTCCCCTATATTTTAGGGAGGGGTCTACAGGGTGTTCAGGGTCTTACTACTAGATCAGATTCATAGTGATCTGCCTGTTTACAGCCTCCCAAGAGCTGGGTTTACAGGCACGTGCACCACCACAACCAGGCTCAATTGCCCTCACAGTGCGCCCCGGGGATGGGGCCAGCATGGCAGGCCCCGGGATTGAACTCCCAGCCCCTGTGCCTGCTTGCATGCATTTTAATCCGTTCATCTATTTGGCCTGCCCAAGAATTCTTATTTTTGAGGTAGTTAGTTATAAGTAAGGGTGATACAGAGCTTGGGTTACAACAGATAAAATGATTTACTGTATTCAAGATACAATGATGAAAATTCCTGCAAACCTATTAATTAATAAAAACAAAAATTTGGGCTGGAAATATAGCTCAACAGGATAAGTGCCTGCCTGGCGAACACAAGGTCCCAAGTTCAATCCCTGCTACCACAAAGGAAATAAAATAAAAATAAATTAAAAAAAATTTAAAAATTAAGGGAAGGAAACAAGTTTTAGTTGAAAATAGATTTCAATCACCAATGTAAATAAAGTTCAGCAATATTGATTTCCATCTTTTTGTTCTTTTATTTTCAAATTGCTTACAAAAGTTTGCTGATTTTATACTTCATAATAAAATGTGCGTGTCTCTAATTGAATTCAATTCCCATTAGAAATAGTGCTTTCCTTTTTTAAGGAATTTTGTGAGCCTCATAAATGCTTTGGTAAACTTGTATAATGATGTAGATATCATGATTTTGTATCTACTCTAAAACATGAAAATATCTTCCTTTTCATTCATATCCTTGGATTGTATAATCAGAAAATTTGTTTGTCCAAGAAATGTTATAAACTATTCAGGGCTCCAGGAAAATTGAGAGGCGCATCCCCATGAGTGTTTGTGTGAATGAGTGAAATAATTTCTGTTTCTTATGATACGAAACTTTCATGGGGACTGGAGTAAAATACAAAGTATTGATATATAAATCTAATTCTTTATTCATTCTACATGGTGTCATTTTCAAAGCTGATTCTCTTCAAGAAAGTCAGTAAATTGAGAGTCACTAAGTCTAAAAGAGAGATTTTTAGTATTCAGTAATTTCAGGCTCAGAGTCTAACACTAAGTTCTGGTATGTTAAGTTGTTTAACTGAAGGACGTAAGAAAGATCTCAGGAGCAAGATCTTTACGAACATAGGTCTTCCGTTGTGCTACCACTACTTCTCCCTGGGAGTGAGCCTTTGCAGCCAGAGTTCCTCTTTTCCAAAGTAACACACTGGATTTCCTGCTACTCTAAAGCATCCGGAAAACCCATAAAAGTCACTTTCTCTTTGCTGCTTTCTCTCCTGAAGTCTAGTATTCCACAGAGTTCTTGCTCCATAACTAGAAGAGAAAACACGCCCCAAAAGACAAAAATGTGAACATAAAGGCCTTACAGAATTTATCCCCCCCAAGAGTTTATTAATATGAAGTCACATCTTTTGTCTGATCACATTTCTGCAAAGCCAGAGTGCATCAAATCTAAACATAAAAATAGATAGCTTTCCTTGGGTCGTTTTTGCTAAAGTTTCCTTCGTCAAAATTATGAATAAAGAAATTTGTTGCGCTTTTCTATTCTTAACCCATCCTTTGTTATAGCAGTATAGCCTTTAAATTTAGGATGAGCATGAAAAGGTACACTTTTCTGCCACTGGAATGATTTTTATAGAAACAGTTGAAATGATGATCTCTTGCGGGTTTGTATTTAATGTTGGAAGTTTAGTATGAAAATTTCAGTATTGCCCTAGTGTGTTGGCACATGCCTGCAACAGTAAGGAGGCTGAGGCAGGAGGATTACTGTGAGTTTGAGGACAGCCTGGACTACTGATTTTGTTCAAGGCCAGCCTGAAATGTACCGCAAGACAATGTCTCCAAGTAAATAAATAAATAATCATATTCCTTATTTTGTCATGATAAATTTGAATTGAATTTACCAAAGGGATTAATGATCCTTAAAAATTGAATGAAACCTTTTATTTTCTTTATAGGACAGAATTATCCTGAATTGGAAAACAAAACACATACTTTTCAAGGTAGGTTTTCATGTTTAGGTCAGAATCGATAGCTAAAGGAGATTAGTATTTATTGAAACAAAAAATGGTTAGGACTTATCTGTGTATATGCTATCTTTGTGGCTGCATTTCCTACCTTAGTTACCTGACAGGTCCAAAACTACTTTGATTTTTAAGTTGTACAGCATTTATTTTCAGTTTTTTTTTTAACTAGTACACATGTACAGTAACACAGCTTTCACAGGTCTTGGGAAGTGGGTACAGGTACAAAATATAGCTCTGTTCTTTTCTATCCCCTTTTCCTTTTACCCACCTCTTTCCTTCCTCCTCTAAATCCTCTTTCCTGCTTTCATTTTTTTGATATTATTATATAATCTCACGCTTATAAGATATAGTGTTTACAGTCACTGAGGTTGTGAAGTTCCTGTACATGGCACATTTTTATTCCACTTATGTTCGCTTTCTGCTCTCTCTCCCTCTTCTCTCATCCATTCTCGGGCCCCTCTTCCAGTTTGCAGGAGATCCGTTCCCTGGCCTGCTCTCCATCACTTTTTTGCCCTTCGATCACACCTTGGCTAACTGCAGTGAGAGCTGCTGTGCCAGTGGTGGGGAGCCCACAGCACACGTGCCCTGGGGGAAGGGCAGAACACTCTCGATTGGCATGAGAGCCAAGTCCTTCAGCAGCCAATCATTTTGTAACAGGTTAAAAATTAAACCTCAGTAATCAGGCTAAATTACAGTATTGGCACTTTGTGATAAGTAAGTGGTTTTTGTATCACAGTTTGGGCAGTCGCTCTCTGAAAATTTTACCTTCACTGTTCTATATTATATTTAAGCTTGTGCATATGATTTATTTCACTCAACATTATATGTTGTAGATGCATCCATTTTACTAAAACTATTGCAACTTTATCCTTCTTTATAAACCAGTAGTAGCCAATGTATAGATGCCACATTTTCTTCATTCAATTCCCTGTCCATGGGTATAGAGGTTGCTGCTCGGATTTAACTGTTAGAAATTTGCTGCCATACACTTTGGTACACATGCGTTGCTCTACTATGGTGTCTTAAGGTTTTAGTAGAAAATGCCTAGAGCACAGATAGCTGTATCACGTGGAATTTTTTGGTGTTAGTTCTTTGAGAAATCTCCATCCTGATTCCCACCATAGCTATGTGAGTTTGCATTCCCATCAACAGAGTGGAACTTTCTTTTCTCTCAGCTGCCACACTAGCATTTGTTGTTTTTGGCTTTCTGATGGTTGCCACTCTTTCTGGGGTAAAGTGGAATCTTAGCACTGCTTAACTTATATTTATGTAATGAACAACAGTGTTGATTACTTTTTTGTACATTTGTTGGTCATTTTCATTTCTTTCTCTAAGCGTTCCACATAGGCAAAGAAATTAAATGTACATCACATAAAGAGAAGCACACGATCATATCAAGAGATGCAGAAGAACTTTTAAACAAAATTCAGCAGCCTTTCCTTCATGGTAAAAGTCCTGAAAGAAAAACTATACAAGGACTGTACCTAAACTTGATGAGAGCTATTTATGTTCAGGTTTTTATACTTTTTCATAAATGAAGATGTCATCAGTTTCAAGCTTTGAAAATGTTAAAATTCTTACACAAATTCTCTGTAATTACTTTAAGTGGAATTGTGTAAGGATTGAAATTTTAAAAAGATTATCAGAGTCTATAACAATTTTAGTTATTTTGTCTAGTAAGAGCTAATTTAAATGTAATTTCTTAAACAGATTCAACACAGAACTGGAAGAATGTACCATGTTCATGCTGATTGAGGAAAGCCAGAATATCTATTTTAATTGCAGATAAAGGTCAAGTGAAGATAATAAATGACTAATAGGAGTATTACATGCAAAAAAGGAGGTCCAATTCTCAGGAAGTCATAAAGTAAGCTACTTATAGCAGTACTTCAGGTTCCCTAGCTTAATTTGTTTTATGATTTGGGGAAGATGGAGGCATTTTAGTTTGGGTGAGATGACCAGAGTTGTGTTGTTCACTCAATGTAGTATTTGTGAACAGAAGCAATTTTGTTGAATGTTTTTCAGAACTGAATGGTTAGTGCATGGAAGCATTTATGAAACAAGGTGTTAATATATGTATCGAGAAAGACTGTTTCAAAATATATAAAGAAAAAACTGATACAACTTGTTCAAAAATGTAGGAAATCCCTACCATAGTTGAACTTTCTTAACCTAATAAGGCAACATTAAAGACACATTTAACATCAGCCTTAAGAAAAAAGAACTTAGGCAGAGCACGGTGGCCAGGGTTCGATCCCTGGCATGCCATACTGGCCTTGCCCCCAGGGATGCTGAGAGGGTGATTGATACTGGGTGTGGTGGCATGCACCTGTAATCCCAGAGCTTGGGAGGCTGAAAACAGGAGAATCTACTTACAAGTCCCATCTACGCAGTAAGGCCCTTAGACCCTGTAGACATTGTCCTAAATACTTAATTAATCAATAATTTTTTTAAAAAGAAGAAAAAAAGATATTTTCAGTCATCAGGAAAAGGTGAGGATACTTTTTCCCATGAATCTATTTAGTATGGAACTCCAATTCCTAACTAATAACATACAGCATGGAAACATATTTACATAAATTAAGAAAGATAAAGACACTGTCTTGATTCATAAGTGACTTGACTATATCTATAGAAATCTCTAAACAATCCATAAAAGCTTCTACAGCTAATGATCAGGCCTAGAGCAAGACCTCCATATAAAAGGATGTAACCTCACATATGGAAAGTCACATACACGCTATTAGAAATTTGAACTTGGAACCAAAACTACATAAAATTTATAATAACACCACAATTATTAAGGTATAAAGAATAAAATAGTCAATAGAATCTATAAGTGAGACTTCTACAGCACCAATGAAAGAAACCAAATGAAATAATTAAATGTACAAATATTTCATTATTATGGAATAAAGGCCTAAATGATATTCAAAATGTCACTTTTTTCCAATTTACATATTTAAGAAAAAATTGAGACTAATTTAAAGTATGATTTAAGTATTGAAAATATTTTGTTTTCAAATGCAAATCCCTAAAACCCTTAGAGGTAAAAATCTCAAGGAATTTAAGCTAACTGAACTCAACATTTAACCTCCAGAAGCTTCAATAATTACAGCAGGGCTGTAAAGTTAAAAACAAACAAACAAAAAAACATAGATCAAGATTATAGAATACAGAGCCACACAAAGACATTTAACAGACACTAGACGTAAACATGATACTAGACATTTAACAGATACTAGCCATTTCAAAAGAGAAATGATAGTATTTCTTGATGTGCTTTAACTTTTGCATATCCATAAGCAAAAATGATGAACTCGTAATTGTAGCATCCACTTGAAATCTGTAGATTTCTTCTTTCTCTTTTTATTCCATTCATGGAATAAATGATTGGTTCCATCCACATCCAGTTTGGGTATTCCCACTTGATTGAGTCAATCATCCAGACATACTCAGAACCATGTCGAACTAACCTGCTAAATGTTTCTTATTCAAATTGACAGCATAATTCATCACACAAAATATTTATTTAATTTAAAAATTTATAATTAAATTTTATTTAAAGTTATGAATTTTACTTTGCTGTGGATTGAAGGTGCCTGTTCAAAAACAGTGTTGGAAACTTAATTTTGCAAACAATAGAATTAAGTAGGGTAGGGGTTAATTGCCAGGTGACTAAGACATGAAGGCAGAGTGAATGTACTAATGACATTATCACAAGAATAAATTCACACAAAAACATGAGTTTCATCCCACTTTATATTTTCCAATGGTTTTTACATTGATTTGCATTTAGTGCTTTGAGCAATAATTATAATTTTGGTGACCGATTACTATAAAAATTTTATTTCTCTTTACGTTTTACATATAAAGATTTCTTGCTATGCCAGCCCCTCTCCACCCAGGCATGCTGAGCCTGAGATGGAGTCAGGGCATGGTGTTATACGCCTGTAATCCCAGCACTGGGGAAGTTGAAAACAGGAAGATCACTATGAGTCCAAGCCGCATAGTGAAAACCTGCACACAAAAAAAGGAAAAAAAAAAAAGATTTCTTAAAACTTCACCCAACCTCATAAATACTATCTTTATCCCCATTTTACAGATGAGAAATCTGAGTCAAGAGAGCTCAGGTAATTTTTACTACAATTTGCTTACTAACAGAAGACACCCACAGAACAATGCACGCAAGTTGCAATTCTGAGCACTTGACCCAAAATATAAGGTCAGCATGGATTATCATGTTTTTTAATGTCAAAATACACTGGCCTTCTGTAGTAGTCTTCATTTCATAACAAATAACCTAGTGTATATTAAAAAATAATTATAAATTTTTTACTCATCAATCTAGAAATTGTAATATTCAATATATTTTATATAGAATATCCACTCAAATAATATATAGACAGAACATGCATCTAAGTAATATATTTATACTTGTATTTTATGCACTACACCTTTTTTACTGAAAGATCCATTGCCTAAAATTCTAATGTATTTATGTACTTCTCCTCACAGTAGCAGTCAGTATTTTATAGTTTGTATGATAAGGCATGGAATGTCTATGCAATCTATGTACTCGTGTAATTTAAGACTAGGAGATGTGTTAGAAATCAGATGTTTTATGCATTGTGTACAGGTACGTAGTGAAGACTGTCAGATTGTACAACATATACAGTCATATGCAGGAGCACTGAGGTGTCCGCAGCTTATTCTAAAGCCTACAAGCTCAAGACAAGTTAGGTAAACATGCACAGCAACTTAAAATTATTACTTTTAAGTCAATCAGTTGTGTATTCTTTATCTGAATTTACACTGCATAATATTATTTTAATAAGCATCCTGTAGCCCTAAATTCATTATAACTTTACTCAGTATATTTGAGCTAAAACTACTTTATTAGTTGGTGTGCTATTCGTACCTTTCTAGATTCTGCTGCTGGCTAGAAAGAGCAGTTTGAACACATCAGGAAGTGTCCATATGATAACGTCCTGCTACTTCTAAACACGGTACACACAGGGATGACTAGGCACAGCCTGCACAGGCAAATACAATATAACGTTGGTGAGACACTTAAGAAATCATTGCCTTTTAAATGCATGCAGCCCCTTCATGAGTTGTGTTTTTTCTTTCCAGCCCTTAAGATAAGAACATGTTTAAGTTATTTGAAAACACAATCTCTTACATACACTTGAACAAATGAACATGACATTACATGGCCATTTATCACTCTTTCCCTTCCAATGGTTAAAAATGGAGTGACCAGCCTGTGCTCTGAATGCGGACAGAAAATTGATCTAACACAAACAGGACACATTGTAATCAAGAGCAGCAGCAAGCTAGTGCTAGCAGTAGGCCCTAGCCTTCATGGAAACAGCAACTGTAGAGATGAGATATCAAGTTTTCTAGTAAATTTTGTGAAAATAGTATGCTCATTTGGAAAGTTATGTAACATTACTTAGTGTGGGTTATAAAGAATTGCTATGCTCATTTCTATACATAGATATGATTTGAAATTTTAAAAATTCTGATATTACAATTTTTATGTTAAAAATTGATTGATAATTATTGTAGAATAATGATATATCTGAAGTAAGTTGAAAATAAAAATTAAGAATTATTTGAAGCAAGATGGCAGAATTTTTATTGAAATAAAGATTTAAGATAAATTCAAGCTCTGAGAATATTATAAAGATGCTCTGTTTGGACTAAAAATACAACAAGTTCAATGTTTGAATGACTGCAGAAATACAGGTATGACAATTTTGAAAAGTAATCAGGAAATTTAGGTATTTTGATTTGTAAAATGCTAATTATACTGAGATGTCTAGCATAGCTGTTTTGATAATCCCTTAAAAAGCTCTATAGTAAACTATTTTAGAGAGTTGATGAGATAATAAATAATTCATTTTTAAGGCTAGTATGTCAAATAAAATATAAAAATAAATAGATTTCTTATGAAAATTTTGTATTAGCTGAAATAAGTTATCACTTTGAAGTCAAATTATAACAGTAATATGTGTTAATAATTTTAAGTATTGATAGAAAAACTCAGAAGTAACAAATCAGTATATTTCGCAAATATTACACTTCAAAAAATGTCTAGTGGCACATGAATGCTCATTTACATGGTAAAGCGATAACTTTATGATTTGTAACTAGGACAAATTAAAAGATCTGCTGTAAAGGTATTTAGAATATTTCATATTAATGATAGTACTTTAATATAAATATTTTTTCAAATTTTACATATATATTTTCACATGCACATGCTATTTTTAGATACAGGAAGGAAAGAGGATTCATTGAATAATTTTGTCACTGAAGTTTCTCAAGTAAATACACATCCACATCTATAAAAGCCCATCTTTTTATTACTAAAAGAAAAGAAGGTCCTATATATTAGGAGACATACTCCAAAAAAGGTATCAGCACTGATCTTTCACTATAAGGATATGATTACTTTGTCCATAATCTTCTAGGCAATGATAATTTATCACATGTTACTATGAACAAAATATTGTTTTATTTTCCTTAAAAGAGTCAACACAGGTGTGTACTGAAATAGTTACAGTAAAATCTCTGTATCTGTGTATCAAAAATCTGATGGTTGGCTGTCTTTATTTTTAAAGATACAAGTTCTTTTTTAATTTATGTATCTGGTACAGGGTCTCACTACGCATCTCAGACTCTTACTGATCCTCCTGTTTTCAGCCTCCCCAGCTGGGACAGTAAGCATGCACCACCTGGGGCAAGGTACGCAGCACGTGTGGTGCTGGGTGTCAAGCCCTGGTCCCTACACTTGCCTAAGCAGACACTTAGCCTGCTAAGCTATCTTACCAGACATGATGTAAGGATACTTTGTGTGAATAAAATAACATCAAAACTTCATTACCTACATGGAATGTCTGACACTGAACTTTTTCAGATTTCTGAGAATTGAGATCTTTTGGGCATTTTTTCTTGATTTGTGTTCAACATACTCATTTTGTTTTTTGGCTAGGTTCGTAATAATCGCACTTAATAGGAAATTCTTAGAGCAAGCCAGGCATTTGTGGCCTTTCTGGAGCCAAAGGCAGAGTCCTCTCTAAACCGTACATGTCCTACTAGTTTGAGCACTGGCTTTCATGCCTCCTTAGGTTCCACTAGCTCTTCTAAGCTCTTGTATTCTTATATATCTTTCTAAGATATCGAAATGTCATTCATTTTTTTCCTGTGATAAACCAGGATATTAGGTAATCTTTTGTGTAAACCATGTAGAAAATATTCCCATAAATGAGTTGAGAATTTGAGTTGAGTTGGATGAGGAAGGTGAGCTCAAACTGATTACCACCTTATCTTTAAAAGGCTGAATATAATGAAAATCCTCAACGAAAATAATCAGAGATGAGAAATTGGCAGCCAAAGTCATTCAAGGTCAAAATAAAGTCTATTCAATAATTGATAGTTGCTAACTTTAATGGAATCCAGTTGAAAATATAGCTTTCAGTAACTAATTTAAAATTGCCATAAACATTGTAAAAGAAGAGAGGGATTTAAAGACAGTTGAAATATTTGCTTGAGTTAAAACATTTGGATAAAACCTTCATAGGAATATGAAAAGTACTACAAACTTGAATGTATAAATTGTCTAGTTCTAAGCTCTAGCAGAAAACTTAGCCTTCCTGTAAGAGTGTCATTTTTCTTTTGTGTTTCAGAGACATAGTAACCAAAAGCAAGTGAAAACTTGTTTCTGGGGAGCAGGGAGATAGCTCAGTGGAATAAGTGCTTGCCTGGCAAGTGCATGGTCCTAAATTTGATCTCTGGTACTATCAAAAAAATAATAACCACTTGCTGCTTGAGAATCCCAATTTCATAATCTCTGTATAAAGCAGATTTTGAATGGGTATAAGATAAGAATTTCCTGAGACTCTGAATACTGGAAATGCTTTATATAAAAGTATTCTGACACTGAATATTCCAAACCATAATCTCCTATAAGTCTCATTTTTCTGCTAAAACTGATTTAGTCACCTACTAAACAGTCATGTAATTTTTTGTAATATTACAAAAATACTGTCCAAAGTGAAGGAAACAAATTATTTTCACTAACATTATGGTATCATTCATTATCCTTTTATTTTCTATTTTACTTAGACATATAATTAAATTCATATTTCAGCAGGTACTAAGTGTTCACTAACAAAGAGAAGCTGAAATAGTTAAATAATTTTGTAATTTATACCAGCCAAAACTTGGACAGCATAAAGCATCAATAGGTAGAAAGAGATAGGAATAGGAATACTAGACCAAAACCATAACACATAAGATACTATTTCAGCTTTAGATATATCAATAAATAATTTGTGCATATCTTTCAGGTTAAATGTGACAGTTCATATGCCCAATAAGTATTCTTATAATATTCCCATTTGATATGTAAGTGATGCAGACTAAATGTTCTTGAATTATATATATATATTCCTGGAATAAGTTGATCAGAACATGAAGTTAAATGATGATTTTAAGTGAGTTTGGGACCTAGGAAGGAATTATCTTGTGATAGGTTATCGTTGAATTCCTTCAGTATATTGCATCATGGTTATAGTAGATGGTACCCACATCATCCAAGCTTGAATAAAATACTGAATTTGAGAGAATCTGCATGTTTGAAAAAAATAGATAATGCATAGAATTTGAACATAGACAATGCTCGAAGCTGATGCAATAGTTGGGAGCATTTCTTTGCCTTTGGGTAGTGGTGGAGACACTCCGTAACACAGACCAACACTGGGATGGAAAGTGCAATGCAAGGGTGAGCCTCACACATCAGGAAGGGTCTCACAGTATTAGCATAGTTCAAGAACAAGATACTTTTGGGATTACATAATAGACCATAAAATTCTTAAAACTAAATAGATGCACAGCACACAAAGTTCATTTCAATTTACATAAGAGAAAATTTTCAATTCTATTGAAAAGGTAATTCCATAAGTACACTTACTTCTATGAGTTCTGTTTCCAAGACAGTTATCAGCAATAACTCGCAAAAATAGTGGAACTGCTGAGGATTGATCCTGAAACAAAAACACAATTACATCCTGTGAATACTGGCTCTATGGCTCTCTGACACTGACCAATGAATATTAACTAGGCTAATTGTCCTGGAAAATGAATTACCAAATAGTTTGAGTTCTTGGACATTGAAAATTCAAAAGCAATTGCTGACAAGCCAGAATGTAATTGTGGTCCATTATCCAGAATGGAAACATATAACTAGATCATTTATTTTCATAGACATATACCATGCAATAGGTCTTACAAGAGCTAGATTTAACAAATTCCCTTAGACTTCCAAACGCATATGGTTAGAATTGTTGTGACAAATTTAATAAGCCATGATCTTTGGAAGTGTTATCAGCACAATGATAAAAAGTCAATCCCATGATGTAAGGAATGAAAAAAAATACTTCCATTATAATTCTGAAAAATTTTTGCATTTCAAAATGATTTCTATAGTCTCAAATTATCTCTGCCATTTAAACTGGATTGACCTTTGAAAGTACAGTGACTATGAATTTAATATGATAAAATATTTCCTTTGCAGTTTTTGCTACAGTTGAAATTTATTTCAGTTTTTCAATAAATGCATATTTTTGTACTTAGTATGTTTTTGTGATCTAAAAAGTATTGATTTTTTGTGATAGAAATTCTCAGTGTAGCCAGTGAGATTTTAATGAGCTGAACCTCTGTGGGAGTCTATGAAGGAAAAACAGATAAAACTTATAAGACAAAACATAAAATTTATACATAATAGGAGCAGATTGTTTTGTGTTTTTCAATTTAATGACACTTTATTAGTGGTACTTGAGAAATAATAATGACACTTTATTAGTGGTGTTTTTGTCGCATTGGCAGAAATTGAACTAGTGGTCTTTAAGTGGCGGAGAATGCAAATACGATATCTGTAGCCAAAAGTTAATGTGGTGGTGCTTCTCAGTGTCTAGAAAATTAATATTTAACAATGAGGTTTTTATGACACTCACGCAATTAGTTTAAAAGTTGAAGAATTCTGTCAATACACGAATTTTAAGGACCATCTGGAAAAAATGTGAATGGCTGAGAGAGAATGCAGAAATGATCCAGCTCTCCAAGTTGGAGAGCTACTTTCAGCAGGGAGGGCAGTGCATGGAGCTGCTAGTGTTCCTTAGAATGAGCTCCAGTGTGAGAGCGATAGCGTCGCGTATACTGCATCCCTTACTGAAAGCTGTTTAGGGGTATTTGGCCACTACTTTTGCAATTATATTCAGAAAGAATATTGTGTGCTGTTTTCTTATTTTGGATGGGCATTTCTCATTTTTGTATCCATAACTCTACCTTCACAACAATCCTTTGAATATATTCTTGATGCTTCTGTTTGGGGAAGAAATTATATGAGGGGGGAAAACTTTTGCTAATTTTCTTTGCATTTTTGATACAATTTTACAACTATGATCACATAGGTCTGTGTATTTCCTTTCCAAGAAGTGACAAATAGCTAATTAAAGTTCCTTAACAGTTATATAGCACTTACAGTGCTGCATGTCATGCTAGGCATGTTGTGTATATTCATAATCTCAGGTACTTAAGCGGCAAGGACAGGCGGATGACAAATTTGAGGCCAGACTTTGAAGAGAAGAGAGGCTGCCTTCACACACAAAGATGTAGACAAGTGCTGTTGTTATAATCATTAACAGGGCTCTTGCTTAGCATCTATGAAGTTCTGAGTTCAATTTGAAACAGTGCCTACACATATACACAAAAACAAACACACAAACACACACACCATTTCATGTTAGATAATTTCAGTTCATGATTTTCCAAGTTGGGACACTTAATCTACATTATTAAGTTTATGTGTAAACTTGTTCTTATTATTTCTCTAATATTTTTGATATCTATCTGATCAGTAATGATATGCCCTGTTAAATTATAATTTGTATCCATTTATTTCTTTGCGATTCTTCATAGAAGTGAATACAATTTGTTGATATTTTAAAATAAACAGAATTTTGGTTCATGCATTTTATATAGATGTTATGTTTTCAATTTTATGGTTTTACTATTTCCTCCATTCTTTTTTCTTAGTGTTATTGTTTTTCTAGAATGTTGAGATCTTAGATTATTGATTTCAGACATTACTATTTCCATTGTATGCATTGTTATGGTATGTGTCTAGTTGTCCCCCCAAAGTCTCATGCATTCAAGAGATGGGGACTTCTAGAGTTTGTGATTACCTCCTCATCCACTGGGATTATGTGTGATCCATGGCTGGGATTATGGGTCTTAATACTGATGGGATTATGGGTATGTGTACTTCCTCCCACCTGGGGCAGAGAGACTTAATGTAATATGAAAGACAAAGAGAGAGTCTCTCTCTCTCTCTCTCTCTCTCTCTCTCTCTCTCTCTCTCTCTCTCTCTCTCGTCTCTGTTGCTGCTACCCCTCCATTTTGCTCTCTGCTCTGTGCTGCTTTGGTGAGCTTTGATGTTCTCTGCCCTGTGCCAGTCTACCTTGGAGCCAGCTGAGTATGGACTGAAACCTCCAGCGACTGTGAGCTAAATAAGCCTTTTCTTCCTTCATTTTGGGTGTCGGGTATTTTGTCCCAGCAATAAAAGAAGAGTCACTGAGACATGCCTAGAGAGCTAAACATATTCCTTCAGCAATTAAGCTGTTTGACAGATTTGGATATGTCATAATTTCATCTTTATTTACTTCATTTTATTTTTTTATAAGATATATTTTTCTACTTTTGCTTTAAGTCTAATGCTGCCTCCTAAAACCAAGATGTGCGGTCAAGTTAGCCATCTTTTAGACATGCATTTATATTACCATTTGCTTTGGAAAAAATTATATATTTCTTAATACGTCATCAATATTTCCTCTATCCCCCACGTTTCATTTGTCTTTCCATCTAATTTTCAGTGGCTCTTGGAAGGCAATGAGATGAGAAGATGCATTATTGTGCGTGGTCCTTAAGGGCCCTCCACGGCTTCCTCAGGGCTCGGCCGGTCTGCTGTGGTGAAGAGCACAGTGTATTTCAGGCGCTGCACTCCCAGGGTGAGGCACCCCTCATCAGCCTGAATTTGACAGCTGGAGCTTATGGAGCAGATTCACCTCTCATTTGATACTGAATACATTTGTTTAATTGTTTTCATTAAGTTTTTTGTCTTGCTTTCTCTAAGAATATATGCTCTATGTGGGTAGAAACTCTTTCTGGCTGGCTTCTCATATTACATTGCAGCAAACATTAAACAGTTATGAAGTGAGGTTTACAGCACATGCAAAGTATAGCTATTTGATTTGATTAATATTTCAAAACTAAAAAATGTATTAAATGCCAAATTACAGATATCAATTTTTCCCTATTAAATATTACAAAACAAAACTCTTCTTTATGTATGCTATGTAACATTCTAACTAGTTATTTTGAAAATGTATTTTTGAACAGTTTCTTAACTCTCCATTAATAGATTATGGTATTTTAGAGTATTAACGTACATTATCGGTCACTTATAAAATCATATAAAATTTTGTGATTGCCCATATGTATTCCTAACTCAAATAAGTGTCAGAAAAATGACAGTTGACATTTTGCTAGGAGATGACAATATTGTAGTATATTATATAATATATACAATCTTAACATTTGGATTGATTTTGTATTTATTGAAAATGCAGAATATTTTACTGAGTTAATATTATGATCTATAATGATAACAATATATACTGTTACTTGCAGAATATTTCTTCATTTATTTGTTTAATTATTTAATTGTTTTCATTAAGTTTTTGTCTTGCTTTTTCTAAGAATATATCAGGTTCTGGTTATCATTAAAATTTCAGTATTATTTAATGAACATTATGTCTTAAGGTTTGTTGCATTTTCCTCTTTCAGTATCCACACTAGGAAAGCTTTTCTTTCTCACTTTTTACATTATTGTATATTGGCTATATAGATTCCTAAGTTTCATACTGACAGATGTGCACATCCAATACTTTAATAATTCCCCCATCACCTCCCATACTCACCCTTTCTCGGAGTTTCACTATTTTTAGGGCTCAGTGTGTGTGTTTTATCATGTTAGTGCTTCATTACTTGACCTTCCACCTCTTCCCCTTCTTCTTTGCTCTTTCTCGTACTGCAACAATATTAGCTGACACAGTAGAGTTACATTTATGATCCTATGTCAGTGTGCTATCCAAGGTAACAAAATGAACCTGAATTTCTCTTCAGGGCTTTTATGAGAATATAGGAACATCAACATCAAGGGAAGCAGTATATAACGGCAGCACTGTGCCTTGCTCCTTTCCTATGTCTCTACGCAATGTAGATCAGAGCATAAAAGTATGGCACGATTAGTTCTGATGGTGGCTGCACTCTGAACGCCATCAGTCATAACAGTAACTCATTCAGAAAAATGCTCTATTGATCATCGTGCAAACATCTGGTATTCCTCTAGTTAACATCAGCACATAAGTCAGACAATATCCCTGAGTGGTGAGGTATGAAACAGCACACACACACACACACCTGTCAGTTCTCTGTCACTCTATAAAGAATAAAAACCTAATTGAAAATCATGGATGCAGACACTATTATTTCATTTAATTAGGAAAACACTTTCCAAGAAGTTGTTATGTGAACAGCCTCTTGCGTAAAAGGCAATAAAGTTGAAGACAGCTACCTGCAGGTTTGGGAGAAACTTTAAAGACCAGGGCAAATGTCAATGTCCCAGGGCAGAAACGGATGGTTCAAAAGAGCCAAAGAGGCAAAGAGGCAGAGTGGACAGCCCAGATGAATCCTGTGAGAAACAGGGATCATAAAGAAACCAGAGTTCAAGAAACTGATCCTGTATAGGCACATAAAATCAAAACTATATCTGTGTTTGTATTTACTTACAGCCAGGTCTATCTTACAATAAAAATTAGAAAGATAATAATTGGGGAACAACTTGATTTTTGTATTTTTAATTTCTATGGTGCTGAGGTTTGAAACCAATCTTGAACTCGCTAGTGCTAGGCAAGTACTCTACATCTAAGCTATATCCTATGCCTTTTGTTTGCTTTTCCTATATATTATACTTAACTGAAAATAAACTTTAGTCCAAAATAATTAAACTACTTCTTTAAAAATGGAGTCCAATGGCCGGTGAGATAGCTCAGCAGGTGAAGCACCAGTTTAGGCAAACTCAGGGACCTGGGTTAGATCGCTGGTAGCACGTGCAGAGCCATCTGTGCCTGAGGGTGTGCTACACTGGCCACCCAGAGTGGGCATGGTGGCACACGCTTGTAATCTCAGCAATGGAAGGCTGAAAACAGGAGGGTCACTATGAGTCTGAGCTGCGTAGTGAGACCCTGTACCAAAAAAAATGGAGTTCAGAACTATAATTGCTCTATTCACATCATCAAGAGATGCTTATGTTTGTAATCTATCCTTGATCTTCCATTGTTTTCAAAATATCTACTAAAATTATTTCCTACAATGAATGTGTTCACCAAAAATATGATAATGCGAAATAAATCTGAAAGATATAAAATAAATATTTCATTGTATAATTTGCAATTATTTTTAAAAGCTTTTATATTCCCCTTTTATCCCAGAGCTTTTGCATGTGTATATACGTATTTTATTAGTATGATCCTAAACTCCATTCATTTTATTTTTCTAATTTTTTCTTCATGAAATACTATAAAAGTTATTCTATGTGATTCATAGGTTACAGTCATTTTACAATTCAATGTGCAAATATATTAAAGAAAAGCTCTTTTATCACCTTAAAATATATCTGTAATTATAACACATCTAAGACTAAAACATATTTTATAAATCATGCAGAAAAAATTAACCATTTATCCACTTGAATTTTTTACTTTGGTATCTTTGCTTCAAAATACTCCATATTTAGTCTTTCTTAGAACATGCTGTTATCTCTTATTATATTGAAATGATTATTTTTCTTGTACCTTTGATATCGAATAAAAAGTAGGTACTTTCTTTCAGGAACAGTTTATGATTTCCAAATTCAAGAGTGTTGCCATTCCAAATTTATTGGTTGATACATTTTAAACTTAGGTTTCAAGCCATTTCCTCTTCCATATGATATCTTTACTTTCCTAGTTTGTTTATGATTGCAGAATATACTTCAGTTGTAGTTTGTTATTTTAGATGTCTTCTGGTTCAGAAAGAAAGTAATAATTTCTCCTCCCAAGAAAGCTGTAATTACGTGTATTTATATTTAACCTTTGTCGACACTGCTCATTAGCTTCTAGCTGCACAGCATAGTTTACATTTTTATGCAACTTTTCCATAATGCCTATACTGATTAAAGTAATCTAAGCTATGACTTGTTTTCTTTGAAAATATTGCAACATTGTCAGGGAGATCACCTGAGCTGAAGACTTGGGGTGGTAGATTCTAATATTATAAAAAGTAAATTTTGTAAAAATATTTTTAAAATCTCCTCTTCTATTATAAATTAAAATATAAAACAGAAAGAAATAACACTGAAGAACAAATCCTGCATGAATGGATCACAGAAAAGCACTGGTTCCAGGAAAATGAAGTTGAAGGAAGGAAGCATAAAAGAACTAGCTACACTGACTCTTCACGTTTTATAGAACAAATAAATTAAAAATCTCTCTCATCTGTTAGTTTTATTGTCTTGACATCAGAAGAAAGTAGACACATCCTCAAGAAGAAATACGCCTTACTTTCTAAATAGCTGTTCTTTCCTGTCATCATCTTTCATCTTCCTTCTGTAGTTCATGCATTATTAAAAATAACATTGTACAAGTTTGAAAAACTGAAAGAAATTTGCCACCCTGGCATGTTTTCCAATAACTCATAAGTAAAGTGTATCTTGGATTTAGACAAAAATGCTTTCAGATTTCCCATTCCAATAAAAAAAGGTTAGAATAGAGAGATAAGGATAAGGCTTTATTTTTGAAGATTAATGAATTTTTCTGTGTGTATTAGAAAGCTACCTAATCTGTCACAAATGCCTCAAGCCAATAAAATAAAAAAGAGAAAAGTTTATGTTGGCTCACATTTTTTAATGTTTCAAATGATGACAGATTTGCCACGTTACTTAGAGCCTGAAGCGAGAAGACATCAGTCCAGCACCATTAACAGAAAGGGCCCATTAAAAGCTTGGAAAGGCATGAAAGAAGACTGGCATGGCTCAAATATGCTTTGTACACCGCCAATGATCAGCAACTTCCCACTGGACCTTAACTTTTGAAGGCCTCACCTTCCTCCAGAAAGGCCAAGCTGAGGATGATGCAGTTGAGCACGTGGGTCTTTGAGGTACTTTTCTAATCCAAAGTACAACAATGGATTTGTAAATAGATGTAGAAATGATCTTTTGTCTATTAGAAAGATAAAATAAATTTGATGTGTTGCTTTGCTCTAAAACTAAAATCCAGCATCTGACTTAATTCTCCTCACCCAAAATCCAGTTACAATTCCTATTAGAAGAAAAAATTTTCACATGTAGGTGTATTTAGTGATTACATACTGATGGTAATCATAATGGAGCATTAGCCTGCAGCATGACACTCTTATTTGCATTAAATATAAATATGCATTATTTTATGCAAATCCACAGAGAGTCTGCTTAGTGTTAATATTGTAATCAGTGGCTGACTTCATTGCATGTAATTATATGCCCCATTTTATGGTAAATATGACCTTATTTAGTTCCCCACCCTTCTAGCTGAGCATTGTCCTGTTGTTTAGTGTGACTCAAAATGAATTAACTTTTATAACTGCTATGATCAATTATGCAACAATGTGAATTATCTGAGGTACGGGGTCTCAGGATAAATCCTGAGGGGATTTGACTAACCTTATCTGATCGAAAAGCTACAACTCTTGTTGCATAGGTCTTGCTTTATCTTGGTCTTAAAGATCCAACAGAAACGTATAAAAACAAAGTATAAGAAGTAAAGCCATGCTGTTATGTTGAGCTGTAGGGGACTCAGGTCAACAATTTCTGACATTGCCAGTCAAGTGGAAGACCCAGTATTATTATGGACTACTGGACTGTTTTGGAATATTTTGCTGAGTTCACACACCTATAATATT